>NC_091832.1:105833672-106136703 GCF_037783145.1 Equus przewalskii | reverse complement strand
AATTCTATACACGATAATCAATTGTAACATGCAAATCTGCTTAGTTACATGGAGTACTAATCAGAAGAGAAACTGATTATACTGGGGCAGAGGAACATACTAGATTTAATGAGCAAATATGTAAAATACAGAATGTGTGAAACCAGTAAACATGTACCTTTCAGTAAGACATTAGGGGAGATAGACAAAATAAGGAGGAGGCTGCACAGTATTAACATTTTGGAGGCTACAAGGACGATCAAGAGCCAGTGGTACAGCTGAAGTTCTTCCAAGTGCTGGAGAGGATTCGGCTGAGATTGAACTTAAGAGTCTCTCCAGTTAAGGGGAAAGGCCATATGCAAATGAAGCAAATAGTAATTGGGGTAGACCAACATGAGCCTTAGCTAGCCCCAACTTAGGGGGAAAAGTCGGGGGAGGAGCTTGGAAGGGATCTGTGCCATGAACAAAGGAAAAGATTCACTCACACAAGAAACATTTACTGAGTGCCTCCTATGTACCTATGTTCCAGCTGCTGAATGAGCAAAACAGACATAAGCTTCTCATGAGCTTACATTCCAGTGGTATCAGGAGGGGGCAGACTTAGTTATAAAGATAAGGTAGTGGACTGAGGATGTGAGATAGCAGCCATTAACTCTGCTTGGTATCCTTGTTGTACGAACACTAGAATTTGCTCTTCTGGTGGCTTTGGTGAACTGGCTTGTGGTGAACCTGTGGTATGGCTTTAGTGAACTAGTACTTGTGGCATTTTGCTGCCTTAAAAACTTCTGTAGCTCTCAACTACCACCAAAAAAATTCAGCCCTCCCTACCCCAAGAGGCTGGCCAGGGTTGAAGTAGAGAGAGCAGTCATTAAAAATTTCAGCAAATCCCACTTCTTCTGTGTAGGAAGCACTTTTACTTGAGGCTGGGGTACTTTTTCCACAGGACTGGTCAAGTTGAAAGGCCACAAAAGCAATTGTTGTGTCTTAGGGAGTCAACATTATTCATTTCCAGTAAGAAAACTTATAAGCCAAAGTTACAGATTCAGAAGGGTCCCCAGGAGCAGTGAATATTAGAATTAATGAGGAACAGAACCATCTGTGTTGGTTTCTTTCTAACATGTGAAAACAAAACAAAACACTACAACTAGCCATAACTAAACAAATGAAAAAAATACAATTCTTGATCTAAGAAAAAGTCAGTATAGAATAAAACGTACAAAAAGTATATTTCGAACTCCAAAATATTAATCAGCACTTACTGCTAATTTTCTCAAACTGATAAACTTTAACTTAAAAAGGTGATAAACTAATTAACTGTATAATTCCTTCCAATAAAATATACTGCATCTATAAGTAATAAAAAACAACACACTTCATGAAATGAAAAAAGAGTCAAAAAATCCAAAATTACCGTAAAGAAGAAATTTTATTCTGCATCTCCTGATTAATTTTTAGTTCTTCTCCTGGTCCACTTTCCTTATGAATAGGCTCTGTTGTCAGACCTGTAACCCAGCCTGCAGCGATGAATTACAATTGTGTACCATTAAGTGCTGCTGGTGTTAAAAGAAACCCCAATATACATGCCCCCTTGTCCACCAACATCAACCTCACTTGGTCTTAGGACTTATTTCTCTTCAAAAAACAAAACAAAACACACAGAAGAAATCAAGCTGGAAAATATTTAAACTATAAAGAAATTACTTAAGCATTTTGTGATACTATTTTTGTTTTGCCTGAAACGCTATAATACTATGATTAAGGAAACCTTTCACTTCTTAATTTACAGTTTTAGTTTTCAAGTATGGAATAAGTCAACACATTCTAGCAAATGCAAAAATAGCTGATGAATAAGAATCGTCTTCCAAAAACTACTTTCACGGAAAGTGAAATTCTCATATGACTATTACAAGAATGCAAAAATGACCTACTCAAAAACAAGCGAGTTTTTGTAAGAAATGTACACAGTAACAAAACGTAAATTTCAGTAAATACTTCTTTTAAACCAAAGAACATCATTTAATTTTCAACGATACTGGAGACATGCTAATGAGCACTCTTAAAAAGTATTCAAATATTAGCTATTTTATAAATCAATACCCCGCTTCTCTCCTTATTTTTTAAACAATACAGCTTTTAATGCTGTAGGTAAGAGTGACTTACTAATAATACTTATTAAAAAAATAGTCATTAAAAGCAATTTATTAAACTTATATTTTTATTACTGATTCTTTCTTCAACTACCAAGCACCATTTACCTTACCTGAATATGTGGATACCACGATTTCATCATAGCCATCTTTCCCTACACAACCACCCTGGATAGATGTGACACTTTCAGACAATGCCTAAAACAAATTTAAGATCAAGCACTTCATTAATAACTAAACATTTCACAGATGTTAAGATAAGCCACAAAACTTATTTTCCTGTCTCCAGACTTCAACATAGACTACTGAGTACTTATTACGTGCAGACACTGACTGGAAAGGCAAAAATCCTGCAGAAATGGCAGAAAATTCCAGTGTTTTTAAATTTCAGGAAAGAAGATTGAAAGTGACTCATCTATTTGTGTGTACCACTCAGCTACAGTAGTCATCTAATGAGCAAAAATAGATTATTTATATAAAGAAAAAAGTTTTTTTAAAAAAATTATATAAGCAAAACTCTTAATACATTTAGTCTATTATCTGAATTCCACAGACCACCTCTCCTGTTTTCTCCAAATAGTTTTTGTTTTTGTTTTTGTTTCGGTGAGGGAGATGAGCCCTGAGCTAACATCTGTGCCAGTCCTCCTCTACTTTGGATGTGGGATGCCTCCACAGCATGGCTGATGAGTGGAGTAGATCTGCACCCAGGATCTGAACCACATAAACCCAGCCCATCGAGGCACAGTGTGCAGAATGGTAACCACTCGACCATGGGGCCGGCCCCTCCAAATAGTTTTTTAGATGACTAAAGAAGATGATAGCCTATATGGAAGCTTTAGGAAATTTGCTACTAATGACAGAAACCAAGTTTCTCAGATAGTTCAGGGTTTATATCTCCTTTAAGCAATACTTCAACTAGTCAAGTAGGGATCTGTGTTTTTAACAAGCACTCTAGGTCAGTGGCTTTCAAGGTATTTGGAAAGCAAGCAATAAATTTTATATTGCAAGCTGGTATACATTCACACATGAATACACACGAACATACAATTTAAAGGGTTTGCATTGTACTCTGATATATTCTACTCTAACCTATTTCATTAAAAAAAAATGAGCTGGCAACTCACTAATAGGTTTTGCCCAGTAGTTTGAAAACTCTGCTACGTAATTCTTATCAGGCAAGGATAAGAACCATTGTTTTAAAGGACAAGGTGGAGAGAACGGACTCTGGCAGTAAACACACTAACTCTCTTAACCTTCCCCGAAGGAGGCAGACCTCTGAGTTATTCTGCAAATCAGGCTATCTTAGCTGTTCCTGAGGCTGATTACGTAAGAGAATCAAGTAACAAAGCTTTGATTATAAGTTTGCATAAAGTTAGCTTCATAGGTGCATTTTTAATAAATGTCCCAGTGGATCTCACATACACTAGAAATCTTCAAACTTTTTTGTACATGTTCCCATTAAAGTAATTCTGAAAAAACTATGCATCTCTCTCTCTATATTTTTAAGCTCACCTTTAGATTTTTCATCACAATTGTAAATAGTTACAAAGAACGTAACTTCTATTATCATTTTAAAATGAAACTGTCACATCCTATAACCATACCCATTAGTCTAAATACCAGGACAAATTTATACACATAATCATCGACTTAAAAAATGAAGAAACAGATCCTTCTTTAACAGTTGGAAATTTTACACTGTTCCTTCTTCTTGAACTTTTACTTTCATTCCACTTCCCCCACATACATTTATCTTAATGTAATGTACTCATATACCTGAAATTCTTTTATACTTCTCTGAAACCAAAAAATAATAAATTGAAATTTTTATCTTCTGTGATCATAAAGCTCTCAACATTAGAAATTTCTATCATTATAATTATTAGTACACACAATTGATAAGACAAATATACAAGTTTGACAAAAGCGAAATTCAATAGGAAATGTATCTTGTGAGATGAATGGGACTTTTTTCCTTCCAAATTATTCACGCATCACAAATCAATATCATTTACATAATGCTAGAGTGAGACTGGGTTCAACATCAGTTCTATTCCTATTTTCCATTTTCATAGATAGAAGTACTGTTCAACCTTAGTCACATAAAGATGTTGATGAGAATTAAAGAAATTTTGTTGCTGAAAATTCACTCAATTGTTTAAACATCTTCCAAGTTATCTACCTAAAATCACCAACCAATCTATCACCAAAACATTTTTTTAATGGCATTTCATCTGACAACTTGATTAGGTCCTCCTTCCACTTATTGAAAGCAAAACATCAGACACCATTTGATTTATAGAAGGATGTTTTACCTGGACAACAGAGGTACACACATCCTCACTTTTTAAATGGTTTATTGAGTAACTATTAACCCTAACTTTTACTCGCTTAGAAGTATCTTACTTAACCTTATTAAGAAAAAGTTAAAAAACTGTTAATTTCTACATTTTTCTTGAGGAAGATTAGCCCTGAGCTAACCACTGCCAATCCTCCTCTTTTTGCTGAGGAAGACTGGGCCTGAGCTAACATCCATGCCCATCTTCCTCTACTTTATACGTGGGACGCCTACCACAGCATGGCGTGCCAAGCTGTGCCATGTCCGCACCTGGGATCTGAACCAGCGAACCCCCGGCCGCTGAAGTGGAAAGTGTGCACTTAACCGCTGTGCCACCAGGCCAGCCCCAATACATTTTAAGGAAATTCATTTATCTTATATACTTCAAATACATTTCTCTAAAAGTCTTAGATTGGCAGATTTAGCTAATTCAACTCATATTTAAAAAAAACAGTCATATAGCCATAAAATAGGAGCTACTAGACGATCTAGTATAGACGTGGTTTACGTAAGTAACAACACGGAATGCCGATTAAGGGACCTAAACTCACAAAAGAAGACTTTGGTCATTCCTCAAAATATTGGCAAATGAATATATATTTACAAGTTAAAATATGATGTTTAAGGTGTATATATATATAGAGAGAGAGAGAGACATAAATATATATATAGAGAGAGAGATTCTCTTTTTATGATTTGCTCCTTAACTTTTTTGATTAATCAACTATCAGTCCAGACTCTGTCAGATAACATGTCTTCTCCTGATTAGGAAAACAATAAAGAGAGTGACATCATGAATCCAAGATGAGGCAGCATATATTCGCAGCCTTAGCATAATCTGAGAGCAGTACTTCTGTCATTAGACGAAAGAGTTGGAAGACAGAATTTCTTAGTGCCATACCTGGCAGAGGAGGGAAATGCTATGTCATTACTGGGCTTTGGAATAGAAGTCAAAGAGGAGATTTGGGGTCTAAATAGGAAAATTTCTCAGGGGTTGATGAGAAAAAAATAGGAGATCACCAACAAAGAAGTATTATATACT
This sequence comes from Equus przewalskii, assembly GCF_037783145.1. Taxonomy (NCBI): domain Eukaryota; kingdom Metazoa; phylum Chordata; class Mammalia; order Perissodactyla; family Equidae; genus Equus; species Equus przewalskii. The sequence goes on along the minus strand of NC_091832.1, from coordinate 106,131,197 downwards.
CTTAAGCCTAAACTATTATTTGCATCATTAGCAAGATGACTTTTTACACCAAAATAAGATAAACAAATATGAGATAAATCCAGAAAATAAGTTGTATAGTGTTTTTATCCCCATATTATCTACATAATATACTTTATCTATGCACCCAAACATCTGCATTTGACAATCTTCAGTTAAAGTTGGGACTGGGAGGGACCACTATTAGAGAACATATACAAAGAAAGAAAGGTTGATAATGAGTTGTGGCTTTAAAAAAAAAAAACAAGAGTCTCAATGCATCCTGCTTGAGGCAGCATGGGGAAACTCCGGACCGGAGAACACCACTTCATGAAAATGAAAGATTCCATTTATACCAGCTTGACTCTCCATATGACTTTGTACCTTGGGATAAAAAAGCTTAATTACATTTAAAATTTGGAACTAAAAATTACTCTTATCTAATATTTCTTCTTACATAGCTGATTTTCGGGTGGATAGAAGTGAAACTGCTGTTTTTCCCTTTCTGCTTAAAGATATTTTTTACGTTGTCCTAACAATATGAAGTTTATTCCCAAAACCTTATTACTTTAAAACAACATGGTCTCATATATGTCACCCAAACACATAAATGTAACTGCTGTACTCTACTACAGAAACTACTTTATACTTAGTTTCTACTTATAGAAACTAAGGCAAAATATTTAATACTTTAGATATACAATATTTAGAAACCAAATGAAGAAGTAATTTATTATTCAGCTTGAAGGGAATAGTCTACTGTTCAAACACAAGAGCAGTCTAGAGAAGATTTCGATAACATCAAAGCAGCAATATTTTAAGCCAAACACAAGATTTTAATATATTTCATCTAAGAAAACTCAAACTATCATAGCCATCTCTATAACTATTTGATGAATAATAAGAATATATAGTATTTTTTAAAATAAACTAACCTGATCGAATCGTAGAACAGGCTCATTTGCATTATCAAAACTATACACTTCCACCATTCCATCATCTCTCCCAACAAGTAAATCTTTAACTCCATCACCCACAATGTCAAAGTTGTCCACACACAAAATACCTTTAAAAAAAATGATACATGCACTAAGTTATTAATAAAACTAACATTATAGTCAATTATATACCAAGTAAGAATGAAAAAAATGTATATACCAAATCAGAATGGAAGAAAAAACAAAAAACTTTGAGCATAATCAGGTATCCTTCTCTTTTCCATCCACGTTCATTCATTTCCAAGGCTTTAAACATAACCTATATGGCAACAGCCCCTAAATTTACATCTCCAGCTCTGGTCTCTCCCCAGAGCTTGAGACTGATATACCCAAGTTCCTATTCAGCAACTTCTCTTAGACATCTATTTGCATCTCAAACTTTCCATGCCCGGAACAACATTCTTAATTCCCCTCTTTATCACATCCCATCAACAGTGCTCCTTCCCCATTCTCCCCTTACCTCAGTATGATACCACCCAGTTGCTCAGGCCAAAAATCTAGACTGCATCTCTTTTTCTCACTTCCTATATCAAACCGATTAGCAAATTCTATCTGCTCTATCGCCAAAATATATATTGACATTGTCTCCTTCTTTCCATTTCCAACTACTATTAGCCTAGTCTAGGTTACCAGTATCTCTAGCCTACACCAGGATAAATTATAACAACTATAACTATAACTTCTCAACTGATCTCCATGCTTCCAATCTTGACCTGATTCCGCCAAAATCCATTCTTCATGGAGTGATTTTTGTTTGTTTTGTTTTGATAAATTAGATCCTGTCATACCCCCATTTACAATTCTCCAATGACTTCCTACTGTACTTAGATTAAAATTCAAACCCTTTTCCAAGGCTCTGTATGACCTACACAGACCTACATGATTTGGCCCTACTCTATCTCTCTGACTTTATCTCATGCCATGCTAATGCATCTAGCCACACTCGTCTTCCTACTGCTCCTCAAATGAATCAAGTTTATCTCTGCCCCAAGTCATTTGCCCTTATTTTTTTCTCTTCTTGGAACATTCTTTTCCCTCAGTTCTTTACATTACTAACTCCTTTTCTTATCAATCAGATCTCAGTTCAAATTTCATCTCTTATAAGATGCCTTCCATGACTACCCAGTATAAAAGCTGCCCTTCACCCTTCCATCCATCATTCTCTAATATATTACCCTGTTATATTTTCTTCAGGTGAATAGCTGAAGTTATCTTATTCATTTGCTTATCCAGTCTCCCCTAACAAGTATTTGTTGAAGGAATAAATGAACATATGAATAAATAAGCTGTACCTATAAATGGCCATTTCACTGCCTACCAAGTCAGATACAGATCAGATATACTTAGAATGGATAAGTTTCTTAGGAAACAGGAATATTCCCTGACCCATTGCACTTCTTCCTTGCCTAACACCAAGAACTCCCAAATTTCAATTAATTCCCTACAGCAAACAATGAAAAATGGTTTTGAGCATAGAATGATGTTACAGATGGACATTAGCCCATAAAAGCCTATCTATCTCAAATTACTATTAGCATTTCTTACTTAAAAAAAATTATGCCAAAAGTATGGTACACGTGCTAAATGAACAAATAGTAAATAAATCTGAGGTGGCCCTGGGAATTGCTAAGCTAAGTCCGCCATGTATTATGAATAAATAAAACAGAATGAATTATAGAATCTAGGATATTTTATTTAATAATCACCGAAATTTCAGAATCTGAACTACATCAAAAACATACCTCCCCTCTTTTTCTCATTTCGAATCTCCCATTTATGTATCGGTTTAGATGTAGTGATCTGAATAAGCCCAAGTTTTCCATCTGATGTTCCAAACATGAGGTCTTCTCCAGAGTCACCTTGTTATAATTAAAGTCAACATATTATATTGATCCCACAACTTATAATATCTATTTGAAATTAAAATATCTTCGCATATATTGACCTTCATGTAAAAATCTCACTTAAAAATATTAAAAAAGACAGAAAACAATTTTGGAGGATGCTTATATATCTACAGAATTTTATAACCATTAAGATAAGAGTCCTCCTCATCATCTGCTATTAAGATGAGGAAACTGAAAATTAAAGTCCAATAACTCATTAATGTTAGTTACTGGCAAGTTATCAGAAGACAACTGTCTCGATTCCAATTCCTGTTGTTTCTACAATTTGCCATTTTCACTTAATACATATTTACATTACTAAAACCCTGAAAGATCTAGACATAACTAACATAATGCACTCCCTTATTTGACTGTGAAAAGTGAAATCCTGGTTACCGCCATTTCCGTTGTGTAGCGCTAAAACAGTAGGTGGGCCAGGAACTTCAATTTCATACATTACGTCAGATCCCTGAAGGAGAATAAGTATTTTAAAACTGAAACAAAATACAAATTTAAAATAATATAGGCACTCATAGATAACATCAATATTCATATTGAGTACTCTAGAATAAAACTGCTGAAAAAATTAGCTCATGAATGTTAACTTGCATTTGTTAGCAATTTTGCATATGTTATCTCATTTTAAAATAAAATATATATAAAATACAAAGATCAAGGAAAGAAATATTTAAAATATCTTTCACTTTCAATACTTTTCATTCTAAATACTTTGTCTGCCTGAAAACTTGACACTGGTAAGTTTTCCAATGTAAACTTTCCAGAAACGAGCTGTTTCTTCTGTCCTCTCTAACTTGAGGGCTTTAACTTAGAGCACAATCAAACATTTAAACAGATCCAAAGTTACCTAAGGAAAATTTTGGCCTTGCCTTTGGGTATTTCCAAAGCCTACTCCAGTGAGAGGCAGAGTGACCTGCTATTTAGATGAGAAAACAAGTTGGGTCCTTTTATTTGTCATTGTTTCAGTTTCACCACTTAATGCTTTAATTTAGTATATAGTATTTGTGAAGCTGTTAAAGAATGAGGTAGAAGTACTTACACTCACACAGAAAAAAACTACAATAAATCATTCAATAAAAAAATTTGCAAAATTATAGTAAATAGGATAGGATATCATTTTTGTCAAAAAAATTTAAATATATATAGAGAACATATAGGAGAGCCATATGCTTTATCTTTTATTTAAAATAACATTTACAAATTCTCAGATATCTACATATAACTATATAAACACAAAAGAATATGCACAAAATTGTTTTAAAAAGGCTACCTCTGGGGCAACGAATTTCCTACAAAGGCAGATGGGGAGTAGAAGAGAAGCGTGCAGGACAGAGGAAAGACTTCAGCTTTTTACTTTCACAAATCCTTAGTGATTATTTTTTTACAATAAATATATGAATCTCTTGTTAAAGTAGAATCCTAGAATTCAGCCAGACCAATGTCTAACTGAACATTAGCCAGCTCCTGTTAAAAGCCTTATTCAAGCAATTGACATTTGGGTGCAGAGGCTAGGGGAGAAATTAATCATCCATGCCTCCAGAATGAAGCTTGAACATTACTTCCTCGTAGGAAAAAAAAACAAGCTCACAGAACCACTGGATTTTTCCTTCTATAAAAGAGATGATGCCCAGAAATGGCCATCTGGCTATGAAATTCCAAAGAGTGAGACAGCCTGTGGTTGCACAGAATAAACAGCTAGACTTTTTATTCAACTACACTTTCACCATCAACTTAAGTTTTTCCACCTGCTATATGTTATTTACATTTAAACTTTTTTTATGGGTCCTGATGTGTGTATGTGTATTGTATTGAAAGTCACTTTCAAGAAGACATAGTTGTAACTATTACTAATAACAATGACCTTAAGCAGTTGTTTCAGCCAATCATGGTTTTTCATAGAAATATAAGGACAATAAAACGATTTTTTCCTCTATCACTCACTCACTTATCCAACAAAGTACCCTTTTTTCCATATATGCCTCTCTACACACTTGCCAAAGATCTCAACACATTTGCCTCAAACAAAAAAAACTGGTTTATCAATTAAAATATTAAAATCTTTTTCCAGTTATAATTTTAAGTAGGACATTTAAAGTGGCAATGATCACTAATTTATCTCAAGTATACATTGTTCATCAATATTCATTTACCTAAGTTATGAAAAATTATAAAAATGCAAACAGCAACCTGTAAAACTCTGAGAACTCTGTCCTGGCAGGCCAGTACTGGTGTAATACGAGGCAATCTTTCCACTGGCAGGCAGATGATGTCATTGATTTTGTCTCCAGAAAGGTAATAATGTTGGTCTTTGCAGTCACAATAATGGTTATAGATGTAACTTGCACTGAGAAAGAGGTCTGAGCCAGATATGTGCCTGAGAAAATTAAAAGTAATTTAAGATATCTATATTTTAAAAAATAAGCATAGGAAACTCCTGAATTTTTCAGAGATAAAAATAAAAGTTTATTTACAGAGTTTACTATTATTTGAGCACAGACTCAGAGAATATAGCTTCCCCTTTCCCCGACTTAATTTCTAGGCTTTTGGTCTAACACTGATTTTGAAAGATAAAAATGAGGATCTTAAGGTGTCAGACTTCTCAACAGCTGAGCTCAGAAAAACTGAAAATAAAGACAAGATAATGATAATTTAACTGTCTGTATCTGAAGACGATTAATATGTCAAAAAGTAACTTTTTTCGAACGTGTACTATGTGCCAAGCACTGTCCTAAGTGATTTACACATATTGGCTCAATGCTCCTACTCTATAAACTAGAACCATGATTATCCCTCTTTACAGGGGATAATAAATGTTCAGTAACCTGTCCACGGCACACAACTAGCAGACAGTGGAGTGGATTGCAGCTCAGGTAGTTTTTAGCTCTAGAGTTTAGCCATCTCACTATCACACTAAATTACCTGGAAAAGGCTTAGATTGAACCAAGTTTTCACTGGGGGAGTTGAAATTTTTTGAAAAAACTTATATACTAGTGTATTATCTTTCATGTCTAGGTTGCTATCACCATGTAATCATAAACAGGGTAATTTTATGTGAAGCTTTCACCTATTTCTCCACCTCTAAGGTCTATTTAAAAATTTTTTGCTACTAAAATTATTCCTTATCCTGTAATGATTCTTACTGATTTTATCTTCCTCAATTATTGTTTAGGTGGCCTCACTTTGTGGCTCTGCATATGATTTCAGTAATCCTCTTAATATCATTTCTATCACCTAATGAAATTCTATATCTTTTCCAAGATTTTAAATTTCATTTTGAAATGTATCCTCATTATATTTGCATTGTATTATCCAAAGCACCACTTGCCAGTCACTATTGACAAGAGTGGGGACAGACAGAAGTATTAAGCAGGGTAGGATGTGTGAGGGGTAACCAATTTTGTAAGTGGTTAGTTTCCTTATTGAATATTTTCAAGTTATAACCTTATTTTCCTATGCAATCTTTAAATGTGGAGATGCAGATAATACATTTTCAAAAACTGAATAAAGAACCTTTCCATTCCAGCTCTGCCACTGCAGTAAAAACATTTGAGAAACTACCTAAAGAGACTACTGGCTGGGAAACTCCTTATCTTCCCATCTCTGTCCACATACCTTTCTGAATGTGGAGGTATGCTAATAATTAATTACTTTGATGTCAGTATTTCACCATTATCACTGGCCACATCTATCTACAAAAGCATTTCAAAAGTATAATATTCTTGCTAAATCACTGACATTACTTCCACTTGCCATTGTTTAATTCTTATCTAATCTTGCCAAAGTTTTACAGCCTAGACATCAAGACATGTGCTGTGCACTATACAGAATTATGCAGGACGGCTGTGCATTACACAGCACTCTGGACTCAATCAGTAGTTTCCAAACCGAGATCTGGCTGCTGATATAACCTGGCTGCATTGGATTCAAATGAAGAACTTTTTCCTTTAAACCTACTCCTAATAATTCTGATCCTGCAGGTATGAAGTAGGACAAGGAATCTATTGTTTTAAGCTTCAAAAGGATTCTCCTAAGTAGCAGGTTTGAGGAACAGTGGATTAAACGAACTTTCAAAACCCTTTCTAGCTCCCCATGATTCAAAAACTACAATTTTAATTGCAAAATTTCACATATCAGGAAGCTATTAAGGAGCTATTTTTCACTTAGAGTCTTACCTAACTCACTCAAAATTATAGCCTATTGGTAGTCACCAACTTTGATGGCCAAAGTGCTACTTAATCAAATGTTTGTCACCTAACCAAAATATTATAAATGGATGTGTAAAAATTAAAAAAGAATAAACATACATAGCTTTAATGCTTTCAGTGAGGTTTGTTTCAAAAGAGAGGAACTGTTTTCCTCTCTTTGTAAAACCTCTAATCTCAGATCCTGCAGCAACAAAAACTTTCTCCTGGGGTGTGTTAAGAACCCCTCCTAGTTCCAGTCTTGCAATCTTCTGCCCCGGTAAAGTCTTGAACACTGTCTGCAAAAATCATTGGGGAAAAAATGTAAGTATACAAATTTATTGTAAGCATTTTCCTTTACTGTAAAAAATGCTGTGATTTTAAACTTACAAAATATTATAGTTCTACTATATAGAAACGCCTTTAGACACAAAAGTATTTACTTCAGTGAGTCTGGTTTTTTGTCAAATATCTTCAAACTTTGGACTATTTATTCCCACACATATTTCAAAGACATCATTAAAATCTAAAGTCTTGCAACTCAAAGTAGGGTTCACTAAGCAGCAGCATTAGCATCACTAACCTTATTAAAAATACACAATCTCAGGCCCATCCCCAGATCTACTGAGTGAGAATCTGCATTTTAACAAGATTCCCTAGCTGATTCCAATGGACATGTTTTTATATTTTAATTATCTTTTTAAAACTAATCTCTCCTGGTTTCTTTATAATTTTTATAAATTTTAGGACTATAGAATTTACTGAGAACCTGAATATATAAGTTACTCTCTCTCTATTTAATTGGAAACATTTGTATCATTAATTTCTTCCTGGTTATTTTCCATTTTATTATTGACATCAGTTTCTTAACCTCCCCCTCAATGACTTTATACACAGAGAATAAAATATCTGAGAGGATATATGAAGAACAGAAATACTGAGTTTCTGATAGTTTTCACCCTCTTCACCTTTTTGTAAATTCCATATATCGTATAATGAATATAAGAGTTCAAATCTCAACCCCAACACTCATAAACTATAGTCTGTGAATATGATGATGTAATAATCACTTCCTTGATCAGGTTACATTAAGTGGCAAAGGTGATGGGATAGCCACTTCCATGTTACATTGTTATAGAAGACTCTGTCCTAGCAGCCCGGACAGATTTTCCTGCTGGCCTGAAGAAGCAGGTCACCATATTGCAAGAGGGCCTGTGAGACGATCACATAGCAAGGAGTTGCGGGGGCCTCAAGGTGCTGAGAGCAGGCCTAGACTCACAGACAGCAATAAGGTGGGGACCTCAGTCTTACAAAAGCAAGGAATTGAATTCTGCCAACCACGTGAGTGTGAAATAGGACCCCGAACTCCAGAAAGGAACAGCCCGGCTGACATCTACAGCGTAGCCATGTGAGACCTTGAGCCTGGACTCCTGACCCACAGAAACTGTGAGATAATAAACGTGTGTTGTTTTAAGCCCCTAAATTTGAGGGAATTTGTTACACAGCAAAGAAAACTAATATATCTCCCTAGGCTGTCAAAGGTGTTTTATAAACAGCTAGCAAATGACTCTTGTGCTACCTGCAGCCTCATACTTCATACAACTACTTCCCTCACAACCCATTTTTCATTGTATATTAGAACATTTTTAATCTAGGGTTATTCACTAAGCAGCATATTTCTCTTTTAAAAAATCCTTCCACGCCCCACCCCCAAAAAAGCAATACATACCACTGCTTCTCCCTTCTTCATGCCAAAGCACATAACTACCCCATCATGATCTCCAACGACCACCTGTAACAGATTGAAGAGAATCTAAAATTACTAGTATTATGTCCTAGTAACTGCATATGCGGAAAACAAGATTTTCAATATATAAATTATGATTTTAAAAGTAGAGATCATAAAATCTAGAAAAGGCAACCCCACAAAAAATAATCTTTCAAAGACTTATAGGAAAGGGCCAAAGAGAAGGAGATGGAGAATCGTTACAGAAGTAGTCAGCCATATATTCTGTTCCTACAATGTAAAGAGAACAAGAGAATAGGGACAGAAATGGCAGGGAGGTAACTTTCTTAACTGGAGCACAACAACATTTTCAGATTAACTTTCAAAACAGATTACCAAATACAGTTATGACTGACCTACTTGAAATTTTTAAACCTTTAAATGGAAAAATTTTAACATATGCAAAAGTAGACAGAATATAATGAATTTTCATGTATCCATCACCCAGCTTCAACAATTATCAGCATGTGGCCAATGGATCATTTTGAAATAAATATAGAGGGAGATTTTAACACTTCTTTCTCAGAAATTGATAATCAAGAAGACAAAAGACAAGGATATAGGTTAGAAAAACAACTACTTTTGATATAATACACAGTCAGACATTCTGAGAAAAATGTGTGATTAGGTGATTTTGCCATTGTGCAAACATCCTAGGGTGTACTTACACAAACCTAGATAGTCCAGCCGACTACACACCCAGGCTCTACTACTAATCTTATGGGACCACCTTCATATGTATATGCAATCCATCATTGACCAAGACATCGTTATGCAGTGCATGACTGTATATGCACATATGTATATGTTGTGTGCATGTACATATATGTGGGGGAGGGTGTAAATAAATAAGTCACTCATCCCAAGAATTAAAGTATAAATGTTCTTTTCAAGCACAAAGGAACATCAGATAATTGGCCAAGTATTAGGACCTAAAACAAGTCTCAAATATCAAAAAGTTGATATTGCACAGACCATGTTCTTAGCCCACTGATTCTTAACCTTCTGAGGGAATCACAAACCCCTTTGTGTATTTGATTAAAGCTGTGAACTTTCTCTCCAGAACAATGAACATTCACAAATAATTATGTACACATTTTCAGATTTATGGATCTTTGGTATAGACAAAGACTTTTCAGATGAAAAAATACTTAAGTGTTAATTAAGGTTTTGATTTTTTGATAATATACTATTCCAGTAATTTGTAAAACAATAATCTTTTACAGGGATTCCCAAAGTGTGGTTCCTGGACTCCTGGGCGTCAATGAGAACCTTTTAGGAAATCTGCTAGGTCAAAATTATTTTTCTAAGTAAGTCTTTATTTTCCTTTTTCACTAGGTTGATATTTGCAATGATGGCAAGAAGTAACGGTGGGTAAAATTACCAGTGTCTGACAGGAATCAAAACAATGACACCAAACCATACCCGTAATCGGTAATCTTCATCACCATTTGAGAGTAACAACAACAAAAAATCCAGTTTCATGTAAGAATGTCCTTGATGAAGCAATCACATTATTACTCTTATTAAACCTCGACCCTTGAGTACATCTTTTTAATACTTAGTGTGGGAAAATAGGAAGGATGCATAAAGCACTTGTGCTGCATACTGAAACAGTCTTGAGGAAAAGCACTAGTATAAATTGAGTTATGAGCTGAACTATGTCTTCTTTTCAAGAAACACTATTTTTAAGAATGAAAGAACAATCAACAACTATTATTATTAGCACTTGGGTATTTCATGGACATTTTTTAAAAACTGAAGGAAGTGAGCCCGTCATTTCAAAGGAAAGCAACTGACAGTATTTGCTACCAATGATAAAGTTCAAGCTTTCAAGTGAAAATCAGTACTTTGGAAGACTTGTATCTGACACTGTGAGCCTGACAGCTTTGCAATACTTAACTTTTCTGATGAGATCAGCCGTGATATTAACAAATGTGATTTCTTTGATATATTGAAAAATGTGTCAACATTTGGAACATCTGTATAATTCAAATGAACCAATAATCTCATATGACCATCACAGGATGCTATAAATTCATGCAAGGGTAAAAGATGCATTCAAAGTATAATAAGACCGACCAGTGGATTTAAATGTACCGAAGTATGAAAAGCTAATGAATATAGTTTCAGAGTGCACACTGCACCTAATGTTTTAGAAACCACTATTTGTCAAGTATAGGTGTTGTATCAAATATGAAGAGCAATAATTATCTGGAAAAGCTATCTGAATACCCCTCCCTATTTTCAACTATGTATCATGTAAGCTAGATTTTCTTCATATACTTCAACCAAAACAACATATCTCACGCACAACTAGAAGGACCTACAATTAGAACATACAACTATGTACTGGGGGGCTTTGGCGAGAAAGAAAGAAAGAAAAAAAAAAAAGATTGGGGTCTGGCCCCGTGGCCAAATGGTTAAGTTCACACACTCTGCTTCAGTGGCCCATGGTTTCCTCGGTTGGGACCCTGGGTGCAGACCTAGCACCATGCATCAAGCCATGCTAAGGCGGCATCCCACATGGCAGAACTAGAACCATCTATAACTAGAATATACAACCATGTACTGGGGGGCTTTGGGGAGAAGAAGAAGAAGAAAAAAATGATTGGCAACAGATGTTAGCTCAGGTGCCAATCTTATGCCGGACTAAAGAATTTGCAAAACTGTAATACAACGCCACTATGCTCATTGAATTTTTTTGTTTTTGAAAAGTTATTAGTCATAAAAATGTTATTTATGTAAACATGTAATTTTCTAATTATTTTCAAAAATAGAATAATAAATATTTTAAACATTTCTTAGTTTGAATTTTAATACAATAAGTATTGATAGATATAACCTACATAAGCAAAAGTTCTTTGGGATCCTCAATAATTTAAGAGTGTAAAAGGGTCCTGAGACCAAAAAGTTTGAGAAATGTTGATCTAGTGAACTGAATACTGTAAATGACAATCAGAAATCTGTTGATTTATCTTGACAAAAAGTTAATATATCAGGACACTGCATTTATTTTGCAGCTACTAAAATATCCTACTAGTCTTCTAAGAAATTATAATTGTCTTGTGGAAATCATAATTCTCTTGTCTCATAGGATCAACATTGCGATAAAATTAATCAATATTGTTAAATATAAAGTTCAACATCAAAATAGTTTATTACTCTTAAAAATATGATAAAGTTTTTAAAAAAACATTTTCTCTATATCCTATTGTGTTTTCTATTTCTTTTTTCATATACACAGTCTGGCATACACAAGTACACACAGAATAAACTATTACCAGAAAAATGGAATATGTTTTTTAACAAGTTTGATTATACTCGTTACTAACTGTACAAATAATTACAATGACCAAGAAAGTTAGTTTGTAAATGTCTCTTGGTACTCCAACCCCTGTTCGAATTAAAAGAAATTCATTTCCATTTTAACACTAGCATTTTAAAAAGAACTACTTACCAATAAAGAAGGAAATATAACCCACTCTTCTGTGAGACCTAAGGAGATGTGGAGAAATGAGTATCTCTACAGTACCTTTTGGGTAGCTCTACGTCTTGAGGCAGGAAGTAGCTTCATAGTCTTCTGAGAGGTCACTCCCACCTAAGGAAACACACCAGCCAGCTAGTGAATGTACTCTAATACACTGTAATTTGAAGTTCTTACATCAGAGATTAAAAGGAGTAGCACGTTCAGATCACAGTGTCTTACCTTTTTATTGCAATAATTAGTGACAGGAAATAATTATCAATGACGAACTTTTATCTAATGAAATATGCCCCAAACTCAGAGTATAGGAAAAAACCAAAAATAGTAAAATTTATGCCTGTCAAAATTTATGTTGTCAAGCCAGATATAATTATGTGACATTACTGGCAAGATACTTCACAAAAAAATATTTCTAGAAGCCTTCTTTTCCAACTTTATACAACTGTTAAGGAGTTTTTATGAAGTGATTAAAAATATTTGGAAATAGATTACAGTTATTAAAACTGCAATATAGAAAATTTTTGCTAAAATATCAAATATGCTGATGGCAATGACATCGAATCCAAGTGACGATGAAGATTATTTTACAACAGGTGCATACGATGAAAACAGCACGGCTTGTTCAGCAGGGAACTGTTACTAGCGGTGCATCGTTAGGGGAGGAGGATAGAAGCTGGAGAAAACAATAGATCATGAAAGAATTTACACACAGTATAAATCCGTAATTTTCCTCTGTATTCCGGGGAGTAGTACTAAAGTTTAAAATTATCTATTTAGATTTGTATTTTGAAACGTCAATCTAGCAAGGGATGTGAAAGGATGGCTTGGAGGGAGGTGAAGCTGAAGGCTAGGAGCTCAATTAGGAGGCTATTTCAATAATCCACGAAAGAGAAGATGAGAACCTGAACTGGGGGTTGTGGAGATGAAGAAAACGGGACAGATTCCAAGAGATATTTAGGAGGTAAAAGCAGCAAGATGTGGTGACCAGCTGGATATGGAAATTATTAAGGTAGGAAGAACCTAGCGTATCTCCCAGGGAAACTGACCGGGCAAACATTTGCACCCTTAGCCAAAACAGGATTAGTGAAAAAGGAGGAGACGGAGAAGAGGGAGAGAAGGTCGAGGGCTGAGCTATAACAGAGAGAACACCAGCTCTGCAGCCAGACTTTGCTTCCAACAAGAACTCCATCCTTATTCGCTATAAAGCAACTTACCTTTTCAGAGCTCCTGGATCCTCTCTATAATATTACCTACTTTGAGGATTTTTATGAGCATTAAACATTTGTGGATGTTAAGCTCCGAGAATAATCTGGATGCTCAATAAACGGTTGTCGCCGCTTTGATGATGATCTGGCTAGTGGTGTCCGGCGCTCGGAGAAGGGACTGGGTAGGGATGAAGACTCAGGGGTTAGAGGCCCGAGGCAGCTGCGGCGGGGAGAGATGGGCCCCGGGAAGGAGTCAGGGACCGCGTCTGGACTCGCGGAGCATCTTCAGGACCCGCAGCCGCCAGCACCCTGGGGGCGTGCACCGTCGTGGACGAGCCGGAGGCGCCCGGGAGGAGGGCGACGGAAGGGCAGCACCCCGCCCCCGCTCCCGGCGACCTCGACAGGCGTCAGTGGGAGGATGGAATCCTCTCGGGGAACCGGGCTCACCCCCGCGGCGCCCACCCTGTCCCCTCGGGTTTACCTGCAAATAATCCGCTCGGTTTAAATTCAGATCCATGACGCAACACGGACGCGCTGGAGAGCGCGAGGACGGGACAAGAGTGGCACAGGCTGCCGGGCCCCGGGCCTCGGAAAGGAACCCACTCGCTCAACCCCGAGGGGCAAATCCCAACCCCTGCGGCCTCGGCGGAGGATGCACAAGCGGGGCCTCAGGGCTGCGCGTCCGCCGTGACGTCAGTGCGTTCACGCGAGTGGGCCCTGGAAGAACGTGAAGCCCCGCCCCTCTCCCGGCGGACCGCCCACTGACAAGCTGCTCCAATCAGAGGCGAGACGAACGGAGGACGCGGTTCTGGAGACCCGAGCAAAGTGGTTTCCAGGGAGACCGAAGACGCAGTCTTGGCTCCACCCGTCCTCCCCCCGCCCACTTTGGCGCCGCCGCCCTGAACAACACCTCGAAGAGTTTTTCGGTATAGAGCGTTGATGAGAAGCCTGAGTAGATTCTGACCTGTTTTACTGACGCTGGAAAGGGTCCCCCAAAGAATTAGGTTCCACCGTTATAGGCGTTAGCTTCAGAACAGCAGCAGTTCTCAAACTTTTGGCCTTAGGACACCTTTACAAAACTCTTATAAACTATTAAGGACCCCAAAGACCTTTTGTTTATTATCTATTGATATTTACCGTATTAGAAATTGGAACTATTTTTAAAAACATATTAAAAAATAAACTCATAAATATTTTAATGAAAAATACCTTTATTTCCCATCCCTTCCAAAAAAGTAGAAAGACTTTGTAAATCTATTTACTGTTCACCCGAATAGTAGACAGGGGAGTCCCAGATCTACTTCTGCATTCAATCCATTGGTATATGTTTTGAAATATATGAAGAATTTGGTCCAAAACAAGTGGTAGTTTTTGAAAAGTTAGTTACAGTGTGGAATGCGGCTTCATTATGAAACATCCCCCAAATCCCATTTGTTAATATCACCACGGATTTCATCAGAAAAGTTTCGAAGTATTGTAAAGCTGTCAACCTCAGAGGTGGATACAAATTTTGCAAAATTCTAATTTGTGCTTAGAATTTTAAGCACTGGCAACAAATGTCAGTTGTTTTCCTTGAAATGATACTTTCCCTTCTTGAATTCACAAGAAAGTGTATACCAAATATCTAGGTCTGAATAATCCTAATTTTAATGTCAGTCGTGCTTTCAAAAGTGTTCCAGCTAGCAACTCAAATAATCACGCTTTTCCTTGAGACAACTAATATACTTCAGTATTCAGTAGAAATGCTTTATGCATAATTCCCATGTGATTACACAGAATAGCAAAAAAGATATGTACTCCAGAGTCAAGATTGAAAATTAACAATTTTTACTGCTTCACAAAGGACGTTTTTATATGAAACTTTGTTTCCTGCCTATGTGTGGCAGGAAGAATACAGTGACTACTACTACCGTTTGAGCCACTGCTTTGATTCATGCTTAAGTACCGGCAGTATTAACCACCATTGCTTTTGTGCCATCAGTGCAAATGTCAACACACTGAAAAAGGCAAACATTTTAGTGTTTTGAAGATAGTTTCAAAATCACAGAGCCCCTGAAAAGACCTCAGGGAACTTCAGTGTGACCCAGGATCTGACTGAGAGCTGACATTCCTTGACTCACTTCCATCAGTCCTTCCTTAGTGCACAGTGCTCTGCCTAAAGATGCACTACAGATGAACAAGATACAGCTCCTTCCCTGATTTCTGTGGTCTACTGGGGAGAGTTCACAAATGCTTGTGAAACAAAAATTAAACCCCTGAAAAGGGGTGCTTCTTAGGAAGAGAGATTTTTTCCTACAGAGGATCTGAGGTTTTGACTGGCTACCAGGATGTTCCAGACAATTCTTTTCAGAAAAAAAATTGGCTAAAATAACTCCATATTAAAATAGACAACAATGCCTGAAGATGGGTTAGCTGTGTAGTAATTTGGGGAGTATATCAATTTAGACTCCACAAAAATACAGATAAATTTTAGAAGTAAATTGCAATGTAAAGCCACAGAGGGGATAGAAGAAAATAGAATTGTAGAGAGTTTAGGGAGTTGGAAGGTGTATTAGTTTGCTTGGGCTGCCACAGCAAAGTATCACAAACTGGGTGACTTAAACAACAGAAATTTATTTTCTCACAGGTCTCACAGGTAGGAGTACAAGATCAAGGGGTCAGCAGGGAACCAAATCAGTCTTTGGAGGCTTCTCTCCTTGGCTTGAGATGGCCGTCTTCTCCTTGTGTCTTCACATGGTCCTCCCTCTGTGTCTGTCTGTGCCGTAATCTCCTCTTCTGATAAGGACCCCAGCCATATCGGATTAAGGCCCACTCTAATGACCTCATTCTGCCTTAATTACCTCTTTAAAGGCCCTAGCTCCAAATACAGTCACATTCTGGGGTACCAGGAGCTAGGACTGCAACATATGAATTTAGGGGGACATGATTCAGCCCATAACAGAAGGGAACTTGCCTGATCTTAAGAGGGATAGAAGAAACCACAAAGAAGAAAACAGATATGAAAAAGAAATATTAAACACTTCAATATGTCACAAAATTTTAAATATAAACAAAAATTTGGGAAAGTAGAATATATTTATAAATAGTTTATGTAAATTAAGAAAAAAGGACATACTATGATTCCAATAAACAAACACGTAAAAACATGAACAAAATTCACAAAGAAAGTGGCTATTGAACAAACATACAGAAACCTATTACTTCACTTGTAATCAATACAAGATACCTTTTTATTTTGCCTTTCAAAATAGAAGAAAGATTTAAGTGAAACGACTATATGTTATAGAGACAGCATGTGCTCATCAACTGTGATGCTTTAAACTGGTAATAAAACCCTTTTCAAAAGCAACTTAGAAATATGTACCCAAACCTATAAATATGTGATTATATTTTTAACCCATAACCCCAATTCTGGATATTTAGTCTAGGAAAACACCACAAAGTAAGTAAGAAGTCATAATTGAGGCACTACTTAAAATAGGGACCTAATTGTCCAATAATAGGGGAATGGTGCATCCACTTTGTTGACTATTATGCAGCCACTGGAAGTGAAAATAATGAAGGCTGTGTAATAATGTGGAAAGTATTCAGACGATAATAAAAATAATATAAAATTGTGTGTATACTATGATTACAATTGTAGGAAAGGGTTGTTAAGAAATATACCAAAAAAATTTTAGTTGGTTGTAAACTGAAGGATTATAAGCTTCCCCTTCCTGTTTTTTGTGTTTTCCGTAAGATGTCTGCATTATTTTAAATAAAATTTTGCAATTTAAAAATAAAATTTTTACAAAATAAAATTA
Source organism: Equus przewalskii (assembly GCF_037783145.1). Classification (NCBI taxonomy): domain Eukaryota; kingdom Metazoa; phylum Chordata; class Mammalia; order Perissodactyla; family Equidae; genus Equus; species Equus przewalskii. The sequence goes on along the minus strand of NC_091832.1, from coordinate 106,113,836 downwards.
AAAATTAACTAAGAGATTATAAGAATCTTTAACTCTGCATAGTTTCCAGAGTAGGCAGGGTTCTGATAAAACGTTATCTATGAATTTGGATACCAAATCTTCCCACTGTCTATTTTCTTGTCTCCCTTGTCAAGTACTGGCAATACACATTAACGACTTAAGGAAAATGGTATTGATATCATTATTGCTATGTTTTTGCCTTATAACAAACAAATCAAAATATTGAAAACTTGGTGAAGTGGGCAGGAATTATCTTTTTAAAAATGATAAGTATGAAAAGTATTCAGGGCTGGGTGAAATCTTAGAAACCATTAATCCAACGTTTTCCCTTTTTGATTCAAAACCACTTTCATAGTAGTATATAATGTAGTAGAAATGTAACTTAGAAAAGGTATTTTATTTTATATTGCTATATTATTTAAGGCAGCACTAAAAAACTCATCTATACAATCTTTACAATATTGTAATAAAAACATATACTGGCAAGGCTTCTTTTCCATTTAACAAGTAATGCACTCACTGTTTATTTTACCTTAAATTAATTGTGTAAAAGAAAAGAGTTTGTTTGGAAGATCAAATTTATTTTAAAACATTGGAATGAGGCTATGACATAGCATCAGAAATAGATGAAAAGAGCTTGTATAATATGATATGTGGAATTCCTTCATTTTGCATCTAGAAAAGGCAAGTGATTTATTATTTTTTAAGCATTGTGTTTTGTTTCTAAATGATTAGCAAAGGTTTCAAACTACTAATTTTAAGCATTTCTCAAATAATTAGCGGGGGGGACTTTTTATTCACAATAAATGAAATGCCAAGTTAGACAAAATTGCCACTATATTTTCTCTTTTTAAACACATTTTAAGGTACTAGAGACATCTTGGTGGGCTACATTAAAAAAACAGAAAATAACTGCATCTCAGATATGAGAAAAATCGCCTGGAGACAAATTTACAGAATTATCATGCACTTCAGTAACTTATAACCTATGTTGTGGTCTTAAAGAAACCATGATGAGTATAAATTAAACAACTTATGACTAAGAATAAAAGCAATTTAAATTGCATTAAAGTTAAAACCAACAGAGCTAGAGGTGGTCGGCTGAGTGAATGAGTCATGAGTATACATTGGTCTCCACTAACGTGGTACCAGTTTTGAAACTGTCAAGCTAGTTTTAAAAAGAAAAAAATTAATAAATAACCCTTTTAGATTGATTTTAAAAAAGAAAGACATTGAGAAAGAGATCATGACCACCTTGGATGATGATATCACCTGCTAAAACACTTCTATGATGCCCAGAGACCAGGAACCTGTCTCTTATGCTGTTGCTATAGGAGATTGAACAAGGTCTCAGACCAGAGAAGTTAAGCAATTTGTCCCAGGCCACAGGATTAAAAAGCAATGTGCCTTCAGTTCTCTTTAGATATTGTCCATTAGACACTTGAGCTTCCCATTTACAAAAGCTGCTTTCATTTGGCTTAAGCATTCAAAATCGAAATATTTTGGACATGATTGGTAAGACAGTTATCCTACATTGTACTAAATTTGCTTTTAATAATCACAACATATTTATGTCATTTCTAAGTTTTCATAGTGCACAGAACTCTTTGAAGATACGGGATACTATTTTGCATAGTTCTCTATTTTATTTCAAGTCTATGAATCCATGCTTCTCAACATATTGTGAGTTCCATCAAGTGAAGGGTCTTCAGTAAAGTTAATATAGAAGCATTATAAAGTGCCAAATTTTTTAAACAGTAAGCCTAAGACGCAATTTGAGTGTTGCCGCCTTTCCTTTTTTTTCATCTGTAACAGAAAAAGAAAACAACTAAGACAACAAAGAAGTCAAAAAGTCAGAGATATTGGACTTTGATAATCCTCTAATTAATCATAAACACCTAAATGTCTTTTTCTAGATGAGTTGTTTTTTGGTCCTGCTAAAATGCTCCCTTCTCCAAGTTGCACCATCAACTTCTTTGAGCTTTGCTTTTAAGCACAATATGCCTGTTAGGACAGTGAGTGGGGCAATGACTTGCTGGCCCAGAGCTATCATTAACCTCAAAGAAGTCTTAATTCTGACAGAAATCGCCTAAACTAATCCTCACCTCGCCTCTACTTTCCACAGTAATACTTACATCTTAGGGTGGGTTTCCTAGGAGCAAATCCTAACAAGATTTGGACGCTGGGCTGGCCTGGTGGCATAGTGGTTAAATTCATGCACTCCATTTTGGCAGCTCAGGGTTCACAGGTTGGGATCCTGGGACCCACACTGCAGACCTACACACTGCTCATCAAGCCATGCTGTGGCAATGTCCCGCATACAAGATAGAGGAAGATTGGCACAGATGTTAGCTCAGGGACAATCTTCCTCAAGCAAAAAGAGGAGGATTGGCTGCAGATGTTAGCTCAGTGCCAATCTGCCTCACCAAAAAAAAAAAAAAAAAAAAGATTTGGATGTGGTGATTTATTGAGGGAATGCTCTGGGAGAAAGGGAGGGACAGGAAGTAGCATAAGACAGGAGAAGAAGCTAAACAAAGATCTGGTCTCAGCTGGAGTCTGGCTTCATTCAGCCTAATCCCCTCCAGAGCTTTGGAATATGAATTGCACCAGAAAGTTGGCCCTACCTTGAGACAAGGGACCAACATTTTTTGTCTCCACCCCAAGCAGTTGGTCATTGATGTGGGGAGGGGGAGGCATAGCACCCTGGGTAAGGCTGCTTCCTTTCAGCTGTGGGCAATTCCCTGGGGAAGTGAATAGCTGCAACCTGTTAAGGAGCCAACACTCACAGTATCTGAGAGATGCATGCACTGGCCCATTAAAGGGCATCTGGGCAGGGCATCAACAACATCGATAGCATCCACCACACCTTGGCATCACATGTCCCTTCTTGACGACCACCTAGAAACTATGAAGAAGGGAAAAAATGAAAGATCAAAAACACACCAGTTTTACATAAGCCTAGTAAAGAAAGGAAAAACAACCTATGTTGAAAGCTCTACATTTGTGGGAAGCATGGCCTAAAAATCAAAAAAATAATGTATGTACTCACACGGCATAGATGTTGTGAGATTTATCTTCATTCAAGTCTCAACTGATTCTTCATTCAAGAATGTCCCACGCTAAATCTGACACTTTTCCTTTCAATATTTTTCCAACCCCAATTAGGAATATTACTAAATATTCTGTTCCATCGATAGAAACAAAAATTTGCACACCTGGAATCCTAGACAATACTGTAAGACTGAAAGTATTGTTTATTACGGAAACTCCATGTCTTTACTGTTTTAATATAATATGGTGACATATAACAATGAAAAAATTTAATATTTATTCAGTTCTGAGGCACAACATAAAGTCTGAAAAACACTGAAGACCAAATACTATTAGCATAGCACAAAAGTCAATGAAAAATTCTACAATGGTAGCAAAAGTGTATAAAGTTCTTTTCTTAATTTAATTCAGTCCCTAAAAGTAGAAATTAAGAAATAATCTCTAAAGAGCTTTACGTAGTTCCATTTAATGTTCTTCATTTCAGTCTTCGTGTCTAGAAAGCCTTCCCATGTGAGAGAACTGACTTTTAAAGTACCATGTATTTGGTTGGTTTTTAGGACCCATAAAACTATCTTTGAGCTATGATCACAGTTTGTATTCCTGTAAGACTTGACAGGAACAGACGGAAGAGCGTCAGGATGTGAAGCATAACTCTATGAGAGATTTAAACCCAGCTAGTTAAAAAAAATACTTTGTTTTATGGTCTGTGAAGAGATGAGAGAACTTACCTGCCTGTGTCTTCTTTCCTATTAAAGCCATGAGGCATTGCGGCTATTACCAGTATTCAGCTCAGTTATATAATAAGTTGGATACAGATACTCCCCAATCTATTTTGTGTAGACAGTGTAACTGAAATGCTTTGATAAGAAAAAGGATGTCAATCATTGTAAGCAATGACGGCAGGAGACGCCTCAAAGGGAAATGCAACACACCTGGTGATGCTTGGCCCTGCCTCTCCAGGTGCACAGCCACTGCTCTTTCCTATTTCTTCCCATAAGCAGACCCTCCAAAACTTAGAATGGAGCTAATAGGGGGCAAGATATGAAGTCAGTTATTGATATCTTCCTTAGCATTAAAGCATCAGAGGCAGAAATTAGGAGGTTATAACAAAATAACAACCCTGGGTAACCCCCAACTTTAAAAAATTCACCACCCCTCTGATGAAATTCACATTACTAAAACACAACAAATGGAAATCTAAGACAGAAAGCGAACAGTTTATACTCTAGAAAAATCTTTAATGTGTTGTTTTGAACAATGCTATGAAACCTAAGTATGTAATGTATTTATATTTTCTATTAATCCATTTCATTGTTAAATTCTTCATTCAGGGCTCAAAGGTTCTAGGATTATCAGTGAAGCCAAAAAATGCTAAGAAAATCTGACCAAGTGATAGTTGCTTGGAAAATTTCTCCAGTTTCTTTTTTAAAAAAAATCTCTTTAGCACTTGGACAAGTATGCTACATAGTGATGGCCTTTTCATTTTTATTTGTATTTTGTTGGCAGTTCAGTTGGTTTCAACAACATTTATTGAGCACCCACTATGTACCAGGTTCTTTACTAGATGCTGGAGACACAAAGATGAATAAGACATGGTCCCTGTCTGCGAGGAGCTTACGGTCTCTTGGAGGCAAACAGGCAGTGCAAAGACAGAGTTTATTCTAAAATGGACAAAGATGTCAGTAATGTAGTAATATTGGGGCTTTAAATACAATGGCATGTCATTGTTTGTAATTGTCAAGGCAGACAATTAAAATGAAGACCATTTGCATGTGATAAAACAGTAAAATCATTAAGACCTAACTTTTAAAGATTCACATGATAAAGGTAGTTAATACTAAAAATTTACACCATAGTTTTTCAAGTATTTCACACTTAGAAAGATTATTGCCCACATTTGTGCTATATAGTCAAAGCCATAATTCCAGGTTACTGATCATTCACATCTCGGCATGCTGGGATTCAGTTTCTCACTGAGTTTATGAATTAGAACGGCTAATTCCTCAGTTGCTTGGCTCTTGTCCTCCAGAAGTTCATAACGAAGGCTGGAGATATCTTGCTTGATTTCCTTTAATTCACCTATAGCATTTGTATGAAAAAACATGTAATTGGTCATTTGCTCTTTGGATTTAGAGAAGAACAAACCGTGAAATTCATACAATATTAATACATTTGCCTCATGACATCTCCAAGGTAGTTATTGTAGATTTTTTCCTTTAAAATGTTTAAGAAATGTCTGTCTTTAAAAACATCCTGACCTTTGAAAAAAAACTATAGAAAGAGTCCAGCTATGTTTTTAATAGTAAAATTCAGCAGAAATATTGTCGTGTGTCTCAGCCAACTTTTAACACAGCATGATTTCTCTGTTAATGATCTACGAGCAGGGTATCTCCTTTCTGTCTCTAGGGAGTCCTTAGGTGCCCTCAGCCATCAGGGTTGACACCTACATAGATCATCCCCCATTGCTAGGATGGAAGGGAATCCTAGCAAAACCAAACTACTAAAAATGAAGCAGTGTATTTAACAGGCAAACACTCACATGGAAGAAGGAAATTTTAGGTCAAGTTTGAAGTAAGGGAAGGGAAGGAAATAGAGCAGGGGTGTTTACTAGGGAAGGCAACGCTAATGAACATGGAGTCAAGGAACAAAACAGACTTGTTTGTAGGGCACAGAGGATGGATGCATAAAGAAGTAACAAGCAATGGTGAAATTAAGGAGTTCAGAAGTAATACCACGGGCAATGTGCACATACATAGGAGTCTCCACAAGGAGACTTTTGTCTATTAAAACACAACCATTCTCATACTTCAGCTTGGCAGTATTTTGAGCACATGGAGATTGCAATTAAAAACTGGATTCTCTTGTAAATGACTGAAATGTAGATAAGCCATTGACCTTGAGAGATTTGGGGCAAGAATTTATCTGAATCTAAGCAATAATTCTTCAAATCATTGGTATTTTAACAGCTTTTTATAATAGAATCACATGTAAAACATATCCTTCACGATATTTCCTGGTATCTTTATGATGCTTTAAAGTGTAATTTCTATGTTCTTTTATTATATTCAAGTGAGCACTTTTTTATTTTAAGGAATTGTAACTCTTCCTCAAGAACACATGCAAAACATTTGCAAATTTCTTTTGTGGCGGAAAAAAAGTGCTTCTTCCTTTCGCATATGGCAATATAGAGGGAATAAATTGATCTAATTTGAAACCACAAGGCCAGTCATTGACGGAAGAAATGGATTCTCAGTATCATATTTGGACCATAAGCCCAGCGGGCCCCCTTTCACCTCCCTCCTGCCATATCCTTCTTGCCTGTTTTTGAGTTACAGGGAGACTACATACTCAGTGTCATATTTAGTCTACCAATACAGGAAACGCAAATTACTCAACCTCTTTGGACTTTAGTTTCCTCATTTTATTAAATAAGAAGGTTAATATATATGATACACTTTCTTAGTTAGAACTTTGTTCAAAACTCCAAATTGTCATTGACTTGTCTTCCTCTGTCGTACAAGGGCTCGGAAGATGCTCCTTGTTTTTGATGCTATCAAGGCCATCCAATTTCCCCCATCACTTAGCTGTTTTTCTTTTTTTCAGGGGGGTTCTGATACAACTGATCATATTTCCGCTTTCTAAACTACAACCCCATTCTAATCCTGTCCTCCTGAGACTGTTTCTAGGTCACCATTAGATTTTTGCTGGTTCTCACTCACACATTCATAGATTTCTTTTCTACTTACACACACCATCGGACTGACTGAGATTTACAAGTGATTCCCTGCATTAATCAAGCAACGGCTTCAAAGCCCATCAGCAGTTTTACTTAGTTTAGCTCTTTCTTCTCTTCTCAGTGCAGACAGACACAGTGGCACCTCATTGGTGTTGCAAGCTGTAATTTCCATTTTTAAGGCAACTTATTTCTCCCAGGTTGATTTCTTTCCAACTCTGGGTCTGTGCTTTGGCCTAGCCCCCAGACTTTGAGGGAAAATTATTATAGTCCAGACAGATGATCTGCCTGGGATATGCCTGGAAAAGTAGGCATGTTTAAGTAAGGAGTCAAGGAGAAAAGTGAAAGGGAAAAGAGAAATACCAGATGAGAAAAATGGTTGAGAGATTTTTATTCTGGACAACAAAGTAAAGAGTGGATTCTGTTTGAGCCAACCATTATTTACCTGCATCTCTGGAAAAATGTTAACACTCATGTGAACTCACTGAAAAAGAACGGAAACTACCTACTCCCTTATGTAATAGGGACTTAAAAGCTCCCAGAAAGAGGGCAGTCTTTACATTTGAAGAAGCAGTGAGTAGAGATAAATTGTCTCTGATTGACATTTTTTAATAACTGTTTCTTTAAAAAGATAGAGTTACAGAAATGTAACATAAGATTCTCCTGTCAATCTTGGAGGAACCCAAACTGCTACCTGAGACTGGATTTCTAAAGTAGCCTTCAATATAAAGTTTTCCAAGTTCATTAAGTTATTTGTAAAAGGATGTTTCTCAAGTTGGAGATGCTTACCTTCATTAACTTCATCATTTTCTTTGTCTACTTGTGCTTTCAAAACATACCGCTTTATAAGTCTTTTCATTATCTGCTGTTGGGCAAAAAGAAATGTTTGTATCACCAATGATACACATAAGTAACCTGATCCTATTCTCCAAAGAGCCTTACATACCTGTAAAGCAAACCACTCAGGGGAGAGAAATTTCATATAACTATTTACAGAAGAATCACCCAGATTTCAGAACTTAACCTTTTCCACCTTCTATCGAGACAATGTATAATCCACAAACTTCCCACCCTCTAGTCCCAGAATGGAAGAAGCTTTAAAAAAAAGTTGGAAAATTTCAATTCATTGTTTCTCTTCCAACTAATGATTTCTCTTCAAGGTTTGTTGACACTACATTATCATCTATAGACACTACCTTATTTCTCACTGTTTAAAAAAATATATGAATATATGCTCAATACAGAGAATTTGGAACAGAGAACAACAAGAGAAATAAACAAAATCATCAATTATCCCACCATCCAAAGATAATCACTGCTGTTATTTCAGTGTATTTCCTTCCAATATCTTTTCTTTAATTTTTTTATATATATACTAATTACTATATGTATTACATTTTATGTTTTCTAAATTCCATATATTGTTATATTGTATTTTTTCCTATAGCAATATATATTGTGACTATATTTCAATCTAAATAAATGTTCTTACAAGATAATTGTTTATCCACATGGAAAAAATTAAATTGGAGGCCTACTTCATACCATGTACACAAAAATTAATTCCACGTGCATTTTAAATGTGAAAGACAAAGCTTTCAAATCCTTTAAAAGAAAGTATAGGAGAATATATTTATAAATTCAGGGTAGAACCAGATGGTTTTTAAACAAGATAAAAAAATTTTAATTACAATAGAAAAGACTGACAAATTCAACTTCATTACAATTAAAACTTCATTAACCTTCCTTTATAAAGATACCATAAAGAAAGTGAAAAGGCAAGCCATAAACCAGGAGAAAATATTGGCAATACTTATAACTGATAATGAATTTGGATTAAAAATATATGAAAACTTTAATTCAATACGAAAAACTCAATAACCTAATAGGAAAATGGGCAAAAGCATATAAAACAACCTCAAACTCTTTTCTTGGGGAAATACGAATTACAATTAAAAGAAGATACAATTTTATATCTAAAAAAGGAAAAAAATTAATAAATCTTATAATGCCAAGTGTTGGAAAGGATATGGATCAATGAGACCTTTATACCTTACTGCCATGAGTGTAAATAGACCACTCTGAAAAACAATTTGGCGTTATCCTTTAAAGTTGAACATTTGCATATCCGTTCACCCAGAAAGTCCACTCCTTGGTATAGAGTCTAGAGAAACCTTGCACATGTGAACCAAGAGACATAAATGACAATCTTGTACGAAATAGGAAAAAAACTGGAAACAATCTAAACAAAAACCAACAGGAGAACAGACAAATCATGGTATGTTATACAATGTAATATCATTGCGTTCACTAATGAAATTAATTAGTGAAATTAACAAACCAGAGCCACACACAAAATTGTGGATGAATCTTAGAAGCATAAATGTTGACTGAAAAATTCAAGTTGCAGACTTCATGAAGTATGATACTATTCTTATAAAGCTTAATAACAAGTAAATCTACATAATGCATTTTTAGGACCATCTATATATGTAACATATAGATTTGAAAAGAAAACCAAGGCAAGAAGAGGAGAAATCCAAACTTCAGGATAGTGATTACCTCTTAGGTAGAGGCAAGGGAGTGGGTTAGGGAGGAGCAGCTACCTAGAAGCAACACAGATAATGTCATCATTCTCAGGAAGGTGGTGGCTTTATAGGTGTGCATGTAATTATACTTCATAATTTATCATGTGTTACACAGATTCGTGTGCATATATAAAATATCACATTAAAAAGACAATAAAGGAAAATTTTTTAAAAGACCCGAACTAAAACACAGTCATAGTGAGAATGGAAAACATACCTCAGTTTTAAGGAAGTAGAAATTATGAACCTAAGTAACTCATTAAATGGCAAGGTCAAGAGGGAGGAATCTAGGATGATGCAAAATGTCTGTCTCAGAGAATAATGACAGATCAAGAGGGAGCCCATGCCATCAAAAAGGAAAAGCCTATTTCACCAGTCATGGTAAGATATAAAACCTGTTGAGTTGTGTGCAGTCTAGACTCCAGGACAGACGCACAGCTGGGCGGATCTTAGCCTGGGCTCATTCATTCATTCACCAAATATTTACTGAAAGCTAACTCTGCACCAGGTATTGTACGAGGTACAGGGGATACAACAGAGAACACAGTCCTACTCCGACAAAACCTCATGGGAACAATTCACTAGGATGGGTGGACATATCAGGAATATAATTAAGTTTAGGGAACAATGAAGGCAGAGTCCTATAGAAAGAAAATACAAAGAATGTATATCAGCTAAAAGCAGCTTGAAAGGCAGCAATACAAATCAGTGGGGAAGAAAAGACTATTCAACAAATAGTGCTGAGACAATGGACTATCCTGAAGGGAAAGTTAAAATTAGATCTCTACCTCACACCATGTCCCACCCCCGCCCCCCAGCCTGAAAACAACCAGCCAATTGGACAAAAGATATAAATGTGAAAAGCAAAAACTTTTAAAGGAATAGAGAAATATTTCATGAAAAAGCTAACAGAAAGGATAAGCCATAAGGAAAAGACTGATAAATCTGACTATATTAAGACAATTTAAAACTTTTATGCAAGAAAGGATACCAATGAAATGTAACCTTGTGTCAAATGGAATTTTTCTTGCTGTCCTGGAATTGTCGATAAACTCAAAACTGATGACAAAGGATGCTAAGTACCCTGTGGTCTAAGACAAAGTTGCCGCCAGCAATTGGGCCTCCTCCCTAAGGGCTTACTGAGAATCAGACCAGAACTGAACTTACCACCTACCTTCTCTTCACCCTGCATAAGGCAAGGACTGAGACATGGGAGGGATCATGGGCTTTGCGGGCAGAGAGGTTATTCTCTCCCTTCCCTGTGCAGTAGAGAGGGGGTGCACCTCCTCCCCAGAAACTAAGGGAAGGGAAGGGGGAAATCCAAGGCAATCACTCACAGAGATCAGCATTGCCTAAAGGAAAGGGAGCTTGGCATCCTACTCCCGATTAAATGTCTTTTCTGGCAGACTTGCTGACCTGCTTCTGGTAATTAAGTCAAGGACAGAAAAGAAGTGAAATAAGAGAGAAACAGCTATTGGGTCAACCCGTACTTTCATTATTTGACAAACAGATAAAATTTTCCACTATGTTGAGTGGAATACACATCAGTGGGAAAGAACAGTCTATTCAATAAACGGGGCTGGGACAATGGGCTGCCCTCGTGGAAAAGGTGACAATTAGATCCACACCTCAAGTCAAGAGCCAGATCTCTGCATCTGGGAGCAGTGCAAAAGGGAAGCAGCCCACCTGCCTTTCAAACCCTCTAAGCATGCCCCGCCCAGTCGGAGGGGCAGCACTTTGGTGCCTGCTACACAGAGGACATCACAATTTGGTCTGTGTTAGAGCAGCAGTGACAAACAACAAGGAGGAAACTGCAACCTACAGTTAACACAAGCGAAAAGATGTTTGTTCTTTGGCTGCTGCTTCCTCCCACTCCACATGGCAGATCATCAGCACCCAGGGAGCGAGCAGGGGGAGGTACCTACCAAGCAGCCACAGCCGTCGTCCACGAGAGTCACAGGAAGGTTTAGGTGTGCTAGGGGTGAGGAGGCGAAGAGCGTTCAATCTGATTTGGAGATTTCAGTTTCAGAATAAACTAGCTGTCTCTTTAATTACAAAAATGAGACTTTCTAACAACCAAAAGTCACCGGAAAGTTATGGTGTCTTGACAAGACATTGTCAAGGGATCTCCCATGCAGCAGAAAAGAGAGGAGTTCCCGCTAAGACAGTTACGGGGAAATTACTAAAAATAAAATCACTTTCATACATTTACAGCCTGAGATTCCTTAGTGAATTCATTACATGAACTTGAAAGATAAACCAAGGAGCAAGAGAAGTTGCTCGCAAAATGTACGGACAATCAGTATCCAGAATATTACAGAATTTTGACGTCAATAAGGAAAAGATAAACAGGCATGAAGAATTAGAAAAAGGAATTTAAATTCACAAAAAAAAAGAAACCTGAATGACCAACAAACATATCAAAAGATGTTCAACCTCACCGGTAATCAGAAAGAGTAAATTACCATAATAAATACCAATTCACACCTCTAAGTTTAGCAAACTCTTTTTCTTTTGAAAAAAATTCAAAACTATAGAAAAGTTTAAAGTAAAGTAAGATTAATAAAGAGACTTTTCATCTAGATTCACCAATGTTAGAAACTTGCCACATTTGCTTTATCTTGCTCTCTGGGTATATTATTATATTGCTAAAGCATCTGAAAATAATTTTCAGATATCATATCCCTTTATCCCTAAATACTTGTGTGAGTACCTTCTAAGAACGAGACTACTCTCTTATATAACCATGATACAATGATCACTCTTTAGAAAAATTAACATGGATCAACAACTACTTAATACATAGCCCATATTCTATCTCATTTCCCCAGTCAAGGATCACACACAGCTCTTAGATGTCATGTGTCCTTAGTCTCCTTTAATCTGAAACAGTTCCTTGGTCTTTCTTTCTTTCTTTTTTTTTTGAGGAAGATTAGCCCTGAGCTAACATCTGCTGCCAATCCTCCTCTTTTTTGCTGAGGAAGACTGGCCCTGAGCTCACATCCGTGCCCGTCTTCCTCTACTTTATATGCGGGACGCCTACCACAGCATGGCTTGCCAAGCAGTGCCATGTCCGCACCCGGGATCCGAACCAGCGAAGCCCGGGCCGCCGAAGTGGAACATGCGCACTTAACCACTGCACTACTGGGCCAGCCCCCCAGTTCTTTCTTTCTCTTTCAGGATGCTGACATTTCTAAAGCATATAGGGCAGTCATTCTGTAGTTTGCAAAATTTTTTTAAAAATCTGTTAATACCAAGTCCTTGTAAGAACACTGGGAAACTCTTGTACCCCGTTACTAGAAATGGCAATTGAAATAACCCCTCCCAGGCGCATAACCCAGAAAAACTCTTACAAATGCAGAAAAGGAGACATTTGCTGGGATGTTCATTGTAGCACTATTTGTAACAGCCAAAAACGAAAAATAACCTAAATACTCATCAAGAGAGGAATGAATAAACAAAAAAGGTTTATTCATACAATAGAATATTAAATACAGTGAGAATGAAAAACAAGATATGCATGTATCAATATAGATAATTCTGAAAAGCATAAAGAAAAGTGAACAAAGCAGAATATGTAACATACTATTTATTTATGTATACTTCAAAAACACATAAAACTAGTACATAAATAAATGAGAACACACGTGAACTTCAAGATAGTGAAGATCGCTGGGGAGGGATGAAGGCTAATGTAATAGGGTAGAGATATTTTAGTTGTATCAAAAATTTCTTAGAAAAAAGGTCCAGAAAGGAATATGGCAAAATTTTAACGTTTATTAAATCAAGATGGTAGTGGCATAGACGGCTAATAGGCTATGTGTGATATCTTTCTGTGTTTGAAATAGTTCTTAACTAACATTTAAAATGTAATAAAATAAAAATGATTAAAATGTCCTAATGAATAGGTTTTTAATGCTGCCTAGCAAATTGATGCGCCTCACTAGCCTGGGCATTTACTCCATCTTCAGCAGCAACAGCCCTTCAATCATGATAAACAGACGAATATTTTTCACTTTTACAAATAAAGCTGTAAAAACTTCAGCTGGTAGAGAAACTGAGAATAACTCAGGGCTTATAATGATCTTATTTAGAATCATTCAGAAATGTATTATTTAGAAATCCTATCACTACAAAAAATAAAACTTCTTAAAAATTAAAGCGAGGCAGAACGGGTTTGGAGTGAAAAAATCCCTGAATTTGAACACAAGCCTTTATTTATTAGCTGAGTGAACTGAAGGTGCTTAAACTCTCTAAGTTTCCATTTCCTCATCTGTAGAATGGGAGTAATAAGAACTCATAAATTCTTGTGCAGATTAAATCATCAAACGCATGTAAAAGCTTAGTTCCTGCTTAGGAAAGGCTGGCTCTTGTTAGTATTATTTATAAACATCAAGTTTAAAGGCTAAGATATTGCTATCCACATTCCCTAGGATAACACTTTTTTAAAATGTCTATTTAGCATTATCTGAAACTACGCTTAGAAAAAATCTATGAAAACGTACATTTACTGCCAGAAAGGAAGATGATAGGAAAATAAAACATTTTAAAAATTTATATAGAGTTCAGGTCCCCTAGAAACATCTTGTACAAAGCCACTCAGATTAAATTCCCTCATTGAAGGGAAAATAGATAGACATATTCATCTCCATTTCATCTTTAACCTGCAGGGAAAATTATGGTTACAGGCTTAAAATTTTCCCTTCAAAATTTGGTGTGTATTAAGCTTTCCATGTATCCCACAAAAATTTTCACCTTAATATTTATAGCTTAAATATATTTATCCACCACTGCACTAAGTTTAGCTTCTCTACAAGGCAAGAAGACATGTGATGTTGAACTGAAATCAATTTCCCCACACAGGACACAACCCGGTAACAGTCCGTCCCTTAGTTCATGTTGGAAAGGTAATTCATGTGAATTTGAAAATGACGTGCAGCTCAGAGAATGGGCAAAGGGTAGCCATTTCCATCCTATTAAACATCTTGTCTGGTGAACCCAAGGCAGTTTTGTGTAGCAGTTAAGAAAGCGGGCTGCAAGAACAAACTGCCAGGATTTGAGCTGTTACTCCATTATTTACAAGCTGTGGAACGTTGGTGGCTTAATCTGTACAATGGAAATGTTAAAATCCATCTTGTAAAAGAGATAATACAGGTAAATTACATAATAGGTGCTCAATTAATATAACTTATTCTCTCATTATCATTTATGCTTCAGAAAAGCAAATCTTGATCAACCAATCTTAATGATAGTACTATAGGCAAGGATGATGAAACTCGTACATGATCAGTAAAATTACCACTACAAATAATACCTTTACCTAAATTTCCAACTGATTCTCTAATCAAAGCCAGTACCAAAAATTAAATTGACCAATAAGAGATTCATCCTTTTTCCCTCTTGGTCAAATTGCTAACTAAAGCAAGAGAAGTCAACAGATTAACTTCCACATTTCACAGACCTCCGGGAATTATCCAGATTTCTTGGTATGATCCTGTGAATCACTGTTTAAGGTAGACATTGTCACTCTGTAGAGCAGACTGCGGATTTTCTCTGTCCAGGACATGGAAAGCCTAGATGGTAGCTACCTCAAACGTTACCTCTTGCAAAAAAATCTAAGTTTATATCTCAACCCTCCATTAAGACTGGGAGAAGGAATGAGATGTGAGCGGTTGGATATGTCGGTATGTCCTTCCTTCCCTAAGGTGTCAAAGCTTTTCTCTTCACTTGCTCATTTTCAATGATTCGAATTCAACTAATAATTGTTAAGCAATCTATCAGGTACTTTTGCATTCACTTTCTCATTTAATCCTACACAGAAGCTAAATTTGACTGTCATCACCAGGTTCTATAATACAAATATTAGCAATCCATAAACTATGAATATAAGGTAATAAGACTGATTTGGACAAAAATAAAGAACTCAGAAGTAGACAGTAGAATTTTAGAGAGGGAAGGGACCTTAGAACTCACGTTTTTCATATTTTCATACCACTCATTGAGACAGATGGCCACTAGGCAGCCTCTGAATAAACATCCGTGATTTAGAGCCTGCTACTCGTTCCAGACAGCTGGTTTAATCTGTTTTTAGACAACTGTCGCTGTTAAAAAACAATTCCTTTGCATTGTGCCAAAATCTGCTTCACTGTACCTTCTAACCACTGGGCCAAGTTCTGTTCTTTAGAAAAACAGAGAATAAATTTCCTTCTTCTTCTACTTGATCAGCTTTCAAATATTCCCCTCCTCTGGGTTTCACTGGGTTCCCATACCATTTTATTTATATCTCACCTATATCACATAGCCTAATCACAGGGTTGTGTGAATGTTCACCTACTTTTTTCCTTCCTTCCTTTCTTCCCCACCTCAATGCTGCCCTTCCACTCCAGGAGAGATCCTTGAAGGAATGGACTGTATCTTTTGATGGGATAAATGAAAAGCAATAGGAAAAGTTAATATATATTGAAGTATAAGAGGAAGTCATTTTGGTTTAAAACTGATTCAGCTTGACCTTGTTTTTCCAGAATGGCCTGACGTGGACTGTCCAGCACACATTCTACATCTGCTTTAAACATTTATGGTATCCCAAAGCAAAGAATGCTGCCTTTAAAGATAGGGATGAATATCTCCCCCACCACATCAGCATTTCTTTAAAGGTAAGCATTTCTTCCCAGAAACTAGGGTCAGAGTGGCCTGCTGTGTACATCTTGTGACTACTGACCTGCTGCACACAGCAAACACCTTGTGATTGTAGTAAAAAGAAAAAAAGGATTTCTGTCATATTTGATGTTTGTTCCTTGTTCCAAAATGGCATATAACCATGCTGTTCCCCTCGCCTCTCCAGAGCGCTTCCTTCCCTGGTGGAGGTCGTTCTCCCAGGCTATAGTCCTCAGGATTAAATCATATAACAAACTCATCCCAATTTTTTTTTTTTTTAAAGATTTTATTTTTTCCTTTTTCTCCCCAAAGCCCCCCGGTACATAGTTGTATATTCTTTGTTGTGGGTCCTTCTAGTTGTGGCATGTGGGACGCTGCCTCAGCGTGGTTTGATGAGCAGTGTCATGTCTGCGCCCAGGATTCGAACCAACGAAATACTGGGCCGCCTGCAGCGGAGCGCGTGAACTTAACCACTCAGCCACGGGGCCAGCCCCTAAACTCATCCCAATTTTGATCTATGGATTGATCATTGATTATTTGCATCGACATTTTGTATCCTTATAATTTAGGAACACACATAATAGAGGGTGTCCTGAATGTGCCATAAAGCTCATTGTGAATGAAGCTTAATGTGAATGCCTCATGTTGCCTCCTTTAGAGAAAAATTCTCATGTGCTCCCAGTAAAACCAAGCCAGCTGTGGTAGCCTTCATGGATTGGACCAGAGACACCATGTGGGCCACAGACAGTCTAACATTATCTGGGCCAAAGGGGTTTCCAAGCCAAAGAAGGCTGTTAAAGCAGGGCTGCCCTAAGAGACACCAGAGAGAATAAGACCCAGGAACCTACAGACCAGCTTCTGTGGAGTCTTACCAAAAATCCACATTTCTTAAGGTCTCCTCAGCATATCTATGTACTTTTAAATTGAACTAATACAGGTACTCATGAGCAGAATTCAATCATAGTAATCCCTCCAAGCCTTTATATTCTCCAGAAAAATCGTCCCTAGTTTTTCAAATAATTCTTTACACACATAACAAAAATTACCTCAGCATGCTATTAATAATTAATGTTAATATAAATAATACTGCCATTAATCAAAGCATTTTTGAAACTCTTCCTCCCTTGTACTTTGAGGCACATTTCAATCTCTGTCTTTGAAGTACTTGTTTTGGCAAGGAAACACTCATTTGATGTAAAACACGTTAAGGTGATGACCTAACTGGTGAAGGGCACGTGTGTTTTTAAAGGTGGATGTGACTATTTTTGAAAAAATGTAAAGTCATATGGCACTGAGTCTTGCTAATAAGGTGAATAATTAACTGAGTTCAGTAATGAGAAAATACTGAAGTATTTTTTCTGTCTTATAAGCTAATTATAAAAGTAATTCTCTAGAGATATCCCAAAAATGTTCTGAGCTATGGTAGCACCATTAGAATTAGTGTATCCCAAAGGTCACCACTTTGCAGGAAAAATCCTCATTTAGCAGATTTAGATCTGGACTTTGTTTAAGATAAGTCATATATTATAATCACACCATATGAAACAAAAATCCGTGACAACTAAAGCAATTGTTATTATTACTCATGGAGTTCATAATAAAGAGATTGTTTTTTAAGTGGGCTGAGGAACAAGGCTTTTTTTTTTTGTAAAGATTGGCCCTGAACTAACATCTGTTCCCAATTCTTCCCAAAGCCTCCCCAACCCCCAAGAACATAATTGTATATTCTAGTTGTAGGTCCTCCTAGTTCTGCTATGTGGGACGCCACCAAAGCATGGCTTGATGAGCAGTGCTAGGTCTGTGACCAAGATCTGAACCAGTGAAACCCCAAGCCTCTGAAGCGGAGCGTGAGAACCTAACCACTGGGCCATGGTGAGCCCCTAAAGAGACTTTATCTAAATACGATCAAGGCATTTATATGAAGTTTAATTGGTGTGTGTACAGCTGATTGAGACTTTTTAAATCAGAGTTGTTCTTTTTCTACAATCTCTTTTAGGGAGCCACAGAAGTTTACACCAGAGGCATAGGGAACACTTCCCTTAGAAAATATGAAGTACAGGATTCTGGAGTCTCTAGGCATTTAGCAAGGATCACCTCACATAGAAGCGTAACGATTCTCAGCCACAAGAAGCTTGAATTTGACAGCAAACTTAGAAATTTCTCCACTTCTTCTAAATCGCTCAAAAGCAACAAGAAGAATAAGAAACAGAAACACAAACTCCTTTAATGAAACTTGGAAGCATCCATACCCTTTCTAAGAAAGGTTATATGAAAAGGTCAAAAGGGGGAAAGGGAAATGCCAAAAGCAGACATTCATGGCTGAGAATTCCCATTGACCTTTTGATACAAAGTCTAAACAAGCTCAGAATACAGGGGTAAGGGAGAAACTATAAAGAAGAGCCATATTTTCGAGAAGTAACCAGTGAGGTGGAGAGGGAGAGTCTGCCTTGTGAAGAGTCCTGTAGTGCTATTCTTTGTCAAGGAAAAATAAAGAAAAAATGAGCTCACATATACAATCCTATGCCGACAGGAAAATTCCTGTTAGCCTGGAGGGTGGCCTAGAAGCCTCCAACGCCGCTCCACCCTCATAAAGCAGCTGGTTCAAGAAGAACTTATTTCATTCAAAGCTGAAAAATCATCAGTAATGAATCTACATAAAGATTTATATTGATAGTCCAAGAAAAAAAGGATAAAACACATAGCAAATAGAAAACACTCATCAGAAAAATGTTAAAGAAAAGATGAAAATATACAATGCCATTATTTAAACACAATTTCTTAAACATATGGGCCAATATTGTCTTTGAAATAGGAGCACAATAGGTCAAGGAAAATATGGTAAGCCAAAAGGAGATGAAATATAAGCTCAGAAATCTCAAGAGGAGAAAGAAAAAACAAAATCACCGCAGAAATGAAAGGTAAATCTGAAGCAGCACATATGAGGATAGATAGGAATAAGATAAGTACGATAAAAAAGGAGCCAAAAAAGAGAAATGGGTGAGAAATTTAGACTAGAGAAAAAATGGTAGCAATGGAAGACAGGCAAAGAAGATTCAGCAGGCATTTAATTGTCATCTTTGCAGAAGAGATCCAAAACAATGGAACAGAAAAAATATTTCAAGATAGAATTCAAGGAAATTATTCAGAAATAAAAGAACATTGGAGTACAGATTGAAAAACCATACTCTATGCCAGGAAAAATTCATACAGATCTACCTACAGAACCATCAATAGCAAGTTATTAGATTTAAAAGATAAAGAAAATTTGGTATTCGAATCAAAATCTCAGGTCAACTACAGGAGAAAAACAATCAGGCTGGCCACGAACTTTTCCACATCAACACTCCATTCTTGCAGCAGGAGAGCAACGTTTACAAATACATTAAGAAAGTACAGTCATATCTAAGAATTTTACAGCTAGTCAATATAAACATATAGAAAATAGAAAACAGTTTAGAACATGAAATAACTCAGAGAACATAGTTTCCATGAGCTCTTTTGGAAGAAACTATAGGAAGACAAACTTCAGCCAGCAAAGAGATTAATGGAAAATCATGGCAGAAAGACTGGTGGTACGGATTAACTCTGTTTAACTGTGGGACTAAAACTAAAACAAATTTGGGTTATAATCCCAACAAGGTAGAGAAGGGGATCAGAATATGCCACCCGAAAATATATCACTATGGCATAAGGATTATTTTGAGTTGAAGGCAATTAAGAAGCAGAAAACACAGAAAGAGCTCACTGCTCTCCTCCCGTATGCTTAAAAGCAAGACATAAATTTCCCTTTGTGAACGTCTTCCCCCTCCTCTCTCTCATACCAGGAGGAAGAAAAACAACTGTCATCACTGGAGACAAAAAGCTGGCACCGAGATGGGTCTGCACAAACAAACTTTACTAAAGTAACCCTAGTCTTCCACCATTAGTTTCCCCATATATTTGCTTTTCCACAATTTACTGCCCCTAGGAACCCAAACCTCTTTTCTTTGTGTTGTCACTTCTCTACAAATTTATCACCCTTTGCTAAGACAGTATATAAGCCCCAAATTCTAACTACCCCTTTGAATTACTCATCACTGAGTTCTCCTGTGTGTATGCACTCTGCATGCGTAAATAAACTCTGTTTTTCCCTCTAGTTAATCTGTCTTTTGTCAGTTTAATTTGCAAGGCCCAGCTACTGAACCTAATGGGTAGAGGAAAGGTTTTTTCCCTCCTCTACCATTCTAATGACTTAACTAGCAAAAGCTGGGAGGGGAAGGGGAAAATGGTGAAAGATAAAATAAACACATTGATTTTCTCATATTTTAGAGTTGGGAGGTCAAAAGACAAAACTTGAAACTTATAAATCAAGTAACAGAGAGATATGTATGTGTAAAGATATAAAGATAAGCAATATGACAAATAACATAATCCACTTCAGCAGAGACTGTCAATTCTCTTCCTTGGTTTTTTAGCTCAACACATGGCCTCTAGGAATTAAGACTTTATTTCCAAGCCTCCGTTGACAATAAGTTGTTTATGCAACTTTACAGAAGCTCCTTATAGGAGGAAGGATCTCTCTTCCCCATCACCTTCTCACTGTATTTTGGAATGAAGAAGTAATCGCCAGAGCTCCAGTAGCTTTCTCGGACCATGGAATCAGGTTAGATTGAAAAAATCTGAAAAAAATTGTCACTGAAAAATTTGTGACAAAGTAATATGAAGAAAAAGCCTGGGTCCCTGACATTGGTAGATACCGAACGCCAGCTCTCGAATGACTACCTCCTGATTTCTTGAACAGGAGAGAGAAATACATTTCTACGTTCTTTTAGCTCCTTAGTGGTTGGCATTTTGTGGTTTTCCCTGATTTGCACCAAACCTAATCCTAATTAATTTAAACGATATGAGGATAGCTTTAAAATGATACTGAGTGCACAAAAAGAAGATCTGAACACATGGAAAGGTATATCAAGTTCTTGAAAAGTAAGACAGAACATTATATAGACATCAATTCTACTTAACACAATCACAATAAAAGTACCAAAGAATGTTTTACAAACTAGACAAGCCAACTTTAAATTTCAAATAGAAAAATAAACAAGAAAGACTGCTGGGAAAATTGTGTAAAATAAAGTCTTAAAGTAAGGACGTGTGTGCGTGTGTGTGTGCGCCTGTGTATTTTGTTTGTTTGATTTTGTTTTAAACTATAATAATTAAAATAATGTGGTTCTACAGCATATAGAAATCCTAGAAATAAATCTAAGTAGATATAGGAATTTAGTAAATGATACAGGTGGTATTTCAAATCAATAAAAAAGATAGATTATTCAACACATGCAGCTGTGTAATCATCTGGAGGAAAAATAAATCTGGATCCCCATCCCACACATTTCATCAAAATATATTCTATATGGATCAAATATTTTCACATAAAAAGTGAAACCATAAAAGTATTAAAGAAAATATGGGTAAAAAAATTTCTTAAATATTCTCATATGGGGGAAGATCTTTCTAAATAGGACACAAAATCTGAAGCCATAAAAACTTTGTAAAGTTGACTACACAAAAATAAAAAATTGGGGAAAAAACACCCATAAGTATTAAAAAGACACACAGACTAGGGGGAAAAATTCTCAACTCATATCACAAAGGGCTGATTTTCTTAAAAGAATTTTTAATTATTTTAAGAATTAATTAATGAATTCTTTTAAGAATTTCTCTTGATTTATAACAAAAAGCCCATCAAGAAAAGTAAATATATGTTGAGTCTTAAGCATATAGAACACTAAACATAAAAAAAGATGGTCAAGCTGATTCATTACAAAGAATGCAAAGTAAAACTACACTATGATATCATTTTCATCTATCTATTTGACAAAGATAAAATACTTTGGTAACACATTGATGGTTATTAAGGAGGAAATGGACCCCCTCATACATTTGTTGTGAGAACATAAATAGATACAAGCTCCATCAAAATCAGTTTGATAATAGCTAAAAAATCAAAATGCAGATATACCTTAATCAGACAATTTTGTAGATCTGCACGTTTCAAATGTCATGTATATAAATGCCATGCACCTTATATACCTGTAATTGCCTGTAATAGCTAACTATTGGAGATATCCTCTACTTCCATCAATAAAAGACTAATAAAGAATACAACCACATAATGGAATATAATGTAACCATTTAAAAGCAAGGCTTTGACAATCGGTGAGCCCAGCAATTTTGCAGAATTTGCTGCTTCCAAGAAAATTGTATGAAGAAGAGGATTATACCCACTAACTGATGTCATCCTACATTATAAATTCCTTGGCCTCTTCTTGTGATCTTGTACACCTCATAAATCTAAAGATTTTATAGTCAAAATGATCAACCAGATGGAAAATAAAGGACTACAACCTCTTGTGAGTTGGAGAATAGTGTAAAATGTCATTATCTAATATGAAAATGCATAAGATATTTTAAAGTAGTACTGATGAAACAGTAGAGCCTAAGGATCCACTTGAAAAAGGGATTATCTGGAGAAACGTAATAGGTTTTCACACCGTGAGAGCATTATTTTCCTAATGTACCATATCTCCCACTGAGTTCTCCAGCTCAAGGCTTATGTAAGTGCTCTTTGGAAACTGTGGCAACATTTTGCTTTCAACATCGCAAAGGAACTCTTCTGCAACCAAAAACAACAAAAAAAAAGGAAGGACTTGGACTCTGATTTCTGAAGTCCCCTCCAACTAATGTCCTATTTTCTCTGTTCCGTTCTCTCCTCACAGTAGATCCAAAGAATAGAATTCTACTCACTATTCACACACACACACACGAACACAGAGACATATATGGAATTCCGTACAGATAAAGACACATGTCTAATGGATGCTTACCTGATAACGTGTTGGCTGATTGAGAATGCTGTTAAAACTGTGTGATTCAAAAACTCTTGAGTTAGACTGAGTGAAGAGGTTTAACTAGGAAAAAATACAATTAACCTAGTAAATTAGAATACATTCATTTGGAAATCAAAAATATAGTCTACTTTATTCTCCTTGATAACATTTTTGGAGTCAACATTTCTGAGAAATATTTTGTGGCAGTTGAATTTTATAAGTGATTTCATGTGTTTCCAAAGGTAAAAATTAATGTGAGCATGCTTACATTTATCAAAATCTTGGCAAGACACACTGTAATGGAACTGTTTAATTGAAAAAATATTTTTAAAACTTGGTTCGTTCTAAACATAATTGCTCCTGGGGACCTTGTATACTTTATCAAATGTATGCATGGCATCTAGAAGCAAAGTTGCATAGAAGCAACTCCGCTCCTGAGCCCACGTTCCTCTCCTACACTTGAACAGAAATACACTACAAGTTGGGAGAGTATCATTTGGTATTTTGTAGCCCTAAAATATGAGCCAAAATAAGACATCTTCCTAAGTATCTTGGCCTTATACTGAGTGAGGTTTACAACGTTGGAGAAAACTAGGCTAGAGAATTTGGTTTTCTTTTCTTTTCTCTTTCTTTTTAAGGTTTGACTTTTGAGTGGGTAGGAAGAGAAAACAAGAGGAACGCACCATTACTGTGTACTGTTCACATATGTGAGCAGGGTCTGCCTCTTATTCATGGGCAAGCTGCTACGTATAAGGTGAGGTTCAAAGGCAGGTTCCCCCTATCCAAAAATACAGATCCGCCTCACCACCTGAATTCTCCCACCATCCTTAACTCACGAAGGTGCAGGATGCTAGGGAGGAAGGAAGTGGCTCTGATAGGCAAGGACACTCCTAACTTTGTTCTTTTACAATTGTGTCAGGAAAAACCCTTGGCCAACAAAGTTAATTCTCCTGTTTGCCATTGGAGGTCAGTATCTGACTGTTGACCAAGGTTAGCTGTCTAGATTAACACAAAAGACCTCCTGAGGCTCCTTTCTTTCTTCTAAAAAGGAAAAAAGAACATAATTTCTCCAAATTTTTACTAAATTCAGTACACAGAGAGTATCTATGAATAGATCAAAGGGATTTAAACAGCTCCGTGCACAATTTAAAAATAAAATCAAAATGGCAGTTTTTAACCAGTAAGGGGAGACTGGGAAGCTAAGAATCATGGCTCCTGAGAGATCAGCCTTCCTTTCTATTTCTAGCAACCTCTCTGAGCAAAACTATTCTTCCCGCCAATGGTGCAATACAGACAGGCGAGGACACCCTAAATGGGGCACAGCGCTCCCCTCGCATTCCTGTGCACAAGCTGCGCTTCCTTCGCATGGGTCTAGGTAGCCACAAGCCACCACAAGGCGCTCTTCTCAACGAGACTGTTAGCATTCCCCCTTCCAGCTTATGACTATTGGGAATAGAGTCAGTGACATCAGTTGCCTACACAAAGAAAACTTTAAGGTATAAAGCGCAAGAGCTGTGAGTTCTCATGCTTGACAGGCTTCTTTTTTTAATAATAAAGCTTCAGTTAATAAATCTCCAGAGAAACAAAGTGACTTCAGAACAAAGTCTATTTCAGCAGTAGCAGGAGTTGCCCAGGGTGGCAATTGGAGCCTGGCCCCTTTAAGAGACCAGCTGCCCCCGAAGCTGAAGGTACAGCCCTGGGGAAGAAGCAGGGCAGTAACCAAGCCAGAGCCACAGCCACTCTGGAGCAGGAGGCAGCCAGGTGCAGTAGAAGGAGCTGGCATCTCGTACTGGAAAACTCAAATTTGCACCTACTTCACCCTGGCTAGCTCCTATGACTCTGCATAAGTGAGTTATTTTAATGGTTTCAGTTGTCTTATCTATAAAATGGGAATAACGATATTACCTACCTCACAGTGTTGCATGAGGTTCAAGTGTACAGCAAAGCACTTTGAAAACTGTGAATGAGGAAGGGCACTGATATTTGTTGAGGCTGGAACTTTGTACATCTCATATCATCCTCATAATAACCCTACGAAGTTTTCTCTCTCTCAGATGAGACAATTAAGGCTTAGGGTGATGAAGAGATTCATCCATTTTACTTGCTAACAAGCCATAAGCACCAGAACTCCAGTCCAGGTCTAACACCAAGGCTGTCTTCCTCACATTACTCTGCTTCTCACTGTCTACATAGGAGGTATTATTTGAAATCATGGGATGTCACAGCCAATCACTGCCTTGCAACCTAATAGCCTTAAGAGCCCACATCCAGGTCAAACAAAAAAAAAAACGTTTAAAAGGCCACCTTCTTAGAGAATAAGATGCCAGGGTATTACAAATCTCGGAAACACACATCTATTTAAAAAAGTGAGAAATTAAATTGCACTAATTCAGCCTTTTTTCCCAGCTTCAACTGAGAAAAAATATTTACCTCTGCTCAGGAAGGCCTGAACCTAAAGGAAATAACATTGCAATCTTGTGGGCTCCCAGGGCATTACAGCTATGGACTATTTTTGCAACTTTAGGTAGCAATTATATTTTAACTCCACAAATTTCCTCCTTTCTGCCTCGCTCCCTATTATCTGAAGTTCTTCTCATATCATTCTGTCTCCCATACCAATTCTATCTCTGAAAATTAAGTTCATGATAATAAAGTGCTATCATGAAACTCATCTTTGTTAAAATCAAAGTATGACTCAACAGGGACAGCTCAAGGACAATCTATTCTTGATTATTTATAAAACAGGTATTTATGGTTAATATTTGAGGATGCTCTTAGACCTGTATTGATTTTATGATATTAAATGAAAATAGATTATTTAGCCCAATAAAGGGTTTCTACAAATAAAAAGAATATGATAGCGGTGAACTATACGCACCACCAGGAGGAAAACGTGAGGTAAAAACTATTTAACTTCAGAGTAACAGTTGAGAAGCATGGAACACAAAAAAATGGAGTGTTTTCTAACAACAACTTTTCTTTTTACTTTTAACAAGATAAAGAAGCTCTTTTGTTTATTTATTTTTAATCTGGTAGTTTACATGAAATTCTAACCAAAAGCAAGGTACAGACTAAGTGACTTCTTGAAACATTATGAAGATATAAAGTATTAGTCTATGAAAGATTATGGAATGGACAGTTACTTTCAACATCTTCTAAGTTCACGCATAAAAATTATTGAACAAACATGGAAAGACAAGGAGAAAGACAAAACATTTATCTTAAGGTCTTGGTAAGGTCTCGATACCTACCCTGGACTTTGAGTTACCCATTCCCATTTCTATATCCTTCTGTAGCCTTCTCTGTCTGCATTTGGAAAAGTTAATGATCCGCATGATGAAATAAACAAATGACTTGGGACTAGGAACTAGACTGAAGGGTGGAGGTAACGTTTTTCCATCATCAAAATAAGATAACCAAAGTTTCGAACGTGCAAACTTCCATTCTACATCACTGTCGTCCTGTGTCACAAAAACAGAGAAGAAATAACAACTCATTTTTAAAACTTAATATTCTAATAAGTGACTCCAGTAGGGTCTTACAATGAACCTAAATTATGCTTTTGAAATATGTAAGTGACTTATATATACTTATCTGCAAATAATCTCTGTTGGCATACATAATATTTAGAGTATCACTTTTACGATATTCATTTTTTTAATTTTTTTCTTCCATATGCCTCTATCTGTACCCACTGAAATTTAAGCAGCATTTCCTGTCCCCCATCCAAAAACAAAGCAAAAACACAAGAAGAATTCAGGGTCAAGGAAGGATGAAAAGATTAATGCCTCCCTCCCTCCCCGCCCTGGCCAATGCTGCGTATTCAACAATAGCTCCCCACTCTCTGCCACCCTCCCTCCTCAACTAGACCCATCCAAGCCAATTGTAGATATAGCATATTATACTCCAAGGGCAAAGGAAGAAAAACAGCACTCAGATAAACTGCACTTTGGAGTTTATGTGTCTGCCATATGTCCTCAAATGTCACATAAGGGCTTCAGTAGCTTATTCCTGTCTTCTCTCTTTCTTATCCTCAGTGCTGCCCCACTGTGATGGGCATAACAATCCTAACTGGTAGAAGGGATGGAGAGAAGAAATGAAGAGGAGGGGTCCGTAGTTGGAGGAAGTTGGCTCACTCATTTCACACTGCCCAGACTGCCATTTATATACCCAAGCAGGTGTTCAGAGAACCACATCTGTCATTTCTGCAGGACATACCTTTTGCTTTGAGAACACTATCTTATGTGTTTCTAAAACACACATAGAGATTCAGTGGACTTAAGAAACAGCAAAGCACTAAAAAGATACTGAGCTCTAAACTGGAGGATGTAAGAAAACATGTACGACGATGAGGGAAGACACCAAACCAAGCCCGATCTGAAACAAAACGTGAAGTGATTTCTAGAATACCAAAAATTCTGACTGGATAAAGAACATCATCAATGTTTGCCAGACGTGTAGTGATTTCTCCACCAGAATCTTTCAGAGGGTTGGCTGGCTCACCTAGGAGAGAATAACTTTCCCATGGCCAATACTTCTTCCAGCCACAAACTTCAAAACTTTGGAAATACAACCTGAGAGAAGGCAGAGTGATGGTCAATTCATGGGGACCCCTGCTGTGCTCCTGGAAGACACTGGAAGGTATATGCCCATCTATCCAACTGGAAAACAGAAAGGCCATGGCTCTCTCTGCCCGGGTGTAAGCCTCTTTGTTCACATGAGCTGAGCTGCTCCATAGGGCACGAAAGCACATCAGTATGCTATTACAGCGTACAAGGATAGACAGCATGGACAGAAAACAGATTTACCTCAATTTCTTGATATGAACTATTGATCATAGCAATTAGCATGTTGAGTAAAACGACCACCATAGTTACATTGTATATTCCATAAAGAACATATCCGATATTCTCTATGAATTTGTGATCATATTTGAGCACAACAGAAGTCACTTCAGACAAGCCAAATATTGACCAAAACAAAGTCTTGAAACTTTCTTCTACACTGTTGAAAGAACAAGGTATACAATAAATAAACAGTTTTCATATTAAAAAGTCAAAAGTAAAAACACCTTAGGGTGTGAATATTGTACAGATGTAAAATTCCATCATAAAACATCATCATCATAAACCCCCAGAGTAGAATTATTTTACTATAATATTCAATAGAAATTATTTTCTCAGACTTTCAGGAACTGGCGATTAAATGGCACCAATTCCCAGCTTTTCTGTAAGTTATCATCAAGTGAAATTCTCTGAAATCAGCAGGAGAAAGCTGAAGTCATGCCATAATACCATCCCTTTCTCCTAGAAGGGTGGAAGTTTAGGGTCTGATTTTGTAGGTGGTTAGAAATACGAATCAGGTGTTCTGGCGTAGAACAAGGGTGGAGTTAAAATTATCTACCTATTTCAAAAAAAGTAAGTACAAACATATTCCTTGCAGCCCTGCAGTAGGGAATAATAAAAACCACCTAAATGACCATCAATAGGGGAGTGGGCAAGTAATTTTGGTACATCCATATAATGGAATGCGATGCAGCCACCAGGGTAAAAATAAGACAGATCTATCTTCCTGTTTATATAAAATGCTATTCAAGATACGGTATTAAGTGAAAAAATAAGATATAGCAAATGTGAAATAGTCTACCATTTAAATATAAAAAGAGGGGTATACAAATATTTATATTCTTGTTTATGCAAAAAAATCTCTCTTAAAGTAACCAAAAGAAGCCATTGCGTCTGGGAACAAGGGAGAACTAAGAGACTGGGTCCACGGGGGAAGAGGGAACAGGCTTTGCTGCAGACACCTCTCTGTGTGAATGTTTTTGGTACATGAATATATTACCTACCTAAAAGTTACACTTAACTGGAAATGAAGAGGAGGCAACAGAATGAAACATTCCTGTTCTTTTCTCTTAATTCATATAAACTGCTTCCTGATTTTTCCATCACAGTAATGAGCACTTAGGCCCTCACCAGACGAATTACCTACTTTTATCCCTTAAATGAACTTTTGTCAACCAAATCTGGCTGGTTTTGTCATATAGTCAAGTTGGCATCACTGATCAGTGAACTGTAAGAATAATTCTTAAATTAAACAATTACACATGCAGACTTCCATTACAAAGGACGGTTCAAAAGTAAGTCCTTTTTCCAAAGAACAGTACTTTTTTTGATTTATTATAACTAACTCTAAATAATAATCTATAGATTTGTAGGTTTTAATACTGGTGTGTTTATTAATTAATTCATTCAGCAAATATTGATGGAACACCTGTTATTTTAGACCCCAGGGCTAGAGGGTTGAATAGAGAGGTTCCCATTCCTATGGAATTACTGTCTATTATGAAACATTAATTGTATGATGTTATAGGACAGATGGTAAAAGGAGAATAAGAAAAACTACCACCTTTTTGTTCCTGCCATAACTTAACCATATCACAAAATTCTCCAACTCCTTTCTCTTACTCCTTTGCAAACCTTCCACCCCTGACTTCGTTCTGTTTGACTCTGTAAGGAGTGGAGAATCTATGCGTGGGGAGAGGAAGTAACAAAATGGAGGGGACACCGGCAGGGCCTGAGCTCCTACCGTGGGCATGAGGCTTTATAAAAATTACCTTACATAATCCTCACAACGACCTGATTTAAACCTTATTGCGCTTATTTTAAAAATAAGGAAACTAACACTGAGAAATGTTAAGTAACTTAACCCAAGGCCACAGTTAGAAAACAGCAGACTGCATTCCCATCCAGGTGTGCCTGATTTTCGAGCCTATGTTCTTTCCACTATATCATGTTGCCAATCCTCATACAACATAGTGAAGAAAAGGGAATGTATAAAATGAGTTCAAAGGACAAAGGGGGCATGGATGGCATTGAATGCAGGATCTCTCTATCCTTCCCCTACTGGGTTCGCGCAGATTTGTTTTCTTTATTACAATAGAGTTTGTTTCAGTTGTCTTTCACCCCTAAGACCTGCTCTATATTAACTACTTGAAAGAATTAATTTCAAAACAATTTAGATGCCTGGAAGGGCTTGTTATTCTATTTTAGTCTACGGGGACCTTACTGAAGGTCTAGTTTGTTTCCAGTGGTGACATCACAGGGTACAAAGGGCAGCAGGGAGGGTTTATGATCTCCCCACCTGGAAGGACTACAGTGCAGAGGGAGGGCCCACCTCCATGACAACTAAGCACCAGTGAGGATCTCACATTCTGGATGTTTCCATGCTGAGGGACTTTAAAAGGACAACAACCAAGGAAGCTGAATCAAGGAAGATCTCACGGGGAAGGGGAGTCCCCAGCACAGAAGGACCAAAGGAAGGAAGGGGTCCTACCATTACAGTGGGCTGTACAACATTTACCTATGATTTCTTTTGACTCAAATCCCTATACTGATTAATGATACATTAAAATAAAAGCTGATGCTTCTTTTTTGAAATAGTAGTAATGCCTATAAAATGATGAAACTAAATTTAATGTCATGCATAATGTAAGAGAAATCCAATTATTAAAAATTTATTATCCAATTCTCTTAAAATAGCCAGTTTTGTCTAGGATTTTTCCAAATTCTGATCCATTCTCTGGTTGAATGCTCACTAAGCTCAAAGAAATGAACCTTTGGAGCAAAGTAATCACACACAAGCACTAACTGTTTTTTGTTTGCTTGTTTTGTTAGGAAGATTCGCCCTGAGCTAACAACCGTTTCCAAACCATCTTCCTCTATTTTGTGTGTGGGACGCCTCCACAGCATGGCTGATGAGGAGAGTAGGTCCACACTGGGGATCTGGGCCTGTGAACCTGGGCCACCAAAGCAGAGCACACAGAACTTTAACCACTCGGCCATGGGGCCAGCCCCAAGTATTAACTGTTTTTAATGGCTTCTTTTTTCTCTTAAAAACATCCTTATTACAATCATTGAAATTTTCTTCATCACACCTTTTTTATAAGATGTTTTACTTACGTGGTAAAAGCAGCATTTACTTTAGCCCCAAGGTAATAAGAATAAAGTATGAACATGCCAATCATAAAGGCAAGAAACACCATAATAAAGAGGACCATGAACTTGAATATGTCCTTCACTGTCCTTCCAAGAGAGATCTGTAAGGGGCCAAAGCTCTCATTCGCAGGGAGGATGTACGCGATTCGAGAGAAGCTGAGCACAACGGCTATGGCATAGAGGCCTTCAGATATGATCTGAGGGTCGGAAGGGAGCCATTTATCTCTGGCTAGAAAAAAAGGGAAAAAAAGATTTAAAATGGAGCTTTCTATTCATTGCTAACCATGCAAAATAAATACCTTAAATAGGATCTATCCTACAGTTTGGTGGCTATTATCTCAGTTGAAATTACTTTAGACGTAACTGTCTAGGCACTATTTTTCATGATAAATCAGAAATAGATGAATTCTACATTCACATGGATTATTTTAAAGGAGGAAACATTATTATAAAGATACTAAGCTGACTTCGCTGACTTCACATTGAATAGAAACAGGATAAAGTACAAAAGATTAAGAAAGAGGGAAAACACTTCATTAGACACAGACTGTGTCCAGGATGACAAAACAACAGACTTGACTGATTTGTCCCTTCAGTTACCAGATTAATTGACCAGCTATTTTGTCATCCTATAGGCTCAGTTGGCACAAAACTTCTTTTCCCATATTTCATGGGGAAATTAGTTCATCTAACAGTTTATGCAACTAAAATGTCCTATTACGAGAAGGAAGAATGTCACTGAATAACAATGGTGCTGTCAATGCGATATCTGAGCAATATAATGTGATCCTGGAAAATGTAAAATGCTACTGAGGTACAAAACTTTTGGATATAGATTCTGAATGAGGACGCTCAATACCCCTTTCAAGGTCACTCAGTAAGTTCACAGCAGACTATTAGGTACTCATCTCCCTGGAGGGTCAACGACACACTACGTGGTTAACCTTTTGCGAAGTCGGTCACTCCCCGAAGAATGGAGGCATTGCACATATTTGCAACAACAATAAAATTAACATTTATGGAATGTTTAATATGTACCAGGCACTGTGCTTTCAATGACCCTATGGATTTCATGTTATTATTATCCTCTTTTTAAAGCAATCAAGACTTAGAAAGGTTAAAAACCTGACCAAAATCATACACATAATAAGGAGTGAAGCCTGAATTCACAAATTTCCCTCCAGATGATAGTCATTAGACACATGTGAATAAATTTAAATAGTTACTGAAATAGTCAAGGTATATACATTGAAATAGTCAAGATTATATTACACAGTCAAGATAGATATATATTATATATATTACAAAGATATATATTACACAAGATACATATTGTAGCTAATTCTTTAATTATAAATGGTAATCATTTGCTCATTTGATCTGGTCTCCTTGGTATATAGAAATCTTTGCTTGCTGACAATAAGAGATAATGCGTTTAAATTTCACAATGTGTGAAACGTACATCTTAATTTTAGAGCAGGCACCCAGCCTTCTTCAATAATGTTAACACGCTGCTTGTACTTATCACAGTGTAAGCCTTAATTGTACTTATCAGGAGTTATTCTTCATAATCAGAACACATTTAAACTCTGTGCCTGAGTTTCCTTATCTATAAAATGAGGATTAGACAATAATTTCTAAAGTCTTTGCCATATTTAAGATTTTGTAACTATATGAAAATTTGCTAATTGTGGCTCCCCAGCTTGGCTTCAAGGGAAGGGAGGCTAACAAGGCTGAACATCAGTTTGTGCTGGGCAAGTATCCTTGCACACTGGATGTCAGCTGGGGTCTCCCTGCTCTTTATGATATAGAGAAGTTTGGCATGAATTCCATTCTGTGTCATGTTGAGGAGGAGCACAAATCCTCCCTGGTTGGTTTTCTTCTTCTTTTTTTTTTTTTTGCTGAGGAAGATTCGCATTGAGCTAACATCCACTGCCATTCTTCCTCTTTTCGTATGTAAGCCGCCACAACAGCATGGCCATTGACAGACGAGTAGGGTAGGTCTGTGCCTGGGAAGCAAACCTGGGCTGCCAAAGTGGAGAGTGCCAAACTTAACCTCCATGCCACCAGGGCTGGCCCTCCTCTCCAGTATTTCTACAAGTTTTCCAGAGTTTACCCTCTCATGGTCACTTTAGCTCCTACTTCCTGCCTCTGCTGAATTTTTCTTCACTTCACCTGTACGGCAGTTTAGCACCATCTATTATTTTATCTCCTCCAGTCCATGCTCTCAGGGACTCATCTTCCTCATCAAGCAGTGTATCAAGTTATTTTTTACTCTAATTAAAACAATTTCATGTCCTAAGCATGTAAAAGAGTAATGAAGTTGTTAGGCTTAAAGGTAATATTCTCCTACCTTGCAACATCTTCTTTTTATAGATTGCAAACTAAGGCAGAGAGAAGTAAATTAACTCGAACAAAGCCATACAGCATGGGAGAGTCATAGCCTTGAGACGAACGCAGTTTTCATGCGTTCTCCACTGTCCACACACATTCAAAACATGCCTCCTACTAAATATTTCCTTCCAAAATGTGGTTCCAACACCCTTCCCCAAACATAAGAGAACCCTGCAGCTAGAACTTACCATAAGTGAAATACTGTATCTCTGGTGGAAGAGTAACTTCACTGAGGTCGCTCTCTTGGACATAACTGTCCACATACTGTTGCGCTTTTGTTGCCTGAAGGAAAGCTAAGAATCTGGCCGTGAAAGCAGCAATGAAGATGGAGAGCATCCCAAAGTCTAGCACATTCCACAACTGCAAAATGTATTCCCTAGGTCCTTCCAGCCAGAGCTCTTTACACTCAGACCACATCATTCCTGTCACAACACACACAGAGGGTATAGGTTAGATTTTATAGCTTAGATCAGAAGCTATTATTTTGTCCACCATCAGGCCCCACCTCTAAAAGGCCCCAGATGTGAAGCACTGTACTAGACACCATAAAGCACCGAACGACTGGGCAGCTCACTGAGGCCCTGGGCAGAGTTAAATGGAAGGAGAAGCTTCGACTAAAGGAACGATTCACGCCACCAAGTTAGATTTTGGAGAAAGACAGTTCTCCATGTGGCACCAGAAACGGTGCTGCTCATATGGTGTGTGTGTGGGGGGGGGGGCGGGCAGGCAGGAAGGGGGAGAGGAAATAAGCAAGGAAGGCTCTTCAAGTCAAACAATTTGGCCCCATGAAACTTTTGGAGGCGAGGAGAAAACTCATCTTTATAAAACCACAATGGTTAAGGATCAAACCATAGTGATTATCAGAGAAATAAGCCCCTAAATGAGAAACTTACTGTATAGTTTTAACAAGAATGCTTTCCAAATTATCCAGGAATGCTTACATCCTGTCCCCTACCCTCTGTCCTCATTTCAGCTTCCTGCTGGGGAGGTGAGGAATATCATTGGAAAAAGAAGAAACCCTTAAACAGTAAGCCCTAGGAAATTATGAAGAAACTTAAAGCAGAAAATGCCATTCTGGGAGAAAAGGATAAAATATTCCAATTTCACAACTTGTCCTGACTATATAAGGGGAAAATATTATGGAATTTTACAAAGAAATGTAACAGCTCAAAATAAAATTCATAAAATAATTACTTGACCCAGGTTGAGGTCATAGGAGTGAACCAACCTATTAATTCAGGAACTGAGAAGATACCAAGAAACACGCCGGGTGACATAGAAGAATATACAAAAATGACTTTGAATTAGTAATCAATAGATAAACTGGTTCCACTCTTCATATTTTTTTTTCACATCGCTTAAAATTTTCACTTTAACACAGCTATTCAAAATGGGCTATTGTGAGGTGAAGTAACAAACATTCTGAAAATTGAAACCCTCCTAGAAAACCTTTAGAACTAAAGCAATAAAACATTCTTTAATCCGTTAATAGCCACTGGGTTATTCCACAAGTATTTCAATTAAATATTTGATCATCACAGTGAGTCACATTAAAAAACTTATATTTTATTCAAGAACTGAAGTTAGATTTCTGAAATACAGTATATTTATAATTAGGCTCATGTTACGCATAAAAATTTTTATTTAGTGTTAAGGAATACCTTTTAGCATTATCAAGCTGTTAAATTATTCAAGTATTTTTCTATTCTGCTTATCTTACAACAGTAATGTTGTCACCATATAATGTACAATAACATTTTAAATAGAAAATGACAATAATTATATGGATATTATTTTTGATAGACATTAGAATACTTAAAATAAAAGGCTTACCAAGAACCCAGACCATAATTAGCATTTCGGTCCACGTGAA
Organism: Equus przewalskii; assembly: GCF_037783145.1. Lineage (NCBI taxonomy): Eukaryota > Metazoa > Chordata > Mammalia > Perissodactyla > Equidae > Equus > Equus przewalskii. Next base: position 106,078,680 of record NC_091832.1, on the reverse strand, counting down.
CTGGGTGGTTTTGACCCTGAAGATCTGTTTGGGATAGTCAATGACAGTGATATTTGGCAGCGTGGTGATGCCTTCGAATCTGTCTGAGGCGTTGAACACAAGCAGGCCCAGGAAGATGATGAAAGAGGCAGCATGTGCCACAAACTTCATAAAAGGGCTTCGCAGAATTTTCCCCAGCTGTAATAAGACAGAAGAAAAGGGAAACTTTTATTTTAGAAAATCTAGCTTCCACTTATGAAAATTATCATACAGGTTAAAAAGAAAAAAGAGATGAAATGAAAACACTTTCAAAATTCGGCTTCTGTTTCTGAAGAGCTATACATTGTAAAAATTACTCCTTCTAAGGGATGCTTCCTCCAAGAATAATTTAAGGAATCTTCACACTTCATTGTTTCTAGATATCCAATTTGTCTTAGGATATACTGCATTCACAGATGCATTTCTGGAAATCACAAAGTATATACTAGTTACTATTATTTTTACATGAAAGACTATGCAATGTTAAAGCTTTTAGAGTCTAGAAAAAGAAACTCCAAATTTGTAATGTGTAACTGTTTATTGCTTTATTATTGAAATGTTATGATGAGTTTGCAGACTCATTCATTTATAATCGAAATGTTATAATGTGTTTGTAGCATATTGCAAACTCTCTGAAGATTAAAAAAAAATACTACTACAGAAGTATAGGTCTCACTTCTAAATGTTCCAAAATCAAGTTGTACTTTGTATGATATAAAAAAGGCAGAAAATATTATAATCAAGATAAATATTTTGTTACTATCCCAATAAGAAGAGAGAGACATACACAATAATTAGAACCTCTAAGTAGGTTAACTTAACTAAAAATCATCCCTGAGTTTGGAAAATCATGTAATTAGTACAAAAGCATTTCTAAAGTTCAGTTTATAATTATTTTGAGGTAACTCCTTTAAAATCCCATGTGATATAATGTCCTTAAAAGCCCCATGTTCTAGTAGAAATGAAAAACAACTCCTCCTGTCTCCAGGGTCTCTGTAGTCCAAGAATTAGGTACGTTTGGTAGATTTGTCAAATAAGTTCTCTATTCTACATACTCAGAGCCTACTTTCAAACTCAGTCTGACCTTAAAAAGTACCAAGGTTCCCATTTAAAAGACCGTAACTTCAAACAAATGCTTTTGTATGTATCCAGAAACTTAATTTGATATCAACAAATAACCAAAGAATGTCAAACATTTCTGGGATTAAACATGAATGCACACAGACAAATGTCACATTTTCCATAATAGACACAGAAAAATAAACAACACATTTACATATCACCATGCTGTTCTGCAGCTGCAAAGAGGGCACATTCGGGGAAGCACGTAGTGATTCGTGGGAGGTGCCAAGTCCGTTTCTCCAAGAGGCTGATTTTTTAAAACTTTAAATAACATGAAAAGAAAGCAGCATGCCCATCTTAAAAATGAGACACAGGGGCCAGCCCAGTGGTGCAGCAGTTAAGTTCGCACATTCCGCTTTGGTGGCCCGGGGTTTGCCGGTTCGGATCCCAGGTGCAGACCTATGCATCACTTGGCAAGCCATGCTGTGGTAGGCATCCCACATATAAAGTGGAGAAAGATGGGCACGGATGTTAGCTCAGGGCCAGTCTTCCTCAGCAAAGAGAGGAAGATTGGCAGCGGATGTTACCTCATGGCTAATCTTCCTCAAAAAAAAAAAAAGCGATACACATGGAGAATTCTTGTTATGTTGTCTTTTCACCATAGGCTAGGTGGTATATGGCACGTATAAATGTGGGCTCCAGAAACGATTCAGTTCCCTCTTTTCCCTTCTCTACCGGGCAGAGTTCATCACATCATTAGCTGCACTTTTACAAGTAAAGAGAAAAAAGAATGGACTTCAAGATGCCTACTTCAAACCCGATGTAATGTGTTAAGTGACTAAGCTGCCCTAAGAGACAAACACTTAGGAACCTGGACTTTCTACTTCATTTCCCCCAGAAAGGGAAATTATTTGGGTGGAATGTGATTTTTGCTTTCACACATGCTCTCTCATTATTTATAGTTTTGAGTCTTGAGTGTTTATGTATTTGAGGAATCTCAAGGTACTTTTCCATGATATATAACAAAAGAACTTAGCCGAGGCACCAAAAGTGATCAAAATGACAAACCTTCTGCCTTAAATTGCATAGGCAGCTCAACAACAAAGCAAGATGGATGAAGATTCTCGCGCATATACGGTGCCTGCGGAGCAGGACTCCGCTGGGGAGACTGCTGAGCCGAGAGATGACGGATTTTCAGGGTCATTTCTAAGTGGCCTTGACTCATTTTGCTTGAAACTGCCTCTGATTTAAACAAAACCAGATTTGGGAATACAAAAACAGGATTAAAGGATCTCAGAACAGCTTCTTCTCCCTGGCAGTGCCCTTTATTAACCTAATACAGATTCTGCCAGCATGACTTGTATCCTTCCCACATCTCGTTTAGAGGATATCTTAGGCACAATTAAATTGACTCTACACAGGCAAGCTGAGAGAGGGATAAAGGTAGTGAACAAAATGATTGGAGCAAAACTAGATAAAAAATTTTAAAAATCCCCCAAACTCCAAATTCTACATTTTTTAGAATCTTCTGAAGGAAGAAAGGGCTACGGGAACCTGACATGCACTTTCTTGAAGACTTTGGAGAATACCACTGGTCGCAACCGTGCTTCATACACTCAGCCAGAGATCTCTTTGATAGGTTCAGATGAGTGCTTCATGCTCAGGTCAACTGCTTATGGCACCACCGCAGTAGGGCTGTTCCCCTTCCACAGGCTGGCCTGTCTACTTATTAAGCTATCAATAGAATTAGCACAAGTGCTCCTTCACTCAAGTAGCTTTTCCTCCTGTCTACCACGGGGATTTTATCTTAAAAGGCTAAGCTTATATGCCTGCAAATGTGATCTATCCCACTAGTACGAAATCCTTTTTTATCCCTTATTTGAATTGATCCAGTCATTACAAAAGCAGAATTCATGGTCTTGAGTCAATTAACATTCAGGGGAAAACTGATAAGAGCCTTAAGTAGGAAGCTTTTCCCTTTTTCATCACAAAAGGACACAGTACACCAACCACAGAGGAAATGGCTGTAGAAAGGCTTGTACCCTGCTGCAAGGTGCAATCCAGTAGCCGATGGCAAGAAACGGAAGGCCCAAGGCCACCACCAGCACAACCAGACACTTGATGGCGATGGTCTGTTCCCGAAGGCCGGAGAGGTTCTCGTACCAGATGGTCAGGAGCTGCTGCTGGCAGTTGGGATGAGCCACAAACTGTTGGCAGAGAGAAACAGAGAGAGAGAGAGGTAGGTTACCTGGCCTCTATCGACAGTTCAACTACTGACTGTGTGTGTATCCTAAAGATATTTTCCCAGAATATAGGCACTGGAAGCCTCTCGTAATATTCTCCTTTACCTTCCCTCCATTTTTCAAAACTGCTTCAGAACGAATAGAAAAACAAAAGTGGAAACAAGAGGGTAAAATTGATGTTGTCCTTAATCATAGTTCTTTCTGATTGAAACTCTTCCTAATTCACAGACTCCTCTCTGGAATCTGGGTGACATATGCTTTCCTTTGTAGAAATGTGTTCCATCTTGCTGTCTGCTGGCTTACTTGCATTCAATTCAAAATGAAAAAGAAAATAGCTATTTGGTTTATTGTAGACTATAGCTAAAAGAGAAATGTGTTATTATGTTTCATGTGCAACTCCTCAAAAGCTACATGTATGAAAAATATATACATGATATGTCCTATGTATACGTATGGACTACCACTGCAAATCTGCAGTCAATGAACCTGCAAATATTACGCTGGGTCCACACTTGCACTGCTTCCAGGAACTGGCATCAAATGTCACTTCCTCCCTGTTGCACTAATCTGTCCTCCTTTCTTGCTTCTTCCATCACAGGTCAAAAAACCACAAATATTTATCTCCAGCAGTTCTTTTAAACTACAATTCTAATCAGGAAAAAATGAGCAAATCATACTTATTTCAGTGCTGTCATTTTGTTTTATTTTGCAGTTTGATTTTGCTAAGTTATCTGCCTGCATCTATTTAGAAGAACAGGGATTTCCTTAAGCCCTGTCCTTATTCAGGTAGCAGAATGTATTTGTAGTGAGGCCCACGTAAAAAGGTCCCTACGCCAAAAGGTGCCCACGTGTAGCTGCATATGCCTTTCTTTGAATGCAGAGGTGCGCTTTGCCCAAACTTTGGAATTATTCAGAATCATTCACAAATCAACTACAAGTACAAATGCGTTTTTTTAAAAAGTGTTCAGGGGCTTGCCCGGTGGCGCAGAGGTTAAGTTTGCACATTCTGCTTCTCATTGGCCCGGGGTTCACCCATTCAGATCCCGGGTGGGGACACGGCACCACTTGGCACGCCATGCTGTGGTAGGCATCCCACATATAAAGTAGAGGAAGATGGGCACAGATGTTAGCTCGGAGCTAATCTTCCTGAAAAAAGAGTGTTCAGCAACACAAAATCAAGGTATCACTGTCTTCGAAAAAACAATAAAAATAACAATGAACCTGTTAGGAAGTACCTGTGGAATGTTTTTGCAAACTCTGAGAGGCAAAGAAAGAAGCCGCAGTTCCCACTAGAAAAAGAGTTCATCTTTAATCAAGTTCTAGTTAACGATCCTAATGACTCTTAGTAACTCTAGGCAATTCCTCAAGTTATTTGGCTATTTATCAACAGCACACCTACAAGGAAATGAACAGGTTTCCACTCACTGGTGCCTAGTTTCCCATCAGCTCTTCTAATCAAAGAAAAAGAAAAAAGAAAAAGACAAGCTCACGCCCCAGGGTAGGCAGAAGAGGCACAATTCCCCCAAGTCCTCATTCTTGCCCCCAGTGTGCACCCGCCCTCTGGGAAGTCCACTGATGTCTGCTGTGACAGTTGCCGCTGCAGCACGGTGCACAAAGAAGACTTGATGGCTCATAAGCAGAGGTGGAGAAGATGAGTTTACAAATATTAGATGTGAAATAGTTAAACTCAATTTTTTTCAATAACACAAACTGAAAGGATTTGGGAGATTTAAACTACTAAAAATAAAGAGCGCTAGCTTTTCTTGCTTGATGAGTTTAATGTGAAAAAGTGTATTTTATCTTGTAAGATCCTTTCAATTCAGTTACAAAAATCCTAGGTCCTGAGGCTCACTGGTCATTGCTAGCTGCTAAGTGTATATTAGATCTTCTCTCCAAACTCAAGATTTCGCACTCTTCCAAAGTCCTGATTTTTGAAAACAGTATTTCAAGATCAGTGCAGTCGTTAATTGAATTTATGATGAAATATAATCAAGGCTGAAGGCTTCCTGGGGTCTATGCAACAGCTTCCTAGGATTCATGTTGAGAGCTCCTCCAAAATTCCACTTCTGCCTCTGTAGTGTATTGGATCATTTCTTTCCCGTTTCACTACTTCTGTGTTAAAAACCCTCCTGCCCTCTACAATTCCTAAATGTCTGTCTCCTTCATTCATTCATTCATTCACTCTTCAAAATGTAGTAAGCCCCTCCGGGAAGCCAGGCACTGTGTGAGGTATTTGGTACAAGAAGATGTAAATAGGAGCATCAGTGATGTATTAAGCGATAAGCAATCCCTGTTCCAAGGCACCCAGTAAACTCTCAATAAATGTGGGGAAAAAAAGCCATTATGATGGAGACTTGGACTCCACATGCTTGCCAGGATAAATAATCAGCATTTAAAATAGTCTTAACTTGAATGTTGGTCCAAATGTCTTGGTGTTTGGAGGCTCTGCATTTGTGGGAAGTTAGATAGATGCAAATAAAAGGCAGTCCTGCAATTCCAGCCAGGCTCAGATGGGGAATGGTGCATTCAGGACCATCTACAGGTAGAGTATATGATGTCAACAAATCAGATACCACTTGGGAAGTCAACATGCACTTTTCACAGGACAAGGGTTTCTGCAAGACACAAAAATCCTCCACGAAGTAAAGACACAGGTAGACATGTGTCCATATGAAACTGATGGACAAATTTCCTCTTTGTGAGTATCTAGCCTTTCTTTCTTAGCTTTAACTCTTGAGGAGAGAAATATTAACGTTGTTGTAGGGCTCCCTCTTCTTGCTCCTCCTCCTTGAGCTAATCTTTAAATTTGAAGATGTGCTTTATGGCATTAATTATATTGGATAAAGGTTACACAACCCTCAAAGACTTGATGGAAATCAATCTTTTCCATGTGGCATTATATAATGATCAATCTTTGACCCACTGCGACCTGTACAATACAGTGCACTCAATATATGTTAAATATAGTCATACGCTGCATAATGACATTTCAGTCAATTGTGGACCGCATATGATTATGGTCCCATAGGATTAATAGCGTATAGCCTAGGTATGTAGTAGGCTATACCATCTAGGCTTGTGTAAGTACACTCTACGATGTTCTCACAAGGTTGCCTAACAAAACGTTTCTCAGAATGTATCCCCATTGTTAAGTGACGCATGACTGTACTAGCCAGAACTGTGATGTTTGCATTTTACTTCTTACACTTTAAAATTCAGCTTATCAGGTATATTTCCTGTATTACTAATTCTACCTTCTTCTTAACTGAGATAATAATACACCACCATATGGTATCTGTTGATTGCTTTTAATCCACGGAAAGAAACTACAAATAGATATTTTCCTCCAATGATTTAAAATCCTAATACACGTACACAAGGAACATTTAAAAACAGAAAATAAAACCAATACAATAGTAGCAAGTGAGGGAAAAAAGCTAATCCCTCCAGCAGATGAGTTTTGCTCTTTTCAATGACTTCAAAATAAGGCAGTGACCTTTATCTCTTAAAACTGTACCATGCAAAAAGTCTCCGTATGCTGCCACAGCAGTCATAACCAGCTGGATAGAAATTTGTATGCTGTTTCCTAACTTCAGTGGGCCAGCAAATTGAAATCATCGCAAAACTAATACCCTTATTTGAGGTTTTTTGATGTAAAGGGAGAATGCGTGACACATAAGAAAATCTCCATCTTTCAATGGAACAAAACTATTGCAGCAGTGACAGCAAACTTTTTTTTCCTGCCAAATGACTAACATATTGTAAACTGAACCACCAATCAAGGCAGGTTATGGAAAACAATTAGATAATTTTCAACTTAAAAAAATTCACGCTACATTGTCTTTTTATCAAATCAGCCTTTACAAGAACTATCTTCATGAGAACGCTGCTGTTGTGCAAAAAATACGGTTGGAACTTTGTTTTTAATACATTGTTGGAGCCACGGATTATAGCATTTAAAAGAAAACATTCTCATGAATAAACCTAGATCATTCAACTTCTTTTTAAAGTTCCTTGAATTGTGAAATATAAACCAGAAACTTACATCGCACAAGTTTTTTGGATTTTGAATCCACTGAGTGCAAAACGTTCTGTTCCATCTTGGTGCCTGAGCACAAACCTAGCCAAGAGGCTACACAGTGCAGGACCCAGACCACAGCGGTCAGCACACGCACCCCAAAGTCCTGTAGTACATTTACCACTCTCTCATTGCATTGCTCCTTTTCTGGGCTTTCTCTATACACCTTCTGCATACATGGCGGATAATTTTATGGGTATACATTGCTGCACGTCTCTTTTCTCAATTTTTCTTTAGTTAAACCTAATCCCACTATGGCAGAAATAAGAGAGCAAGGAGGAAGAACTGAGGAAATGTTCTCCTCTTTCTCAAGAGCCTTGTTTTCCAGATTCGATGGTCTATCAAGTTCTAGTATCTTTTATCTCTGTCAAGGGCTTTCTTACAATAGACATAGCTCACTAGAAGTGGCAGAACTCTTGTTACTTCTACGGGGGGAGGGGACTTATGCTCATCCCCAAGTCACAGAGAAAGTAGAGGTACAGTTAGGATGTTTCTTTTGAGCATTTAGTCCATTCTTCTAATTGGAAAATAATGTTTTTGCCTAAAAGTTAATTTTCTTGTACTCATTTTAAAAAAATCAAATTTCACCTTTAACCCTATTCCATTCTCTTTTGTAGCATAATGTGGGTAACTCTACAAACAGTGATAATATTTACTATCTTTCCAGTTTTATTATTAACCTTAGAGACCACTCAGAAATGATTCTGGGATGAAGACTCTTCAACACTCACTTCCAGACAGAAGACACATTACTGTTTGTTCCCCACCAGCAGCATATGATTGCCCATTTCACCAAGAGCATTGAGAATTGTAACTTTCTATTCTTTAATAATTTGAGAGGGAAAGTGGTATTTATATATATATTTTTTCTTTTTTTTTGAGGAAGATTAGTCCTGAGCTAACATCTGCTGCAAATTCTCCTGTTTTTACTGAGGAAGATGGGCCCTGAGCTAATAGCTGTGCCCATCTTCCTCCATTTATTATATGTGGAACGCCTGCCACAGCATGGCTTGATAAGCAGTGTGCAGGTCCACAGCCGGGATCCGAACTGGCACACCCCAGGCTGCCAAAGCAGAGGGCACGAACTTAACCGCTGCACCAGCAGGCCGGCTCCTGTATATTTAGTATGCATTTCTTTTATTACAAGAGGGTTTGAAAATTTTAAATATGTTTGTTAGCCGTTTGAATTTTCTCTTCTGTGAACTACCTATTCAAGCCGTTTATTTATTTTCCCACAGGACTCTAGAAATTTTCCTTACAAATTTGTTTGAACTCTTTGGATATTAAGAACATCAACATGGGGCGGCCCCATGGACAAGTGGTTAAGTTCGAGTGCTCCGGTTCAGGGTGTGGGCTTTCGCCAGTTCGGATCCTGGGCGTGGACATGGCACTGCTCATTAGGCAATGCTGAGGCAGCGTCCCACATGCCACAACTAGAAGGATCCACAACCAAAAAATATACAACTATGTATTGGGGGAGATTTGGGGGTGGGAAAGAAGACTGGCACCAGTTGTTAGCTCAGATGCCAATCTTTAATAAAAAGAAAAAAAAATCAACTCTTTGTAAGTTGTATTTGAGAAAAACGTTTTTCCCAGTCTGCCCTTCACTTTTTTGCTTAACATCTTTCTGATTTACAGAGGTTTTAAGTTGTATGTGGCCAAATTATTTATATTTTTGCTTCGTTATTTCTTCTACTGCTTTTCTGTTGGAAAGTTCTTTTCCACATAAACATTCTTCTTTTTTTTGTTGTTGAGGAAGATTGGCCTTGAGCTAACATCATGCCCATCTTCCTCTACTTTGTATGTGGGGTGCCTACCACAGCATGGCTTGCCAAGCGGTGGCATGTCCACACCCGGGATCCCAACTGGTGAACCCTGGGCCGCCAAAGCGGAACATGTGAACCTAACCACTGCGCCACCAGGCCTGCCTCCCCACATAAACATTAAATTCATGTTCAGATAGCTCCCATTTGGGTCTTTTATATTTTCATTTTCTTGATTAACTGCCATTGACTCTCTAAGGCCTGGAGTGAAGACCTGAACTCTGGTAACTCTGAGTCCAGATAGAAGCCAACAGCCTCAGAAACAGAGCTGGGAGTAGATCTTGGGTAGATGGCAAAAGAGACTTCCTGAGTCTCTTGTGGGACCTAAATGGCTTACCATTACATAAAACTGGTTTCCTTGGTGAAATTATGGGTTTATTTGAATAATTATGAGTTTATTATGCTATCAGGGGGACAAAAATTCCATAACATATAAAGTTATTTTGAAATACCAATGCCTCACACATAGCTGGAGATCACCTCAGTACCACATTGGGGAGGGTTCACACATCATTTTAATTTTACTTGGTTTTATTTGGGAACCAGAAATGAGATGATGGAAAAAGGAAGCAGGAGAAGTGGGTGGGGGTATCTTCCCTCTCTGTTAGATGGAGACGGGTGAGTGTTGAGTGAAGAATGAGGGAAGTCTTGGAGAGAAAGAAAGAAAGAGGAATTGGTGCTTTTTTGGGCATTCTAGAATAGAGTTCTTACAAACATTTATTGAGTAAAGAAACCAAATCAAAGACTTGAACTAATATTCCTTTTATAACATAAAACAAACAAAACCAAAAATGCCTGCGAAGTCCTAAGTTTCCTTTCTGTTCTAAATACATTTTTTTGATGTTTCCTGGCAGTTGACTGATGGTAAATTTATTATTAATGATGCCTCATACACTGTAACCTACACATCAATTTATTTAAAATTAACATGCAGGAAGACATTCACCCTGCAAGACAGGTTGGTTAACAGAAGCTGTAGATGAGCTGTCTCTGCTAATATGACACTTTCAAAGCAATGATAAAGACCCAGGGACAACTGAAATCAATCCTCTCCTCTCAGGTGCTAAAGCGAAGAGATGCATATTGCAATATATGTGAATAAATGTCCAGACAGTTTTCTAAAAATGATCCAGTATTAATCTTATTCAAAATGACCTTTTTCCCTCAATACAGCAAAACCTCAACCAGCAAGAATGTTCTGAGAGGAGGGCAGTTGAGGCAATTTAATTATCTTGTAACTGATAATCCCTTGAAAAGTTATTTATTTCAATATTTACTGAGAATCTTCACATTTCACTGTCTTATTAAATAGAGGGGAGTCTGTCATTAATGGCTGGCTAAAATCTTGTGAACACCACATGCAGAAGTCCTCTACATTGTGGTAGAACTGTGTGTGTGTGTGTGTGTGTGTTTGTGTGTGTGTGTGCAGAGAGAGAGAGAGGTTTCCCATTCTCACCTGCTGCCAGCATTTGCCTAGGTTCCAGGGCTCAGAGGCATACGTGCAGCCTCTGATTTGGAAGGGGTCACATATAACAGGCAAGACTCAGGGGCCTTTTCTGTTGGTGTGGGAGCAGGTCATCTGCAGCAGAGGCGGAATTGTTCTCTTTGGGCCACAGAAACTCCATCACGAGGCCAGTTCTGGGCCTGGTTCTGGGCAAGGTTTCTGGAAGCACAGCTTAGATAAGCTTGTTCCTCCATCTCTCCTAATGCTGGTGTGAGCCTCCTCATAGCCCTTACTAAATTCCCTTCTGTTTAAATTGGCTATGGTCTGCGACTCAGGACTGAAACCAGTAGAGTGAACATGAAATCTGTCTGATGACTACGAACTGAACTTGCTTAAGAGTCACCATTCTGAGATTAAATTTTCACAATGTAGAAATGTTATTAGCTAATTCTTCTTGAACAATCACCATGTACCATCCCTGTGCTGACTACTTTACATGCATTAGCACACGTAATCCTCAAGACAACTGAAAAAGTAGTTATTACTGTTGTCCTCACTATTACTAACCAGTAGACCAAGGCTTAGACTGGTTAGGGCCTTGCCTGTGGTCACTCAGAGAACACATGGGTAACTTAAGACTTGAACCCTTGCAGGTTGTGTGGCCTGCCCTCTTAAGCTCCATGCCACACTACAGAGAGGAGAGAAGACTCAGCTATTCATAGATTGCCAAGTTCATGAAACCAGATGTATTCCTGATAACAGCTTACTACTTCATGACTTATTGGTCTCTCTTGAGGTACCAAAAAAACTTTACTTATCTAACATATATGAGCTGTTAGACTCTAGATCATTGAGATTTTTATTATAGTGAAACATCATAACTACAATTTTCATGAGTTATTTACAAGCCCCATACAAGTACAAATACATACACAAGACAATTTATCTGCAATAACCAGAGTAAAAAAGCAGTCATAACTTTTATTTCTAGCAACTGCATGGCCAACTCCATAAGCCATGTGACCTTAGACATGTCATTTAAGTTTGGCAAACCTCAGTCTCCTTGTAAAATAGAAATCTTATCATCTCTCTTACCTATTTTATAGGAGAAATGGATGATAACATAGGCTTGTCACAAGGATTAACATGAGAATGTACGTAACTGTGCCTTACAAAAATGTATACAAGTAACAGATTTTATTATCATTAATTGCATTGTAATTAACAGTTTACAAAGTTATTTTGCATATCTTAATCCATTGAAATTTCACTAAAACCTTGACATGGGTAAGAGATATTATCTTCCTTTTATATGAAGAAACTGAAATTTAAGGAAGTTTTATGACTTATCCAAGGTCCCACAATGGATAAAAAGTAGAAAAGATCAGAAACTAAACATTTGACTCATAACTTTACCATGCTACTTCACTTCATCTCTTTCATGAAGGAAAAAAATCTTTCACCAACAGCATCTATGCTTATTATTAAAAAAAAAATTCCTAGGGGGCTGGCCCTGTGGCCGAGTGGTTAAGTTCGCGTGCTCTGCTGCAGGCGGCCCAGTGTTTTGTTGGTTCAAATCCTGGGCGCGGACATGGCACTGCTCATCAAACCACGCTGAGGCAGCATCCCACATGCCACAACTAGAAGGACCCACAACGAAGAATATACAACTATGTACTGGGGGGCTTTGGGGAGAAAAAGGAAAAAATAAAAAAATAAAATCTTTAAAAAAAAAAAATTCCTAGGATTATGGCATAGTTGACATTACATGTTTACTCCAATACAGAGCTGGATGAGTGGGCCACTCACCTTTTTGACTTCATACTTAATAGCAAGTTTGACACGACTCAACGACGCTTTATGCCTGTGCACCTCCAGGGGCTCTGCCGACTCCAAATCTCCATTGAGAATAGCTTCTACCTCTTCCGAGTCTCGGCAAAGATCCAGCACACCCACTACAAAGTCTTTGCATTGCATGGAGAGCTTCCGATAGTCATTCTAAGAACAAGAGGTTTAGAGTTTAATACAAAGAATTTGCTTTAACTCAACATAGAGTGTTGAGAGTTTGTGTAAATTAGAAAAAGGTATCCTCTCCTCTGGGGAGGAAGCTGCAGCCCTTATCTGGCTGCAAGGCTTACTGAGTTAGATACAGGCTGGATTGGCCCCCACCCATCCACTTAGCCAGGACCTTTCCACAACCTGCCCAACCATATAAGACAGCTCTGAAAATGGTATGTATATACATCACTGGCTTGTATTACAACACGTTGGCTACATGCTGATGCTAAAAGACCAAAGGATCAAAAAGAGTTGTATTCCTCTTGTACAGATAAACAGGAGTCTTCTTAAAACCCAAAGAAGACTACTTCCATAATGAAAACTTTTTTAAATGGCCATTTTTCTAATGCAGCAATTTGACATAGAAGATTGACTATACATAAAAATAACTTGCCCTTTTTCTAATGCAGCAATTTGACATAGAAGATTGACTATACATAAAAATAACTTGTCCAGGGGCTGGCCCCGGGTCATAGTGGTTAAGTTTGTGCGCTCCTCTACAGCGGCCCAGGGTTTCGCCAGTTCGGATCCTGGGCGCGGACATGGCACCGCTCATCAGGCCACGTTGAGGCAGGTCCCACGTACTACAACTAGAAGGACCCACAACTAAAATATACAACTATGTACTGGGGGGATTTGGGGAGAAAAAGCAGAAAGAAAAAAAAAAAAAGATTGGCAACAGTTGTTAACTCAGGTGCCAATCTTTAAAAAAAAAATAACTTGTCCAGTTTACTATTCCTTGCCTTGTTGGAGACATTGCTTCTCAAAGTATAGTCCTCAGACCAGCAGCATTAATAGCACCTGGACATGTACTAGAAATGCAGATTCTCAGACCCCATCCCAGATGTCCTGATTTAGAAACTGAGGATGGGTTCCAGCAATCTGTGTTAACATGCTCTCCAGGTGTTTCTGATGCACATTTATGTTTGAGAATGACTGGTTTATGATGAATGTAAAGAGATGGACAGGTGTCAGCATAAAGATGCGGTATTTTTCCTTGTTTGTCTGAAGGCCACATGATCACGTCAGCAGAACTAGAGGGAGAGAAATGTCTGATTACATGTAATTAAATTCTCAAGGGTTGCAGAATATCAATACCTGAGAGAAAAATTTCCAGGCCACTGGAACTAACACCTTGCTAAAAATAATCTGTGAGTCTTTAATTTCATTAGCATATTTCTATAGCACCATGAACTGCTATAAGGAAGTCAGCTGGCAGTATTCTCTATTACCTTCCAAATTGAGCTCAATTTCTAGACCACTGGTTCCAGTCAAGGTGTCGACAACCATTTCTTGGGAAAGTATCTCACTTTCGGAAACCCCAGTTCCACTTCTACGGTTTTCGCTAACATTCTAGACCATTAAGAAAGTTAACCAGATGATAATCTAATTTGGTACATTTGAGGAAAATGGAATTCCTCATTTCAACATGTCCTGAGACACTGTGTATGTCTAATAACTAACACATAGCACAGCGGAATTGCTGGGCTTCGCAAAATTACAAGAAAAGACATGAAGATTTCAATTTTTTTCCTTAAATAACTAATTAACTTGATTTGATGAGCAAAAATCACGTCACTAAGTAAAATAAACAACAGGAGAGACTGTTTAAAGGCTACACAGACTGGAATAGTTTCCATTTCCGATATCAGAAATTCAGATAAAGAAAAGTTACAGTTAATCCTTTTCCCCTCATAAGGGAACAGATAAAATGAATAAAAACTTCAATCTTTGGTTTCCATTCAAGTTGGTACCATGCAACTGATAAAATTAATAAAATGTTCAGTTTCTGGTTTCTATACAGAGTGTCAGTTAAATATCCATCTGCCTTCCATTCCTGAAAGACTAATGAAATGTTTTATTATAGCATCCAGAAGAAGTATTAAATCCATGTCTGTTTCCATATAAAGCTCCCCTTTTAATACATTTTTTTAGATGAAATTTCCTCATGTTACTCTTCAGTTCAGACTGTTCTGTAAGATTTGGAACAACATAGGATGGCCATTTCTCCATTGATCAAAAATAAAAGAGACTATTTTCTATGCTTGAAGAAAACAGTAACCACCTCTGCAGTAATACCTAAATAATGCCCTATTATCTTTAAAAATTATAATCTGTAAAGTATCCAGTCTTAAAGAAAGCTGTGTGGTGTTTTAACATCCACTGAAAAAACAGTCAAGAAACAAAAAATTGGTAATCATACACGTTGCAAGAACAACACTTTGTTTTCATAGCAATTTAAACATTTCCTGCTGGAAGAAGTCTGCTATCCAACTGCAGAAAGTAATCAGAGCTGGAGATAACTGTGATTTCTCTGATTGCGGTCATGGGATACCGTTTTGTCAACCTATGCAGAGCTCCCAGGGAAAGATGGAGAACTCCGGCTAACAAAGCCCCTCCTGAGCGGCAAAAGGAACTATCTAAAGTCTGCACCACCCGAGGTGGGTCTGTTAGTTCTCTCAGGAGGTTCTGCCTCGCGTTACTTCACCACTCAGACCATTTGTCTGGTCCGCATTTTCTAATAGGTTTCTCTTAATTTAGTTTTGCTTAATTGTCTCCATTGTGTCACTTTTCCATTATCATGACCCTCCAGAATGTTTCCAGATGGACTGCTGCCCACTTTACAGAGCAGGAACTCAAAACCCTGAGGACCTACTCAAGCGAAAGGAAGAACAGTGAAGCTTGGTCCTCATTACAAGCTGTCTACAGGTTTCAGCACATGTATTTTAATGTGTATGGTTTAATCATCATTCTAATTCTTTTTTATCCTTAAGAGGAAAATTGAAATTCAACTCTAAGCAGGCTTGGTTCTGTAAGATCCTTTTCCATGGTGTAGTAGTTAAAAGCATAAATCTGAAGCCAGACTTCCTGGGCTCAAATACTGCTTCTACCACTGTAGAAGTTGTGTGATCTTGGGAAAGTTACTTAACCTTCTTGATGAGAATAAGCCTACCTAATATTGCTACCGTGAGGATGAAATGCTTAGAGCAAGCTTGGTACATATCAAATACTAGGGAAGTGCTTCCATGTTCCCAGGTACAGCATGTCAGATACAATATCTAGAACTGGGACCCAAGACACCAAGTCTAGGCTTAGCGGATAGGACCTTGGTTATAGCTTTTGTTTTCTCATTTGTAAAATGAGAAGTCTATATAGACAGATGATTCCTAGAGCATCTTTCTGCTATAAAATGCTACCTTGCTTTTGGCTTACATTCATTTTCCTCTTCTTTACAGCTCTACTGTGATATAAATTGAAACTGTTTTCCTACTTTAAAGGGAGGGAAACCAAGCCACAGGGGAGGCAAATGGCTTCGTCTTCTTCCTTTTTTTTTTTTTTCTCGCAAAAAAGTGCATCATTGACTCAGAATTAGGAAATATCACTTTTCATTCTCATAGCTCAATAAATGACCAGCTTCCTTGCCAATGACACTTGGAGGATTAGACCCAGAGTCCATCCTGTCCAATCGTCTGTTTCTCAGAATAGCTTCAGACAGCATTTGCACATCCAAAATATTGCTTTAATAACCTGTCACCAAGCCATCCTCCATTAATTTATCTAAATCTGTATCCTAGAATGTTCAACCTCTTGGGGTAATGACCACATGTTTTCGGCACTTTGCCTCCTGTATTCTTCAAGGAACTTTGAAAACTGCATGGTGGCTTAGAACCTTCTCTGAGGCACCTAAGTGCTGGCAATTTGAGGAGTCAGATGCTAGGAGTGAGATGCTCACAGGCCATTGATAAGATTAAATAGGTATAGGTATCTGCAAAGGGAAAAAAAAATCACCTCTTTTTCACTAGGGGCACATTATCTATTTTTTCATTTCAAGACTCGTACTTTGAGCTCAAAGTCTCTACAGAAAGAACATAGTGAACACCATGGAACAGGGTGAATGAGGTCACCTGCTTGCCTCAGAAATGAGCTTCACTGCCACTGCCCGCTCAGAGCTCAGAGTCTCTGGGTCAATGCTGTGAAAGCACTATTTTCTCTGTCTAAAGCCCTGAAAGATGGACACGAGCAGAGGATGAGAGGGCAAAGAGGTGAAAGCAACGCAGATAAGAAAAAAATAACAAGGACAGGAAAGAATGAGAAAGAAAAGGGCTACTTAGTCAGAGGAAAGCCGTGCAGTCCTCAGACACTATAACATCTGAAGAACTGGCTGTATTTTGCCTCTGAGGGCATTATGCTGCACAAGTGCTTTCCATGTAATTCAGAAAACAGAGCAGTGAGGTTGAGATGATTTGTGCCTATCCTTAGATACTTGGCAGCTTTATGCACGCCCTCTCAAACCCAGTTATGCTTTTTCCTCTTTTTGCCTCTTTACTTGTAATATTTTCCCACCTTTGAAAGGTTATCAGAGGTGATTCTTTAAGTCAGGATAAAGGAGATTCTAAGTATTATCAACAAGGATTTAGCCGGATTCAGGGGAAAACTATGAATCACGAATTTTCTTACCATCGCTTCACTGAGATAATGTCTCTGGGCAGAATTGCAAACGTCACCATCTTTCGTAAATTATTAAAATGCAATCTTAGAAAATATTCCCTTTGGTAGAATCTCATTTGCAAACTTTCGATATATATCAAGCAAAATGTGTAAAAACAAGTTTTGAGTGACATTTGAAATAGTGACAAATAAATAAATTTAGAATTATAATTTTTTACTGCTATGTCCAAATAAAGAAATGTCCATTAGAACTACTTCACCTGAATGTTCTTATATTCTCTCTAAACAGAATTTGAAGTTTTCAATTTGCTCTACCTGAGTTCTGTCTAAAACAAATTCATTCATTTTGGGTCCAAAGAAATAAATCTTTTTGAATACCACATAATGAATTCCTTCAAAAGGAGTAGATGCAAGGTGATATTTATTCTTTCTTTGTTCTTTCCCACATTTTTTCAAAATTTTTACATCAAATATGTGTAGCTTTTATATAAAAAAAAATTTAATGGAATAACAGATAAAAACTATACCATGGCCAGATCTCCACCAGGACAATATGAGGGTTGATGAATATTTAGGGGATCTGGTGTATGTGGAAGGAAAAAAAAAGCCACAAAATTTTCCTACCATTTTCTTGCAACCCCTTCACCTTAATTATATTGCTAGTTGAATCTGTGTAAATCTCGCTTAAGTATGAAAAACTGTGACAAGATCTGAAAGAAAGAATAATCAGTCCTTGTGTGATCTGACACCACAACACTAAACTAAAAAGAAGATCAACTCAGTATCTGGAATATAATGCAAGGAATTAATGTCTACAATCATCTTCTTAGGTGGACAACGGGAGACAAGAATCTGCCGAAAAACAGTCTGACTGACTTTCACCAGAACTACGAAATCTCCTTTTGTCCCAGATTTAATAGGTAGAACCATCCAAAATGCATGGGAGGAAGTAGCAACTGCAGAAAAACTAAAAATATTCGATCACTAAAGTATAATTTTTGCAAAAATAAATAATACTGCTTGACTGCAGGTGATGTCGGGGGAAAAAAGTTCACTCAAAAAAAAAAAAAAGAAAAACCCATTAAAGCAAAACACTTTACTGTCCTTATGTTTCTGGGTTGACCTGACGTCAATGGTTCACCACTGGGAATATACATTTGTGGATTTCAGAGACAGGCATTTTTGTCATATTAATGAAATGACTTTAATAGTATTTTATGTCAGTCTTTTGATTTTCTATCTAAAGGAATATACAAATGTTTGGGCCAATAAACAGTGCATGCAAAACTAATACTACTTCTGTGTTGGATGCCACCACACAACTAACCACAGGAGGAGCAAGAATTTGGAAGGGAAGTCACACCAAATCTCTCCTTTTAACCAAAGGGGAGAAGTTTTGTGGTCTACTTAGCGCTTATCCAGAACACAGAGTCGAGCCGTAATTATAGCTCTCTGATCAAGAATATACCCATCCCATAAGCGAATTTATCACACCACCAGGCTGAGAGGGGAAAATCATCATTTTGTGAACGCTGCTCCCAATCCCTCGTGATTTTAAATCCAAAGAGCAAAGCCCATTCTGAAGCAAACTACGGACAGCGCGAGGCAGCAGCCGGGAAGTAGACGAGCGCACAGGGCAGCCGGGGTGGCGCGCGGAGCTTACCTTGAATTCCTTCTCTATGTTGGCCAGCTTGGCCAGCTCGTTGCTGAGCTCCAGGGCGGTGAGCACGGGGTCCTCGCTGGACAAGGACAGGTACGCCGGGCTGGCCAGCCCCTTGTAGGCATTGATCCTCGAGCGCGAGTGGCTAAAGGAGTCGTGCCTCTGCTTCTCCATACAGTCCCCGCACTTGCAGAAATAGTCGTGCGGCCGCTCGATCCTGGCGCCCTTCATCAGCAGCATGTGCACCACCTCGTACTTCTGGCAGTGTGCCGCCAGGATTATGGGGGTGATGTCGGGCGAGAAGCGCGTGCCGTCCTCGTCGTAGGCGTAGAAGTCGTCGTCCTGCAGCTCCTGCTCGCAGGGGCTCAGGGTCAGGCGCTTGCTGGCCGCGAAGCCGGGGTGGTTGAGGATGGCCTCCACGATGCGCACGTAGCCCTTGCTAATGGCGAGCAGCAGGGCATCGCCGATGCGCGCCAGGTTTTCCTTCTTGAGCAGCAGCTCGGTCACTTCCAGGTGCTCGTTGCCCACGGCCAGTTGCAGCGCATTCTGGCCCATGTAGTCCACGCAGTTGACGTTCAGCGTCTTGGACTCTTCCAGCATCTTGCGCACCACAGGGATGTTGCCGTACTCGGCGGCGTCGAGGAAGCGCTCCTCCTCCGCCGTGAGGCTGGTGCCCCGGTCGTTGAACATGAAGGCAGGGCCCCGGACGGCCTGGCGCCGGCCCTTCTCCCGCATCACCGTCTTGCGCCTCAAGGACGGGCTTCCCTCCATGGACCTAACCAGCAGCAACGAAAAAAACAACTGTGGAATATTAGGGCATGTTGCTTCCTCCCACATACCGAGCCCTTTCTGGAATAGACGGCACCCATCGCAGACCTGTGGCCCGCAGACAGGTGGGTCAGTTGCTAACAACCAGCCTGAAATCTACACCTGTACCTAACATGGGCTGCTGGAACACTGAGAGGAGCCGGTAGCCTTTTAGAACAAGGGTTCCTGTTCAATAGAAAATGGCATTCAGAAGGAATAGTCATATAAACAATTTCCAGACACCCGTATCTCCCTTGTGACCCTGGCAAAGAGGGAACTCATCGTACCTTGTGGAAATAACCTTACTAGTGCTCTTAAAAGTCTTGAAAACAGAGGCTAGCACAGACGTGGCACCAAAGCACCAGGCTTGAAAGATAAAGAAAGTAAATATTTCAAGAATTAGGCCAGAACAATCCTCTCAAGTCATTGCATGTTTTTAACTAAATAAAATCACTGACAAAAAAAAAAGTATCATCTTTCACCATCTTAAGTTTATCCTTTTCTTTTAAGGGTATCTCCCCTAAAAAACACACAATTCATTTTTTTCAATGACACAGACAACATTTAGCAATTATAAAATTAGAGTATCAATCTAGATTTGGTTTATTGAAAATAACTGTACCTGTGTAATAAGAATTGTTTAATTATATAGCTGTCTCTTTGAACTAAAAGGATAGGTATGATTTATGGTTTAAAAATTACTAGTATTACTTTGTAAATAAAGCAATTGGTCACTAATTATATATCCACAACAATGTGCACTGGAATCCCAACACCAACCACCTCAGCTGAGATTTAGCTGCATTATAAAAGTCATATCATTAATTCATGTGTGCAGGAATTCAAGTTCACATTTTTATTTCTGTGATGCTGGGTAAATAATTTCATTTCCTTGGGCTTCCTTACCCGAGGTGTAAAATGGAAATTTACAAAGCTCTGCAGATTTTCCTCATGGGTTCATGAATAGAAAGCTTTTTAAGAAGTTCTGAGTCTCTGAAAAATAATGCTAAATAAACAATATAATTTTGAACATTGTGATTATTTTTAATATTTCAATGGCTATTGTTATAAGTACAAATGTGCATCTTTACCTAGTTCTAACATTCTTGCTGATTGAAATGCTCAAGAATAACTTCTTTTTAAAAATCCGTGATTTTTGTTTCTTGTATGAGTCATACCAAAAGGCACCAGATAAAGCTCTTTTCACAATACTAACTTTTGAAGCAAATACAAGTGATAAGTTAAAAGTGAAATGACTGGGGAAAAATGCTTTCCTTCTATAATATATATTCCAGAAATACCTCTACCATTGACAACATGGTATTCATAGTCAGGGGTTGAAAACCAGTAAGGGGTCTGGAGGTGGACATTAGGGAGCATCTCCAGCAGGTGAATCCAGAGGTAGTTACCAGCCCCGAATCTCTGTTCTCAGCTCTGTGGGCCCCAAACCACGAGAGGAACACAGAAGCCACTGGCAGAAATTTCCCAGATAGAGACCAAGGAAACACGGCCAGGCAAACCTGCAGAGATGAGGAAACCAAAGAGGTCCCCAGAGACGCTTGTTAACTTGTCCAAAGGCAGAGAGGGCTGTGACTACCACCCCGTTCTGACTGCTCAACTAGTATCAGGTGATCAACTGTTAAAAATTAAATAAATATAGTATATATATATATATATATATACACATTTATATATATGCATATATATACACACATATGTATGCACACACATATATGTATATTTGTAGCAATTTCTAGAAAGCAGCACAAGAAGCTTTTAATTGTAATTACTTGTGAGGCCCTGAGGAATGGAAAGGAGAAGCCATGGGGAAAGGGAGATTTTTTTTTTTATTAAGATTATGATAGATTACAACCTTGTGAGATTTCAGTTGTACATTATTGTTAGTAATGTTGTGGGTACACCACTTCACCCTTTGTGCCCTCCCCCCACCCCCCCTTTTCCCTGGCAACCACCGATCGGTTCTCCATGTCTATATATAACTTCCACCTATAAGTGGGGTCATATAGAGTTCGTCTTTCTCTGTCTGGCTTATTTTGCTTAACATAATACCCTCAAGGTCCATCCATGTTGATGCGAATGGAACAATTTGGTCCTTTTTTATGGCTGAGTAGTATTCCATTGTGTATATATACCATATCTTCTTTATCTAGTCGTCAGTTTCTGGGCATTTAGGTTTGTTCCACATCTTGGCTATTGTAAATAATGCTGCGATGAACATAGGGGTGCATGGGACTCTTGGCATTGCTGATTTCAGGCTCTTAGGATAGATACCCAGTAGTGGGATAGCTGGGTCATAGGGTATTTCTATTTTTAACTTTTTGAGAAATCTCCATACTGTTTTCCATAGTGGCTGCACTAGTTTGCATTCCCACCAACAGTGTATGAGGGTTCCTTTTTCTCCACAACCTCTCCAACATTTGTCACTTTTGGTTTTGGATATTTTTGCCAATCTAAAGGGTGTAAGGTGATATCTTAGTGTAGTTTTGATTTGCATTTCCCTGATGATTAGCGATGATGAACATCTTTTCATGTGTCTATTGGCCATACTTATATCTTCTTTGGAGAAATGTCTGTTCATGTCGGGAATGGGAGATTTTCACTTTTCACTTATATTTTGAATAGTTTTAACCACAGTTTGAATATTTTTATTAAAAAATAAAATTAAGGTTTTAAATTTTTATTTAATTTAATCCCTTAGTTGACAAAATTTGTTAAATATAAGTACTTATTTGGAACCATTACATTATAATCTTTCTGAAGCTAAATAAATGCCATACGATTGGCTATTATTTGTGGGGTGTGGACGTGTGGTGCATAGCGTAGTGTGTGGAGTGTGTGGTATGTGTGGGAGACAAGGAGGTGCAAGGTCAGGGGGAGGGGTGTTGTGTGTGCTGTGTGTGTGTGTGTTGATACGACGATGATTTTTAGGTGGACAAGAGCTGGGAAATAGTATTCACTGAACTACAAAGAAGAGAACTTTGTTTTGAGGCCAAACTCTATGACAAGAGTTGTAAACAAAACTTGCAAATATTGTCATTGTAATAAGTGAGTATGTTTTATTACTATTAATGGTACTGACTTCATTGGGTAAATATTTTTACTGTTAAGCTGCCAACTGGTACTCTTCAAATGGCTAGGATTTCCATATTGTAAAAAAGATGAATTTTGTGCTTGCCATTAATAATATATTTACATTATCTATGACTACAGAATATATGTGCAGAGTATATATGTCTACAGAATTCCAATCTTTATTCAAATGGGTTATCTTTGGAGAAATAAATGCATTATTAAAGTGTCACATCTTATTGTAAGGGCTTTTTATCTAATGACTGCTATCTACCAAGAAAATCACTTATAAAATCACCCACCTTTTCTCCCAAAAGAGAGTGACTTGAAAATACCAGAAAATGATTCTTTCACGAATCTTTCCTTTGTGTTTCTTAGCATTTTTAAGTTTTTTCTTAATATTTCTTCTTCTTTCAGAAACTATACCTCCATATTGTGTATGTGAGCTGAAATGCGGGATTTTAATATTATACAACACAAGTCACATGAGTTATTTTCATTTTGTCTTTGAAAGATTCTAACACTGAGGTACGTGTGAAGTCAGATTTCTCAATTAGAACAAATTATACCACTATTTCAAAATAAAAGAGCTGACAATGTTATTTATCTTCATGGTAAATCCACATAGGAATGTGGATTTTTTTTTTAACAGTCCTTACAGTATTAAGATAACCTTCATTAATCTGGATTGAAAGAATGGAATGAGTCACATTCAATTCATCCACAATACATAAACATGTCCCGAATCTCAGCTGGTCTTGACAATGCATCTCCTCTAGCAAGAGAAATAAGGAAGAAATGAGGGCGAATGGGAGAGGATGCTTAACTTTAGTAATGCTAACACTAAAATCATTTTGCCAGGCATTTTCTTACCTCCAGAGCCTCAGCCAATGGGTTGACTCATTCAGCACTGCAAGCATATATTGTGCAGGGCCTTCTTTGCACTGGAGTACCACTGACCTGAACCAGATGCTCTACAAGGTCCATACACAAGCTCCTTCATGGCCCATATGGATGGCTGCTAATATCTGACTGCTATGACCTGAATTTAGCCACTCCCCATCAAATCTGTATGTTGGAGTCCAAACCCTCAATGTAATGGTGTTTGGAGATGAGACCCTTGGGAGGTAATTAGGGTTAGATGAGGTCCTGAGGGTGGATCCCTCATGATGGGATTAGTGTCCTTAGAAGAAGAGACACCAGAGCTTGCTCTCTCTCTCTGCCACATGAAGACACAACAAGAAGGAAGCTGTCTGCAAGCTAGGAAGAGAGCTCTCACCAGAACCCAATCACGCTGGCACTGTGATCTTGAACTTCCAGCCTCCAGACTGTGAGAAAATACATTTCTGTTGTTTAAGCCACCCCGTCTATGGTATTTTGTTATGGCGGCCTAAGCTGAGTAAGACACTGACCACACAGCTTAAGGCAAAAAAAGTTTTCATGCTTTATGAAACAAACTTTGGGTCCTTAGTACTTGTCAAACACTTAAGCAGATAAAAAGTTCTTTCTAAAAATATTTTGGTCCACCCAAAGGCAACACTTTGCTCCATTTTATCCAGAGGCAGAAATACAAGTAACACTCTTCAGTTTTCATAACTTTAACATCAGCTCATCTGACCTCTAACAGTGTTTCTCTAAGTGTGACTTGAGGACCACCTGCCTCAAGATGACGCAGAGTGCCAGTTAAAATGCAGATTTATGGGCCCCGTTCTATTTTTTTTTTTTTTTTTTTTGAGGAAGATTAGCCCTGAGCTAACTGCTGCCAATCCTCCTCTTTTTGCTGAGGAAGACTGGCCCTGAGCTAACGTCCGTACCCATCTTCCTCTACTTTATATGTGGGATGCCTGCTGCAGCATGGCTTGCCAAGCGGTGCCATGTCCACACCCGGGATCCGGACCAGTGAACCCTGGGCTGCCAAGAAGCAGAAGGTGCGAACTTAACTGCTGCACCACTGGGGTTGTCCCTTGGGCTTCATTCTAGATTAACTAAATCAGAATCTCTCAGGGGTGGGGCCCTGGTATTTTAAATGAGCATCCTTTGCAATTCCTATGCACAGCAAGGTTGGGAAGCTCCAGTATAAAAACAATGGAGCTAGCCTGGATCAACGACCCCAGGTTATGAAGCCTTTAATTTCCTGTTACATGGGCCCTGCCAAAAGTAGTTTTGAAATAACATGTGTGAGCAGCGCAGGCTAAGGGACAAGCAGCCTTACATTCATTTAGGTTTTCTATGCTTTATCACCATTTAAAATTTGATCTCCAGAAAGTACTTACCCCAACCACAGTAAATACGCAGCCTGCAGAAATGCCTTCCCCTGTGACCATTTAACATCATGCTCTTGCTTTTTATCAAGGTGATGTTTTTAAAAGGTTACTGTGTCTTCTTAAAAACTGCATTTAAAGGATTAAAGAGCTTGTCCATTATAGTATCCACTGTACCTCTTATGAGGATTCAAGTGCTAAAGTCATCCCAGAATTGTGTATCAAGAAGCCACTCTCTCCAGATGAGTTTGCTTCCTTTCATTGTATAAACCATATAACCCTTGCCTTTTTTTTTCCCCTCCGACCCAGGGTATCCAGGGATTTACCTCGAATCTAAAAGTGTTCATTTGCCATCACTATCCTATCCCAGATTTCCGGCAGTCTTTCACCTCCTCCTAAATGATTTATCACATAGATTTTAAATCAATTATCCTATATTCCATGTGTTTTAAGCCTATTTTATGGTTATTTAAATTTTTTTTAAGAAATACAGTATTAATAAATACCCCCTCATATGTGCCACCACTGCACACATTCCTGGATGGTAAGGTCATAGCCTATTTATCATTATCCAGTGACCCATAGGGAGTACATACTCAATAAATATCCATTCAGTTGAGTTACTGAATCTCTTTCCAGGCTCTGTCCTCTCACTTGACCTCAGGTCCCACAGGTACAACTCTCTGTCCCCTGGTCACTCGAAAATGCCCCAACTCAGCTTCTTCCTTAAATTGGCTCCCCCCCTAACATTTGCATCTCAAGCCAGTTATTCAGCTTTAGCAATCTCAAGGTCATCTATGACTCACTGTCTTGATCCTGTCAGCACAATGTTCTGAAGCTCCTCCTTTGGAATGTTTCTTGTACTGGACTCTTCCTTCCAGTTCTCATTGCCAGCATCACTTTCCAGATCTTCAACAAATCATAGCTGGATTATTACAACAGTTTTCCAACAGAGATGGCACCAGGGAAGGCTACTAAACTGCACTGAGTACCTGGTCTATACCTATGTTTTTCATGCACTATATTTAATTCTCATAACAATGCTATGAAGCAGGTATTATTTTCTGTTTCATAAATAAGAAAAACAACCTCAAAGGAAATTGCCCAAGGTAACACACATAGTAAAATGCAGACTGGGATTCTGCCTGGGGTCTGTCTGACTCCTACTCTTTCCAGTGCTTCATGCTGCTCCTGATTTTCCCCTTTGTACCCACAGCCATCCCCAGCATCTTGCTCGTCTTCAACTCTGCTTTAACTACCACACTCGTCTTAAAACCAAACCAAACCAAACCAGAATCCTCCTGTTGACAGCATCCCCCACCCCCTGCCTGGCCAATCTTCTTTTCCTTGCTCCTCAGACTCATTCTTCACTGTCCTCAAAACATATTATTCTACTTCCTTCTATGCTATCAAGGGTATTCCAATAATATCAAGGGTATTTTTTGAAAAATTAGTCGGATGCTTTTTTCCTCTGCCTTTCCAAATACAAGATCTTTGCCCCGGTTGACTCAGGCTGTCTTACTGCCTGGGGAGTGAGTGTTGTAGTGTAGAGTTGAGTGGGCATGTTTAGGGGGAAATGGAGAAGGCAAGTTTTAGAAGAGGAGTGCAAAGGGAAACATCAAGGTAATTTACAGCTTTTTGCAAGAAAACTGAGATTTTGCAAGCAGAATTTGGCTAAAGGAAAATCGTCTTGAGGAAGGATTTGTTCAATTCCTTTATTTCTCTAATTAATTCTGAAGGAACTGATCACAGAGCGCTCTCATCATGCAGACAAGATAGCTCTCCCACTTTTGACAAGCAAAGTCATGATGCTTACTGTCCTGGGAAAAGAAAGACATAAGAGAAGGCAAGTAAAATTCAAGATGTGGATCCCACAGGGTGAGGAATCATGGAGGGCAGGGGATTCTGGCCCTGCTTATGTTATCTGGAGATCTGGGACAGCCAGCCTGGTTAAGCAGGGAATTGTAAGGGCTTTCTCAAGCCTCCCTCAGCTCCCAGGTCACGTGGACCCTGCACTGAGAGCCAGGGAGCCTGTGTCAAGACTAGGGAGGACGGCTGGTGCGGTTAGCTAGATAGAGCTCTGTAGCCCATGGGAACTGAGCTGAAACCATGTACAGCAGGGAGCACATCTGGGTTATACCAAAGGCAAGTCAGCCAAGATCAAGTTACTGCTGCTGACAAGCAGCACCCAAGTAGACAATGAACATTGCCTAGAGACGGGAAGAATCAAAGGACACCAACTCTTTCCCCCTCCAGGGGACACATAAGCTCCCCTCCCCCAATGCCCAGATGCTACAGAGAAGAGCCAGGGCAGGGGCAGCTTTCTGGGAGCCTGAGCAATTTTTCTTAAAAAGAAAATTTACTTTATACTATCACACTAAGATCAATGAAATCAGCCTCATAGCATCCCTCCTGAGTGTGATAAACTGGGGGTGGGCATGAACACCATAGAGACTCTGGCCCTTGTGGAGACTGAGGGGGAAGACTGAGCAAGCAAAGGTCCCTTAGACACCCCCTCAAGGCACATGGAGACACTGTCCTGTTGAGCAAATCCCTGCACCGATAGAGGGCAAGCCTTCCCTCCCTGTTAACTCACACAACTGCCTAATTGCTTAATTCACTTAATTGCTTAATTTATTGATTGCTTAATTCATTTGTTGAATGAGAATAAGTGTCTGTTTAGCAAGCAAAAAACAAAAACAGAATATAAAAAACAAATTTAAGCCATAGGTTGGACCTCTGGTTCACTTTTTTCTCTCCCACTCAGCCGGGGGAGGCTCAGGAGAAAGACCTGTTTGTTACAGGCAGATTACAGGAGCTACATGCTCCCGCTCAGCCAAGCTGTCATGGTTTCTTGACTCTGCCACACCTGCCTCTGGATGCTCCTTTTGTTTCCATCCTAGGCATACTCTTTTTTCTGCCCTTTGCCGGTTCAAATCCTTCCTACCTTCTGTGGTCCAGCTTACATTAGACTTCCGTAAATAGAGGGTAAAGTTTCACAGGGTAATGACTAGAAGACCTGCAAGATTCTGTCCATTCTGAAATGTTGTCTTTTGATCCTTTCCGAAACCATTCCTGACTATTTCATCAGCCTGAGTTTTTGTAACACTGCTAGTCTGCCCCTAAATCTATATGCTTAATTTTATTTCATCTTCTTGATTACTGTCTCCTCTGATATTCATGCCCCCTAAGTTCAATTGAGGATAGATGCTTCATGTTTCCTATGTTATGTTTTATAATTCTTATATCACCTCTACAGTACCTAATACAATGCAGTGTATGTTTAAAATATTTGTCAGTTGATACTAATTCTACAGATAAAGAGACTCAGTCAGAATGGTAAGTAACTTCCTTAAGGTCACTGAAGGGTAGCGAATTAGAAGATGAGAGTCAGAGGGCCTCTCCCAGGCTCTCTACTCTACCATGCTGTCTCTAGAGAATAAGAAAATGAATAACAGGTTGCAAATCAAAGTAACATTACTGTATTAAAATATATCCTCAGCTTATGTGTTGGAACATTTTGGTTCTATACAGAACAGCTTCTAAAATGGCTCTTTGGATTGAACTGCAAGCTCTTTAGCACACAGCAACAAATGAACATTATTAAGAAATCACCTCAACTCCTTTATTGAAATGAGTGAGGAAATAACCACCTACTCAATGCACTTAGCAAGCAAGCAAACAAGGTAATAACACCATCAATGTGAGCCAAAGCAATGAGAATAACACCCAAACTGTCCTGACCAATCAGTTCACCGCTCCAAAGAAAGCGAATGTGCCAGCTAGCTAGGAGCCAGTCTGTCATTCTGTGAAGGGCAAGAAAAGCGGAAGGAGCCACAGAAGAGAGAGAGCGAGAAAAGCGCAGAGGAGAGGAAAAAAGGTGAGAGAGCAACTGCCATGCTAGCTACAGTCTCGGAGATGGTGACAACTCCAAGTGGTAATGAAGGCGGGAAGCAGCAGGCACTGACAAAAGACAAGAAAGTCAGAGACAAAAAGTCAAAACATAGACAAAGTCCACGGTCCTCTGGGAAGCAGGCACCTGTCAGTCAATGCGGCTGCCTCTGGAGACATCTGACATCTACACGGTGTGCCTTACATGTGAGTGTGCTTGGAAGGAAGACAGGGCATCTGAAACACAACCTTGATAATGTCATCAAAAACACACGTTTTGAAAATCTCCTAACGTATGTATTTGTGGAAGGGAAGAAATGGAGTGGGAGTCACTGAACTTCAGTAGCATCTAAGCGCACCAGTGTGCAAGGCTAGAGGAAGGCAGCCCATTCAGTTCGAATGTCTAATGTAGTCGTACATTATAGAGGGCTATGGGTCTCATGTCTCTCGCCATCTACGCTGAGCCTGCATCTACCGACACCATGAACAGCTAAAGAAAACATCGTCACAGTAGCAACCAAGCCAGCAAGAAAAGGTGCTCCACTTAAGAAAGAGGAAAGCGCAGCTTTCATTTCTAAAAATTCTCATCCCACAAAAAAATTAAAACGTAGAGATTCCAGCAATTATAGGTCTAGAGAGATATTTGGGTCTCCACAGTAATTAATTCCCTGAGAGTTTCTGTTGGCCTGTGTTATATTCAGAATTCCCCATGTATCATTTTAATAAATCTATTAGACATATGCTAATTTGGGTATATGCCCTAATGACTAAGTCAGAGACAAGAAGCTGTTGTATATTTAAGGAGGGAAGCTCCGGGCTCCTCTGTGCATCGCTTTCCCTGTCACCCCCCTCATGAAAGCTCTGCCAGACCCCTCACCAGCTAAAACCAGAAAAGCAAAAAAGCCATTTAACAGTGTGTTGCTCCCACTAAAAGTCCACCGGGAGCAGAGGTGAGGACCCCTAACCATTGCCCGCATGACTTCTTGATAATGCTTCTTAAACATATGTGCCCAAGAAAGTATTCAAGCAAATGCCTTCTAGAACTTAGATGTTTCTGTTTGTGTATATAACTCCATTAAGTTGACTATTGTATGCTTTGTAATGGTCTGCTTTCATGCCTGTCTCCTCAATGATACTGTAACATCCTTTAGAGCAGAGACAGCCTTCTTTATGTCTATGTGCCTAGCTTTTAGTACATGGCAGATGAAAATGTATCTGCTGGAGGGATGCATGCACAGATGCACGGGCACTTAAACCGTAAGACTGAACACCTAGGGAACAGCAATTCTCCCCTCTAGATTAAAGAATAGCCTTGCTCATAAAAGACAATGTGTGGAAGTAGTGATAGAGGAGAACTGGAGTAATTCTTCTATAAAAAAGAATGTCTTGAATACTTTAATACAACTTAATAGTCATAAGTCAAAGTAATGTAAATAATCTTTCTTCTTTCAAAGCAAATTTATGATTAATCACATTCAATTCTTAGTTACGCCACAAAAAGTAACTGGTGAATTCTACATCTCTTGATTTTGATCTTACATAAACTTACATTTTGTCAGGATAATCTGGGGGCAAACAGAGGATAAATCTTAGAATTAATAAGCTCTAATAATTAATAGTTAAGTTTATCTTCAAAAATAAACTCATTTTCACAATGCTTTCTAAAACTAACATTTATCATTTCAGGAAGATTAGTGATAAGGAAATCAGAAGTCAAAAACGAATTCAGTCTATAACTGAACAAAAATTGAGACAAAATGAACTCAATAGTAAAGTAAAAAACTTCTACTGACCCAAGAGAAGTGCATGCTTGGCTATTTTAATATGTTAGTCACGATCAATTATATATATATTAATCTCTAACATTATTAGAAGCAAAGGGATCTGTTTTTCTATTACTATCATCCATATCCAAAGTCAGAAGTCTGAGGTTTTTAGATCCTTGCTCCCATCTCATCACCCTGCGACCTACTTTTCAACAGAGAATCCATATGCATCAGTCCTATTTGACGAAATGTATTTAGAATTGCAAAACTGGTGTAGAATATTAGCCTTGTCATGCTCTTTCCTTAACAGGTCACACACTTGTGGACATTTAAACCTCATTTTTTAAAAAGGTCTAGGATCAAATCCATATTGTCATCTATTATTTGAATAGCGCAAAGAAGGGAGGTTTTTTTTTAATAAGGAAATTGTTTTTCACTAGATAACTGTAGGCACATATCCCTGACCTAGATGCTAAATTAAAGACAAAACACTATAACAATTCTAATTATTCTCATAAAGTCACTGCTGAGCCCCTTATGCACAAGTGTGAAGTTGGCCACCCCACAGTTCACAGCTTCAGACTTCTATCTGGGGCCAGACTCCTATGCGTTCACCCTGCACAGGCCACTAATCTGGCTCCCCTGCCAGGCTGCTCCTGGGTGATGTGGAGGGCAGCTCGGAGAAGGAAGACTGCCCGTCTAGGAAAAAGCCGCCCTCCCCAGAAGACTGTTCCGCGACCATTCCTTGAGCATGTTCCCTGAAGGGGGCGATCTCAGTTCCCAGCCAGGAAGTTCAAAGGATTCCTTCCTACCAAGGGCACAGAAGCTCAGTAAAAAGAGTTTCCTTCCTCCCGTTACATTTTCTGTGGTGTTTTATTGTCTACTGTCAGCTGGGGGTAAGGGTTTATGGGATATTGTAGGCAAATGAACAGCTCAGTGGGTTTGAATAATTGAGAGAGAGAGAGGGGAAACAGACAGACATTTGCTATCCCAGCATAGTAATGAAAAATCCCTAAAATTCTAACCCAGTCGTGAAATGATGGTCCAGTCCTGGTCCAGGACCCTTTCACCTCTTTGATATTAACAGAAGAGAAAATCAGAAACAATGTTTGGCAGGGAGTCAATTGTGCCTTGAGATATCCTTTTCTCCTCTTTCCCCCCATTCTTAGTCCTCCTACTTAGCTTACAAACTTTCTCAAGTTGATCTGCCATCAGCAGGTAAATTGAAATGATTAATTAACTGGGTCTCATAAATGAATTAATACTAATTAGTAGTTTCCTGTGTTGCTCCTCCCAGGAGCATTTTTAAATTTCTCTGAGGAAGAGAGAAAAGTTTAACCCAAAGGAGGCCACAGTGTAAACAGCACAGCCCTAGGAACCGGGAGATTTCAGATGGCCTGGGGTTGCCGTGATTAGATGTCAACCTTCAGCTTCAGTTTCTCAATTTGAAAAAGAAGGGACTGGACTAGATAGAATCCTTTCCAACTCAAACATTCTATTTTTCTCCAAAATATTCTATATTAGTTAAATTTAGGAAGTGTGGTACCAAGATGATTTTAGGCAGAGGACTTCAGATGCCCCTCATACCACACTGTACAGATTACAGTAGAGATGAGGCAGGAGCCAAAAATGGGGGAATTCGCTGACAGTCTGTATGAAGAGTAGGTAGAATCCCTTCCCCCAGATATCTAAGCCATAAGTGATATGATCAAGTGACAATCCTCACCCCTACAAGAAAGACAGGACATGAAATCTCTAGAGAAATAGAGATGGAGATGCTCTAGATAGGACACTAGGCCCAGAGGAGGGCAGAGACTAAGAAGAGGGGGTCTCTGCCCAGTTCCAGAAGACCAACAGCCAGGTTTATTATCTCCCAAACCCTCCTCCCTTGAGAAATATTTTAAAAATACTGCATCTCTGAAATAAAAAAGAATGCTATGACAAAGGAATACTTGTAAGACAAGAAAGAGCTCTTAGAGATTAAAAATATAATAGCTAAATGGAAAAAACTCAGTGAAAGAGTTGGGAGATACAGTCAAGGAAATATCTTAAAAGAACAGAGAAGACAAGCGTTGGAAAATGGGAGAGAAGAGACACAAAAACTAGGGGATCAGCCAGGAGGTCCAACATCCAAATGACAGGAAGTCCAGAAAGAAAAAAGAAGGAAAATAGTGGATAGGAAAGAATAAAAGAAATAACACATGAAAATATCCCAGAACCAAAGGGCAGAATCTCTAGATATTGAAAGGGTTCACCAAGGGTCCAGCTCACAGAGTGAAAAAAAGACCCATACCATCTTGAAATTTCAGAAGAGTACTAATGAAGAGGTGATTCTAAAGCCTTTCTGAAGGAAAAAAAAATTTAAACCACATACAAAGTAAGTCAGAGGTTTTTAGAAGGGATGTCTTCAGGAAACCACACACTGCTAGAGACTGCAGACCATTTATCTAAAGAAGCAAGGACAAGATGGGACAAATATTTACTCTAAGAAAAACAAGTAATTATAAAAGAAAAGAAATGCAATCATACCATACTACTAGACTCAGCAGTCAACAATAGTTACTGGTCATAAACACGGTCATAATAATGAAGACTTTAATATATTAATCAGAAATTGTGATCAACCATGTGGTGGAGGATAGGGGGAGATTAAGAGGTTTAAGTGAGTGAAAATTCTCACTTAAGATGACTGATAACATCTAAAACATAAGAAGAACAAGACAGCAGGAGTTGAAGGGGTTGAAAGTGGAATGCAATGGTGTGGGCGGGAAGAAAAGGGACTGCCGGAGACGTGCTATTGTCCTATAAGCCTTTTTAGCACTAACTTTAAACACTATATTCATGGACTACTTTGATAGTATATAAAAATAATTTAAAACAACCTATGTTGTAAATAGTGAAATTACTTCTCTAAGGGACAAACTAATAACGTAATTAAAAGTTTCAGATTATTAAAGGGCTCAAGTCTAATACCATGTTGTGCTATTCTTGACAATTAAACTCTAACTGTGGAGAAACCTAACTCTTCCTTAATAACACTGACTAATAAAGTCTGACTTTACTCCCCTAAAGTCCAAACTCCTGTCCCTGGAGATGCAACGGTCACTTGGAGAATCTCTGATTTCCGATCCAGGGGTGTGAGAGAGATGCTGTTCCCAATTTGATGCCCAAAGCAACACGCACAACACTGCTCTCAACCGCACAGCAAAACGAAGCCAGATGGGAACATTTACACAGGCCAGTGCCACAGAAACTAACATCCAACTAGACAGTCTGGGTTACAAGGCATTGTGTACCCATCTTCAGCTCCCCTATGTTACAGAGCTGAGAATCAGAAGCTTTACTAATTTTTTAAATCTTCTAATCACTATGCAGCTTTATTTTTTAAAATAAAAATTGTATATATTTAAGGTATACAATATGACAATATACATATACACAGTGAAATGACTACTACAGCCAAGGGTAATTATCATATCCATCTCCTCACACAGTTACCTTTTTGGGGGGGGGGTGGTAGGAGGGGGATGAGAGCACCTGAAATCTACTCTCTTACCAAATAGCCAAGATACACATGCCGACAACCTAAGTGTCCAGTGACAGGTGAATAAACAAAGAAACTGCAGTGTATATACATACAATGAAATATATTCAGCCTCAACAAAGGAGATCCTGCCATTTGCTACAACATGGATGAATGTGGAAGACATTATGCTAAGTGAAATAAGCCAGACACAGAAAGAAAAAACCTGCATGATCTCACTTATATGTGGAATCTAAAAAAGCCAAATCCACAGAGGCAGAGAGAAGAATGGTGGTTACCAGGGGCTGGGAAATGGGGAGAATGAGGAAATGCTGGTTAAAGTGTACAGACTTCCAGTTGCATGGGACAAATAAGCCTAGAGAGCTTATGCACAGCATGACGACTATAGTTAATAACACTATATTGAATACAGAAGCTCTATTATTGATTCGGTGAATAACCTTTAGAAAATGACTTTACTTCTCTGTGTACCAATTTCCTCACTCGCCAAATGATGACAATGATAAACGTGCTTTAAAGAGGTGTGATTCAAGTTAATTAGTATAAATGACAGCATGGAGTATTTTATAAACACAAATTACTGCCCTTATTATGACAAATTTTTGGCAGCACTTCCAGAAGAAAAACTAAACAGAATCCTCCTTTCCAGAAGTCTTTCTCTGTTAAAGATAACACTGCTGAGAAATCTAACGATTTTGTGTACGTCTGTTGATACATATAAGGATTGATTCTTCTTACTAAAAGTAGACTCAAGTTTCTCTCTTGATTACCAAGCATTTGCCAATTGTGGGTCAATTCTTCCCTGTTCCTGAAACTCTTCTCTCTAGCAGCCTTTCCTTAGTACCACCTGCTCCTTCATCTTTTTCTGTACCCTTTGCCGGCTACTCTCGCTCTCCGCCCTCTAACAAAAGAGTTTCCCTCCGAAAAGGAGCTGAGGCTCCCCTGTTTTTCTCTTCACACTCCTTCTTTGGGTAATATCATATACTCACATGACTCTGTAACAATTCCCATCAGATAGCAGACTCTCAAATTCTCCCATTTTAAACTTGCCTTTCCATCTTTCTGCGTGACACCTCTATCAGGACTATCTGAAAAATCCGATCCTCCTCTTTGTTTTTTTCAATAATGACACCAACCACCAATGTTCTTAGTTATCTAGGTCAAAATCACCAAATCATCTCTGGCTTTGCTTTCTCTTTCAATCCCCCAAGGGCAGTTAGTTGCAGATTCCCATAGATTCTATCTGTGTATTCTCTCTTCCAATCTCTCCCCTTTCTATCCCGCCAGTACTACACTATTACAGACCCAAATCTCAGCCTGGACAGCTACAAATAGCCCCCTAATTTATTTAATCACATTCTGCCAATTGCCACTTCAATCTATCTTGCTCTCAGAGTGGCTTTGATCAAATTGTTGCTGCTTTGAAACCATCAATGGCCCCCTATTGCCTGTTCCTGGCATATAAGATCCTCCACATAATGCCCCAAACCAACACATCCACCAGCTACATCTCACAGCTCTCCTACACATACTCTGTGTTCCAACCAAACTCAACTAATAATCACTAGACATGCCTGGCATTGGGGTGAATTAATTACCCAGTCTGTCTCTGCCTCCTATCTTTCAAGGTCAATAAAGGTTTCCTTGATTTCTCTACAACCTTACGTTGC
This sequence comes from Equus przewalskii, assembly GCF_037783145.1. Lineage (NCBI taxonomy): Eukaryota > Metazoa > Chordata > Mammalia > Perissodactyla > Equidae > Equus > Equus przewalskii. The sequence continues at coordinate 106,042,816 of NC_091832.1, read as the reverse complement.
GTTGTCTGTCTCTCCTTTGCACTTGACCCTTCATAGCTCCTTCCTTGTGTTTTTATGGTTACTTATTTTATTCTAACTTACAGCATAATTGCTCACACCCAGTTTCATTTCCTCCTCTCCCTCATGAGATTTCAAACTCCTTGAGTGCAGAAAAGTTGTTATACTTGTCTTTGTGGCTTGCTGCACTTACCCTGCGCAGGCAAATGCTTAAGAAATGTCTTTGAATTGAAACTCATGAGAGTGCCCTCAAATGCCTTTTTGGAGTTCATCAGATATATTTAACAAGCAAAAAATTCCACGAATGAGGTAATCTCACCAATGACATACTACTTGGTCCTAGGTTTGCAAACAATTGGGATAAAGGAAGTCTTGGTTTGAATCAATAGTTGAATCAAGAGTTCTATCAAAGGATAAAAAACAGTCTTGTTAGTGATACGGCAGAAGGCACTCTTCCTCCTAAGACAGTCCGTTTAAAATTCCCAAGTGGAATACTGGAGCATGGAGCAGTGAAATGAGCAACAGCATCACCCTGAGGAATCTTTCTGGTAAAAGTGGGATTCCATCCTCAGCACCCCTGTTGAATTTTAAACTCAGCTGTTCTCTCGCGCCTACTGAAATGACCCTGGGGCTTTGATGGACTGAGTGTCCTCTTCCGATGCCATCCTAGGGCTGCTGGTTCACTTTCTGAGCTATTAAACTGTGTCCATACTCTCCTCAATCATGGCACAAAGAGCTAACCTCTGCTACAGATATCAAGCCAGTCTCTGACGTGTACCAAGTGACAGGCCTCAGGTAACCATGAAGAGTTTGCTGCCCTACCTCCAGAAGAAACGTTTATTAACGTCTATCTCCTTAAAATGACTGGGTCTTCTCAACCGCTTTACAAAATAAGTACGATTGCAACAGTTATTTGTTGAATTACGTACAGTCAACATATAGAAAGGAAAGATGTTCTGTTAGCGGTTAGACAGCTAGCCTACAATAGAATTTGCCCCCGCACCTTTGTGTAATTGACCTCAAACTTCAAAAGGCAAAGGGAGTAATCTGCTCCGCCCTACTTTCTCAGATAAGACTGCTGTGCTGTCCCATTTAGTGTAGATTTAAGGTAAAAGAAAAAAATTTTTAAAGAATCAAGAAATTGAGCTGGGTTATAAAAACCAAATTGGCTAAAGAAAAAATGGACAACGTCTTATAACCTTAGGGAGTGGGGAAGCCAGCGAGCTGGCAGCGCTTTAATCCCAAAGGATATACCTTCCGCCCATTTCCCGGGCCATTTCCTCTCCAGGCTAATCTTCAGCAATAACTGAACCACATCAGGATGCGTCGCTCATTTTAAATCAGAACCCTTCCCTAAGCGATCTACTCCCAGCCACTGATTTCTCTTTCTTAGAGGCAAGTCCGGGGCCGGCCAGGCGCCGCCTCCGAGCGAGCCCAGCGGTGTGAGAGCCCGGGGTCGCCCGGAAGGCCTCGGACCCCGGCTGTGGGCAGCTCGCGGGCAGCAGGGGGCGCTGCAGAACCTCCGTCCCTGCCCGGAGAACCACTTCCCGGCCCTCGCGGTCAGGGCCGCCCGCCACGTCTGACCCCAAGTTCTCTACCTACATTTGTGCGTTCTTCCTAAAAGATGCCAGTAAACCCTGCAGCACGCCCAAGGTACGTGACAAGAGAAATAGAGGGCATGCACCCTAAAACTAATCACCTTCTTTCTCATCCTCTCTGCATCTCGCAGCTGATTAAATAAGGCTGTTTCCAAGATCTGTAAATTAAGAAAAGTTGCTCTTTCTCACACACTAGAGCTCCGACCTTTACCTTCCTTTAAAAAAGAAGCAACTGCTGGCCCTGCGCCGCCTGGGAACTACAGCCTAAGTTAGCACCACAGCGGTTCCCACGGCCGCCCCGCGCCCGCTGTCTCGCCGGTGGACCCGCTGGGGCTTCGACTCCAACTTTGAAAGGGCCGTCGGGGAACAAGGCGACCGGAGAAACCTCCAACCCACACTCTGTACCGCACACCGTCTCCTCCCTTCTCCCCACTGCCCTGTCCTGCGTCGGAGGGGACCCAAGTCCCCAGGGTGGCTCGAAGCTGGGACGCCGGGGAGGAGGTCGGGGTTGGAGAGCGCGCCTCGGTCTAAGCACATCTTCCACTTCTTTGGCCTCCCGGGGTGGGCTTGGGGACCCCAGGGTCCATTTTCCGAAGGGTCCCCAGCCCACGGAGAGTCCGCGCGTCCTCGGTGGTAGGAGAGGAAGTGTCAGCTCGCTGGGCAGCGCGTCTGGCGTCTGTTGTGTCTGTCCGCGGGGCTGTTTCGCGCAATTGAGCCGGGACAGAGCCCCCGCCACGCCTTCGGCGCCCCCCAAGTCCCTCTACAGAGTAGGACCAAGGGGGCGAGCCCCCGGCCGAGGTTTGTTCCCCCCGAAGTCGCCCGGAATCGAACTGCCTTGCAGTGCCGGGCGGGGCGTGGGGGTCCCGGGCACGTCGCGGGGAGCCCGGGGGCGCGCCTTCCCGCCCCCCGGCCAGCGCCCCGCCGCGGGCTGCCGCCGGCCGGGTACTCACATGTCGGGTCCCGGCGAGAAGGGCGGCGGGCGGTAGCCGTGCGGTTCTCGCTGCGAGGGCGCGGGGCGCGGCTCGAGCCCCCCGTTGACGCCCCTCCAGCCCCGCCGGCGGCGCTGCGGCTCCGCGCCCTCGTCCTCGCCCTCGTCCTCCTCCTCCGGCGCGGGGAAGGTCACCCTCGCTTGCTCCTTGCACTTCTTGACCTTGGTGGACATCGCGCCGACTGCGGTCCGCGCGCGGGGGAGCCGGCCGCCCGCTTCCGCCGCCCCTGGCGCGCGGTCTCCCCGCGGCGCCCCTTCCCCGCCTCCCGCGGCGCCCGCAGCGCCGGACAGCCCCGGGCGGGGAGGCCGGGGGAGAGCACGGCGCGGCCCGCGACCGAGCAGTCAGAGGCGGGAACCCGAGCCGAGCCGCCGCCGCCGCCCACCATCAACCCGTGAGAGCAGCCGCCGCGGCTGGGGCTGCGAGGAGGAGGCCGGCGGCCGCGCGGGGCGCTGGCGCGGGGAGAGGTTCTCCCGCCTGCGGGCGGCGGCGATGCCTCCGCGGTGCCCGTCTCCTGTCTCCGACAGCATCACTTGCTAGGACTGTACCGTTACTCAGGGTGAGAGGGAGGGAGGGATAGAGGGAGGGAGACAGAGGAGGGGGGAATCAAGTCCTCATCAGGGAGAGCCTGAGTGGGACACAGACCAGCAGGTAGGGAGTAAGGAAATCAGGGAAACTTCCCTCCCATTTCTCTTCCGGAGATCTGGAGCCCTCTTCCACGTAGAGATACAAGTTTCCTGAGGAAGGGAAAAGGAAATCGTCCTGCTTGTTGTTAATTTTCCTGCCGTCGTATTTACCCTGTTCAACTCCACGTTTCAACAGGCATCACCTGGTCGTTGTGTTGCTCGCTCTGAGACCTGGTTTAACCTACAGAGGTTTAAGTACTTTTCTCTGAGTCCTCTGCACCCCAAGAATGGTAGTGCTTTGAACGTGAGTGATGCTTCAGTTTTAATGAATCTCAAAAACCTCTCACAAGATTTATGTACTTTCCAAAAAATATTTTCTAGCAAAATTTAAAGTCCCCTTTTTAAAACAACAGCAAAACAAAAATGCATTTTGAAATTCAAGAGGAGTATTTTTTTCTGGGAGAAAAGACTCATGAAATTTTAGTCAGAAGGAGTCTTAGGGATTAAGGCATTTATCCCTCATTTTAGAAATAAAACTGAGGCCTAGAGAGACTGATTAAACTACTCAAGGTAGGTAGCTAGTGAGAAAACTCAGATTCGACCCAGGCGAGTGTATTTTCCAAGGCTTTCCATTGCCTCAAATAGGCAGCTTTCCAGCAAGTCCAACTTGGAAGAATCGCAAAAATACCAGACATGCTATGAGGAGATAAAATAAGATATTCTTTTTTAACTGTATCCAATTACACCGTATTTTTTTTGAAGAGCAGTTCTCCTCAAATTTAAACAAAACACAAGTAAGGAAATGTAGCTCTTTTGAATTTAATTCTTAAAAGGTAAATAAAATATTGTGTTCTAGTATGTTGATAAGAAGTCTGTATGTTTAAGGAAGCAGTGATATTTATTTATACATCTGATGCAGAGAAAACAGGTAAATATTGTCTAGTGCTTTACGGTTGGAAGCACCTTTCCTGTATTAGCACACAGAGCAGTAGCAGCATTAAAATCCTCACAGTGTAAGTCTAGAGACCCCTCCAATTCCACCTCTGAGCTATCTCTAAAGCAGGACAGCTGTCCACACCCCAACACCACTGCCTCAGTTCAGGCCCCCATTGTCCTCCCTGCAGTCTGGTCTTTCTGTAACCTGCCTCTCCCCACACCATTTCATTCTCCACGCTACTAGAGAGACCATGCTCAGAACAAGTCTGATCATGAATTTTCTCTGCAAAAATCTCTGGTGGCTTCCCACTGCTTTCAGGTTAAAATCCAAATTTGGCATACATGGTCCTTCGTGGTCTGACCCTAATTCTTCAGTCTCTCCTCCCCGCCTCCCTCATACACATCCTAACTCCAGTTATCTGACCTCTCGCTCATAGGCTGACATTCTAGATGCTTTCCCATTGCCCTGCCTTTGTCCGTGGTATTCCTGCCACTGAAACGTCTCTCAGCCCTCGTTCACCTGGCACACTTCTACTTTTCCCTAAAGACATGGGTTCGTGGCCTCTGATCTGACACCTCTCTTATGTCTCGGGGAGCTTCCCACAGCTCTTGGTCCTTACCCATGGCACTCTACATACCACAATCTTACCACTGGTCACGTGGTATTGAAATGAACTCTTTATGTGTCTCCTCTTTAGACTGTGAATTCCTTGAGGATGGTTTGGGGTCTTATTTACTTTGAGCTACATAGGAGTTCATCTTTTTGTCTTTGCCATTTAACTCAGTACCTGATGTGCAGGACAAGCTCAATAAAAGTTTGTTGAATGAATTCAGAGGTCTTCTTGTTCTTTATAATTGCATTAACAAGTTCACCAACTGCTCTTAAGAAGGTCTGGATGGAAGCACTGTGGGAATGCTGGAGTCACGGGGTTTGGTCTCACAGACCATAATAGTTTGCGAGGGCTGCCGTAACAAATTATCACAGACCGAGTGGGCTAAACAACAGAAATTTGTCTACAGTTCTGGAGGCTGGAAGTCTGAGACCAGGATGTCGGCAGAGTTGGTTTCTTCTGAGGCCTCTCTCCTTGACTTGTAGATGGCCGTCTTCCCCCTGTGTCTTCACGTGCTCTTTCCTCTGTGTCTCTGTCCTAATCTCCTCTTCTTGTAAGGACACCTGTCATACTGGCTTAGGGCCCACCCTCATGAACTCATTTTTAGTTTGTTTACCTCTTTAAAGGCCCTATCTCTGGGCCGGCCCCGTGGCTGAGTGGTTAAGTTCGAGCACTGTGCTTCGGCAGCCCAGGGTTTCACTGGTTCGAATCCTGGGCGCGGACGTGGCACCGCTCATCAAGCCATGCTGAGGTGGTATCCCACATGCCACAACTAGAAGGACCCACAATTAAAAATACACAACTATGTACCGGGGGGCTTTGGGGAGAAAAAAGGAAAAATAAATTCTTAAAAAAAAGAAAAGGCCCTATCTCCAAATACAGTCAGTTTCTGGCGGGCAGGGGTTAGGACTTCCCCATATGAATTGGGGAGGGGGGACAATTCAGCCATAACATAAACTAACTCTCCTGGACTGAGGGAGCTGTTCCATCCAGAGTCTGCTAGCATTTATATTCTTAAGAAGTGTGTCCCTGGGATTAACGAAAACCCAGAGCAGAGGAAATCTAAAAGAAAGCAGGTTCCTAGAAAAGAGAGGAAATATGGACTTTCCTGGCATAAGCCAGCTTTCTCCTTTTTGTTTTCTTCTTTTGTAGAAGAGGATCTATCACTGTGTATATGTTGTTGGCTGTCTGTGTACGCAAGTGTTTGCCTAACGTCCATTCCAAGTCCATTACTCCTTTGGGGGAAAAAAATCAATATTCAGAAAATCCTACTGTTGAGGCAGGTTATTTTCAAGTAGAAGTGGCCACTGAGGTGTAAGTGGAAGCATAACTTTCATAAGTTCAAATAAAATAAAAGCGACTTTTTTAACCTTGTAGCAGAAGATGGTCTCCAGATTTCCTCCTAAATCGCTAAGAAAATGCTGTACCTTCTTTAAAATCTGTCTCACGCGCTGTGGAAGGCTCCTGTTCTCTGTCTGTCTCCTCTCTCGCTTTCTCCAGGGCTGTCTGTAACACACCTAATAAGAAGGCACTGTTGAGCAGTAATTCTTGCACCCGAGCTCAAGGTTAGACTTGGCAATTTTCTCAAGGGATCCAGAGCACGGGAACAGGTATAACGTTCCAAACTGCACTTTTTTTTTTCCTCCTTAAGAATAGAAGTTCTCTTATAAATGGCTTTTGCTTTGCTTTTTTTTAAAAAAAATAGATTTTATTTTTAGAGCAGTTTTAGATTTACAGAAAAATTGAGTGGAGGTACAGAGATTTCCCATATACCATCTGCTCGACACATGCATAGCCTCCTCCGTTATCAACATCTCCCACCAGAGTGGCACCTTTGCTATGACTGATGAAGCTACATTGACACATCATTATCACCCAAAGTCCATAGTTTGCATTACAGTTCACTGTAAGTGTTGTGCATTCTATGGGTTTGGACAAATTTGTAATGACATGTATCCACCATACAGAGTAGTCTCACTGCCCTGAAAATCCTTCGTGCTCCACCTACTCATCCCTCCCTCCTCCCTAACCCCTAGCAACCACTGATCTTTTTATCATCTCTATAGTTTGCCTTTTCCAGAATATTATATAGTTGGAATCATACAGTATGTAGCCTTTTCAGATTGGCCTTTTTACTTAGTGATATGTTTTTAAGTTTCCTCCATGTCCTTTCATGGCTTAGTAGCTCATTTGTTTTTAGCACTGAGTAATATTCCATTGTCTGGATGGACCACAGTTTGTTTATCCATTCACCTACTGAAGAACATCTTGGTTGTTTCTAAGGTTTGGCAATTATGAATAAAGCTGCTATAAACATCTGTGTGCAGGTTTTTGTGCAGCATAATGTTTCAAGTCCTGTGGGTAAATACCAAGGAGTGCAATTTCTGGGTATGGTAAAAGTATGTTGAGTTTTATAAGAAACCTCCCCACTGTTTTTCAAAATGGCTGCACCACTTTGCATTCCCGGCACAATGAATGAGAGTTCCTCTTGCTCCATGTCCTTGCCAGCATTTGGTGTTGTCAGTGTTCTGGATTTTGGCCATTCTACTAGGTGTGTTGTGGTATCTCATTGTTATTTTAATTTGCGTTTGCCTAATGAGGTATGATGTGGAGCAACTTTTCATATGCTTATTTGCCGTCTGTATATCTTTCTTGGTGAAGTGTCTGTTAAGATCTTTGGCCCACTTTTAATCTGGTTGTTTGTTTTCTTATTGTTGAATTTTAAGAGTTCTTTGTACATTTTGGATAACGGACCTTTATCAGATGTGTCTTTTGCAAATATTTTCTCTAGTCTGTGGCTTGTCTTCTCATTCTCTTGACTCTTTGCTTTTTAAAGTGAACTTAAGTCACTAATTTTCTTGGCAGCATAAACTGATAAGATGGGAAATGTTGCATATCAGAACAATTGAACCTGAAAAAGGAGGATCCCAGAACTTATGATGTGGTAATTAATTTTCTGGGCCCTTTACATGGAATTTACCGTGTCAGACAAATGGTCTATCACTAATGCTCGCAGTTCTCCAATAGGCCCAGGAGGCCTCAGGTGCTTCCCTACCTTGAAACATTTGTTTTCAAAATTTCTCCCTGAGTCACAAGTTTGGAACTCAAAATTTACTTTATCATAGAAATAAGTTGCAAGCATGGTTATATTTTCTGGACAGCTCACAAATGCCTGGTTAGCTTAAACTTGTTTCAGTGACAGTATAGGGAGGTATCTAAGAACATATATTCTGGGCCAGAGGCCTGAAATCAAATCCCACCTCTGCTTCTTACTACTTCTGTGACTTTGGGGAAGCTACTTAACCTCTCTGAGCCTCAGTTTCTTCCCATGTAAAATGAATATACAATCATAATACCTGTTTCATAGGGCTATTATAAAGATTCCCAGTGTTAATTGCACATAAAACTGTGCCTGGCACATAATAGGTACTGTGTAAGAATTAGCTACTGTTAGCTCATTATTGTGAACTGTAGAACTAACAATAAAAGTCTGCAGTTTGGGTCCTAAAGCAAGGCCTACCCTGTGTGATTTAGATGCCCCTCTATAATGGCATTTACTAAACTGCATAATTGTATTTGGTAAATAGCACTTACTAGATTGTGTAACTGTTGACTTACTTGTCTGTCTCCCCCACTGGACTGTAAGCTCTGTTGGGGGCAGGGACAATGTCCTATCTGACCTTGTCACATCAGTGTAAGCATAAGGCTGGAAACAGAGCAAGTGTTTAAGCAATAGCAGTAATAGTAGCAAAGGCAGTTGCAACAGCAGATGCTCACTTGATAAATACTTTTGGATTGAAGATCCAGGAGTGAGGAGAAGGAAAACAAGAATGTTCTTCCTCTGCTTGGGCGCAGTGCCAGCTTCAAGTAAAATCAGAAAATGGGTACAATTTCTCTTTGGCATCTTCCTACTCTTTCGCCCACATCTTTTCCTACCTTACAGTGCCTGTCTTCCCTGGCCCCTATGGACTCCCATCTCATGATGTTCTCTCTCTGGCCTGCTATCTCCCAGAAGTGCCCAGGCTTCACAATTACCTTCTGTCCCCTGCCAGTCAAAATTGCTATTCATTCGGGGCAGCCAATCTCAGCTAGCTGTTAAAGCAGAGGTGTCTTTCTTTTGTGTTCCTGGACTCAATTCAAAAGCGTATGTGGGGAGGCTTCTCACACAACAGCAAGCAATCCTCAGACACCAGCAGGGTGTCTGAGAATTCGCCTCAATTCTGACACTGTCTACTCAGAGACAGCATAGGATTCTGCAGGTTAAGGGTTGAGTCCTACAAGACTGCCCCCAACACACACACACTTCAGATGCCAGTTACAAGCCCAGGTTGTTATGTGTACTTCTGACCAACTGGCTATAAATCAGAGGTTCCCAAGACCCCCTTCTTGGGTTTGATTAATTTGCTAGAGCAGCTCACAGAACTCAGAGAAATATTTTACTTATTAGATTACTTGTTTATTATAAAAGGATATAATTCGGGAATAGAAAGAGATGCATAGGGCAAGGTATGAGCAAAGGGCACAGAGCTTCCACGTTCTCTCCAGGTGTGCCTCTCTCCCTCAATCTCCTTGTGTTCACCATCCCAGAAGCTCTCCTAACCCAGTCCTTTTGGGTTTTTATGGAGGCTTCCTAACATACGCATGATTGATTAAATCATTACCCATTGGGGATGAAACTCAACCTCCAGCCCCCTCCCCTCCCTGGAGGTCGGGGGTGGGACTGAAAGTTCCAACCCTCTAATCACATGATTGGCTCCATTGGCAACCAGCTGCCATCCTTAGGTGCTTTCCAAAAGTAACCTCATTAACATAACAAAAATAACGTTATTTTAGGAAATTCCAAGGGTTTTGGGAGCTGTGAGCCAGGAACCATGGACAAAGACCAAATATATATGAAAAACATATAGTTGGTCATCTGAATGACCAACTGTATGTTTCTTACAAATCACAATATCGCAGTCTTACATTAATTCACACTAATGTGTGTGAATACCTAAGAGTCCTTAATGCTCCAAGAGCTTTACATTTTTCAAAAACTGCAATGAGTATCCATTTAGTGGAATACTAGCTGTGTATTAAAGTGAAGTGAAAGGAAGGTGCTTTTTGGGGGGCGGAGGGGTGGGGTGGGGGAGCTGCCAAATAGCAAGCAGGCCTTGGGGGAACTTTCCTACAGAGTTCCTAACTTCCATTTTCCCTGCTACTAAAGTTACAATTCCCAAATGATTTAAATTTGCCCCCCCAAACTCCCCATCAGCATCTGCTCATAGCATTGTCAAGAAAGACTCCCAGTTTTGAAGAGAGAGTGGAAAGTGAGCCAAGAGGCAGAGCTAGGGGCTTTATATATGGTCTCAATCTTGAGAAGAGAGAGACAGAAATTTATTAGTGTTGGAAGCCAGTTCTCCATGAGTCCCTTACACTTCTATACATCTTGCAAGCAGAGGCAACGGCTGCCTTTGTTCTGAAATATCTTTTCAAGAGTGTTTGTATGGCCAACAGCCTTGGAAAACAGAGATAGTGTCCCTTTCTGGAGCAAAGAGCATATTTGTTTACTGTTCAGTATAATAAAGATAATGCTCCCCCTGGGGCAAAGGTTAGACAGGCTTACTGATCATTATAAAAGATTCAGTTACCTAAGCTTGGGGTACCTCTCTTGTAATGCCACCCACTGCATGTGCAGGTATCATCTGGTCCTCTTCATGTCCCTCTGTGGGAATTGGGACTCAGGGAACGGGCACAAATGCTCACACTCTGGCTACTACTATTGCTGTGAGTAATAAACTGTCCTTTGTCTCTAGTCCAGGAGTTTTGTGCCTTCTGCCATCATCCATGAAACCGTGACTGACTATTGTTAGCTTGAAAATAATGTAAAATCTCAGACCCTTCATAGTTGTTGACAATTATTACATTTTGCAAATGAAAAAATTCACAGCTCTCAGAACAGAAGTCTCCAAGAGTAAATTAGGTTCCTAAAGAGGTTGTAGTAACTTTCCCATGGGATTAAATACATTATTAATTAACTTTTCTATGACCGAGTACTCTTTTACATACTTGCTAATAACGACTTTTTATGTGAAATCAGTACCAAAGGAAATCAGTGCCCTCTGTTCACTAAGATACAGACTTGATGAGCGCATACAGTTTTGTGTTGACAATCTAAGGAGCAACTTGATGCTGACACTGCTACTTGAGGCTTAGAATACTGTTGAGTTTGGAGACTTGAGGAAAAGAGAGGGTGAACGTTGAGCTTTCATTTCCTTGACCCTTGTCCACATGAACCTATAGAAATCAAATCTGCCCAGCAACGTAAGAAAAATTCTGCTTGATCTTGATCTCTAAGATCCCTGCCCACCCTCTTCCAAAACCAATTTAAAGACATGTTCCTCAAAGCCGTATTTGTTCTTCCTTGAGGGAGGAAAAAAGTACTGAGTACTTTCAAACGGGAAATTGGCAGAAGTGTGTCATATAAGTCACCTGTCAGAAAGGGAGTTTGAGAAAATAGAGTAGATCAGTCTTTCCACTCAGTATTTTCACCTTTAATGAAATGAGCTAAGATAGTTTTTTTATTTATATTATTCCTATGCAGAGTAAATCTTTAGGACATATTAAAAACGATAATAAAAAGTTGTGTAATTTTCTTTCCTTTTTCTGCTCATATAGCCCTTTAATGTCAAATTTATTCTGTGCTACACGTACATTTCTTACAGGTCGCAAATGCAATGTGATTCTAAGATCTGAATTGTTCAGTAATAGCATTAGGATAAGACTGTGAGTCTCCACATTACCAGTTTACCTTGCTTTGTTTGGTTTAAAAGCACATGTATCTACTGACCACCAACAGATAAAGAGACTTGACTTGCTGACACCCCAAGTCTGACCAGGCATGGATTTAAGGAGGGGAAAGTGGGCCTCACTTTACACTCTAGATATGTAAAGAAGAGTGTTTCCCCATTGCTTTAAGCCATGCCCTTTCTATGCCCCCCAACCCCAACCCTTAGCTGTCTCTAATCTTCAAATGTAACTCCTTTATCCTGTAACTCTTAGCTTTAGGCAAAAGTGTTAAGAGAGGGTAAAAGGAAAGAGAACTGGAGAGAAAACTCATAAAGTTCTCTGCTTTTCCCTATATACACCTGGAAAAAATTGTCTTGCAAATGTACAGAATTTCCACATATACAAGATGCTCAGTGGCTCATTTTAATGCAAATTTTCATTAAGAATTTACATTACAAGATATTTTCATAGCAACCTAAAAGTGTGTAATTCAATTATTAATACTTTTGATTTGATGTTAGAGTAATCTCTCCTTATCTGAGGTTTCACTTTCTGAAGTTTCAGTTACCCAGAGTCAACTGCAGTCCAAAAATATTAAATGGAAAATTCCAGAGATAAACAATTTGTTAGTTTTAAATTGCACACCGTTCTGCGTAGCGTGATGAAATCTCCCGCCATCCTGCTCCATCCCACCTGGGACATGAATCATCCCTTTGTCCAGCAGATCCACGCTGTATATGCTACCCACCTGTTAGTCACTTAGTAGCCATCTTGGTTATTAGATTGACTGTCAGGGTATCACAGTGCTTGTGTTCAAGTAACCCTTATTTTACTTAATAACGGCCCCAAAGTGCAAGAGTAGTGATGCTGGCAATTTGGATATGCCAAAGGAAGCCATAAGGTGCTTCCTTTAAGTAAAAAGGTGAAAGTTCTCGACTTAATTAGGAAAGAAAAATAATCATATGCTGACGTTGCTAAGATTTATCCTAAGAATGAATCTTCTATCCATGAAATTGTGAAGAAGGAAAGAGAAATTCCTGCTAGATTTGCTGTCGCACCTCAAATATGTATGTATAGGAAAATCGTAATATATATAGGGTTCAATACTAACCTTGGTTTCAGGCCTCCACTGGGGGTCTTAGAACATATCCTCTGCAGATAAGGGGGAACTGCTTAATCATTATAATGTATAATGTATAATAATTATAATATCTTTAAGGATTTTAGGGGTGAAGGAAAAGGAGAAGATTATACTGCATAGAAAATCATGAACTATATGGATTGGAAACATGTTAAAGGACATCTAGTTTGATCACCTTATAATATTGGAATCCCTATGCACTATCCCAGCTAAATGTTCATGCATATACGTTAATGTCTTTGTTGTGTAAACAGTTTTTAAAAACTAAACAGTTTTTAAAAACATGATCCACTTGCCTCTATAGATTCTTTTTTAATGTTTAATTCTTTTTTCTTAGAAGAGGCTTAGATGCTGGGGGAGAAACATTGATGGTGTGGCTTACATCGTAATCAATGAGTCAAATCTGTGAGTAACTCCCCTCATAAGGAAGGTGCTTGCATCTCTTAGTGATGGAATAAATATCAAAGGGGGACTTAAGTGAAATCCATGAGAGTTCCTGGAAAACACTGATGTCCAACACCATTTGTATCTACAAGGACTGGAAAACTCCAAGTGGACATGTACAAATCAAATTCAATAGACAACTGAGTCCTCATTGGAAGTTTGGGCTTTTTAAATTCAAGCCTGGAATATAACCCAGTCAGAACTTCTGTTATAATTGTGAACTGGAGATGGGAATGGAGGGCAATTAATAAGGATCTACATTATTGTAAACCAAAAAGAAGATAAGTTATAGATTTTTGCATATAGTAGATTTAGGCTTGACTACAAAACAGGAGAATAGTCTAAAATATTATTTAAATCTTGGTTTAAATTTGATTTATCCTGGAAAGGGAGCTTTGTCCAAGGGACCCTGTTGGCACCCTGTGAAGGTGCTACTTTCTGCAGAGCCCGGGCACAGTAATGAAAGAGTTGGTCTCTGTATCAAACAAACAATTCCTGCCCACAAAAGCATTTCCCATAAAAGTTATACATTTGTCTTGGTTACTGAAGAACAAAAAGGAATCATTTCTTTAAAATGTTTTGTTTGTCTTATGAGGATATTTTCCCTGCTCAACTGTTTAGCCAGCAGCTTAAAATTCTGAAATCCCAAAGGAGAGAGAGGTTTCTCACACATCACAAAGGAGATGGCAGTCTCCCAAACCAGAAATGGCTTCAATTTTCATGTAAAGTCAGCTAAGGGAATCACAGGTGGATTTTTACCAAAAATGCATTGAAGGGCCTATGCCACCAATAATACCTTATTTAAAAATAATCAGCTCATCCTTGGCGAGAAATATCATGTGTACCACAGCCGAATACATTAAAACATCAACAAAGACACCTTTGGAGATAATTTGGCAAAAGCCCAATATCCACAAATGAACTGATTTCAGGAGGAATAATAAAAGCTCATAATGAGCAACAAAAGTGCATTAAGGATTTACGTATCAGCACTGGTCCAGGGAAAAAATGGAATAATTTAATTAGAATGACTTTTTGGGGAGAACATATAAGAAGATCTTATTCATGAGTTCAGATCTGCTTCCAGAACCTACTTTTATATAAATGCAAAATATAAAATTGAGTACAAAGCAGGAAAAAAATCGCCCATACTTAAAGAAAGTAAAAATCCCAAGATATTAATGTGGTTATGAATGAAATGATCTTAAATACAGAAAACGTAAGACTGATGTATCATATGAGACAGTCATGATCAGAATCCACATACTTTACCTCCCAGAATCTCAAATCATCATCATCACCAACAGCAGCTATTCTTTTCTACTATTCCTTTCTGTCTAATGTGGAGTGAACATTGATAGGATGACGTGCTGGAAAACCTGAATTAACCCTGTATGCCCAGAATAGTGAGATCTCCACTGCTTAAAATGCTTCACTCTCCCCATTACCTCCAGATAATGTCCTTTATTTAACACGTAAGACCTTTGGCAATCTGTCCCTTGTCTACTTTTCCTGCCTTATCTCCTGCTACCTTCCCTTTGGAACTTTGTATCTGTATTCCTTCTGCCTAGAATACATTCACACTGAGCGACAACTATATAGTCTTCCCTGAATGTCTGCCTGGCAAACTCTTCATCCTTTAAGACTCAAAAATCTCCTCCTCCTTGAAGTTCCTTCCTCAAAGCAAGTTAATCACTATCCTTTTACCCTTTTAAATAATGCGACCACTGTCCCTTGTACACAACCTTGGTGCAGACTGGAACCATATGGCAACCTTTTTTTAAGGGAGTAAAACAAAACTACGCAAGTGAATATATTCCAGTTGTTAAAAATCTAAACAAACTTGTAGTATTCAGAGTAAGAACTAACAATCCTTTTCACCTTCCACCTCCTTCAATCCTACTGTCCTCTTCAGAAAGAACTGTGGTTAAGAGTTTCGGGCATATGTTTCAGGTGTTTTTCTATATACTACTGATTCAATGGGCAATTTAAAAGCACAGACCTTGGAGCCAAGCTGTTTTGTTGGGGCAAAATTCAAGCTCTACTCCTTAATATTGTTGGGGTCTTGGGGAAATTACTTATCATCGCAGGGTCTAGGTTTCCTTATCCATAAAATAGCAATAATAATAATAGTACATAGCTGATTGAGTTAATACGTAAAGTACCCAGAACAGTGCCACGCACATAGTAAGTTCTTTAAAGTGTTTGCTATATATGCTGTACAAGTATAGGTTTTTATGTTGCTTTTAAAAATATATAAATGAAATTATACTATACTTACTGTTCTGCAATTTCTAATTTTGCTTAACAATCTATCTACCTTATTTTATAATATAAATACACTATAATTTATTTAACCATCCATCACTTAATTTGTTTCTAATTGCCACATGAGAGTATTTTGCAGGAAAATTCCTAAAATTTTTGGGTCAAAGTATGTATTCACTTTATGTTTACTTAGGTTCTAAGAAATTGTCCTATCCAGAGGACATAACCAATTAAATTGCCATGAGCAGTCCCTGACCAGCAGGGGTGAAGAATGTGTCTAGTACACATTGAGCATCAGACTCCTGGGGTCACACACCCTCACCAACAGGTGTCAAGAAACCTCTGAGATGGCACTTCTCTGGCTTCCTTATTTCTAACTACTGAGGTTGTGAAGAAGCCCTAAATATCCTGAATATCTTCTTTCCCCGTCCCCTAACAGTTGCAGCCTTCGCATGACCCCATTGTCTGCCAGGACTATCTTCATTATACCTTTTATCTGTAGGCTTATATCACTCACCGTGAGAAGCTCCAGGCTGCCCCTCCTCTCCCATCTGCCCATTTCTACTTCTAACCCCATCGCCCACACATCCTTCACCAAACTGCTGAATCCCTTCCAGTCTTCCTTCTGGAACTCAAGATCCATCCTCAGCAAAATCTGCTACATCTTCGATCTCTTTTCCGAAAGTGTCCTTCACCTTCTTGCTCTACAGAAGACCTGGCTGTCTTCTGAGGATGCTCTTCCCCTGCCTTCTTCTCAAGTGGGCACTGTTTTCTCTACCACACCCTTTAAATTTATAGACCTGGAATCAGGGTAGATTTCTTTGCCTTTTTTTTCTTCAGACCGTTTTCCCTCCCTTCTCCCCAGCTTGAGTCTAATGTCATTAAATGATGTTACTAACTAACCCTCAGTGTTGGGATCCTCTACCTATGCCTGAGCCACTGCTAAATTCTCTATGATTTTAGCTCCTGACTCACTGTTACTCTCTCCAGCACTTTTCCTCTATTGATTTTTGAAGATTTGGGATATATGTACATGATATTTCCAACACTCAATCACGTCAGTTTCTTGAACTCCTTTCCTCTATCTTGTCCTACAACCTCAGCCATTACTCCATAATCATACCCTAGAATTTGTCATAAACAGCCCCTAAAAATCCCTCCATAATCTCAGTTTCATGCAGCTCACTCTCTCTGACCTTACCACCCGCTATACTTGCAGTTCATTCCCTTAAGTAGCACGACTCCAGCAATACCTCAATCTTTCCAGACTCTCCAATCCATTGATCCCACCCTTTTCTCTATTCCACGTGCCCCCTTACCCAACTTAAATTCTGTGATCAGCATGTTTACCATTTCCTGCGTAAAGCCCTCAACTCCCTGTCCCCTCTCCCTTCCTCATATTCACTTGGCAAATAACTTGGCTATGCCATGCGTCTGCTTGTACAGCTGAACGAGCCTGGAGGAAAACCCAATATCCTGCTGCTTGACCTCACGTCAAATCAAGACCAAGAATATCAAGTGGACTCTTACGCTGTCGGACCATCACAACACAGAAGCATGGGGATGAAGGCAAGTAGAAAGGTGTGAAGAGTCATGTTTTGTTGGGAGAAAAGATAACAATATGGATTAACTCTATAAGGTGGCAAAAAATATGCATTTAAATATGTGTTATTTATGAGCAACCACTATTGTTTTTCACAAATCGTTTTCCCTTCAGGATGTTACTGTTGAGGATGAGGACTGTGTTTATTCATTCTTGAGTTCTAGCACCCTAGTGCTCAATAATTGCTTGGGGTGTTTGGCTTCAACCAGAAAACTCCTTTGTTATAGGTATTGATGTAAATGGGTAAAGATGGTGGTGGGGGTGAGGGTGATGGTAGTGATGTGGCCCTAGACACGTCTTGAATATATTTTATCTAAACATCATCCTTCAAAATTTGGGTAGTCTTTATGTCTTTGTTAAGCAATAACTGCACTTGGCTAGATTAAAATGTTTAATTCTGAGAATATTGTGAATTCTTCAGTGCAGAAGTCCTAGATTCTTTGTGAATCTGTCTGTCCTGTGGCCTAAATCCATTTTGTTTCTTTTCCTCTTGCTACTTTCTTTTATTACTCTTTTATTTGTGGCCCCATATTTAAGGTATAAAGCTACTTTGGGTACAAGGGATCAAATTGGATAACAGGCTGATAATCTTACGAATAATCCTTTCCCCCAAAGCCTTTCTTTATTAATAATCTGATATTTTACTTCCTATAAAAGGTTTTGGATTAAAAAAAATGGTTGCCAGCTACCAAGATGCCTATCCAGCAAAAAGGATTAGAAATAATCATTCATGAACTGATTCTTTTAAATGGCGTATTCAGAGATATTTTAAGTTTTTTTCATCATTTGTTTTGGTGATCGAATTATTGACCTGTGACAGATGGTCTCGGTCTCATAATTTCTAATTAAATAAATGTGTAACCATGATCTAGAATTTTTGAGTTTTTTAAAAAGCCACATAGATTTTTGCATGTGACACAAGTCAAGATTGCAATTGACCAATGATCATGTATCAATGTATGAAGCAATTATTTAATTTATCTAGAATGGACTTGTCTCAAACTTTCCTAAACTTAGCAAGAATTCTTCCCCATATTTCCTTTTAGTAACTCACTGAGATATGGTAAATGGTGCAGAAAAGAAATGCTAAGCCTTTTGTGTGCTCCATTGTTAAATGATTTAAGGATTTGATTATCTATAATCATTTTTACTCTAAAAAAAGAAATTAGTCACTTTATCAAGGCATATATTTTTTTCTGTAAAATCTTGGTATCTTATTTCTTAGTCACATTTCAGAACTCAAGAGATTAGTAATTTTTCTATATGAAAATGTAAAATATGCAATACATGATTGTACAAACCCATTTAACTCCATTCTTTGTCTCTTTTAATCAAACATCCTCTATTATGAGAGCTCACTCAGTTATTTGATTAACTATTAATTGCTATGTGTATTTGATGTGATATGAACATGGATATTCACAGTAGGAAGAAAATAAGAAACAGTAGGATTTTGATAAAGTAATTATGGTGCTCCTATACAATGGAATACTTTACTGGCACAAAAGTCATGTTGTAGAAGATTATTTATTGACATGGGAAAAGCTCATGATATACATTAAGTAAAAATTGTGGGCTATTGAACTTTATGTATAGCTTTATACCATTTTTTTGTTACAAATCAACATAGCAAAAAGGCTATAAGAACTTTCATCTATTTCTGGGGGCAGAAGGGGAGTAGGGAAAGGTGTTTAGGATTTGTGATGACTTTTAAACTTTCCTTTAGCTCTTCCCTGTTTTTCAGATTTTCTTCATTGACCATGTGTTACCTCTGCAAGTAGAAAAAAAAATTTAAACTGAATTGCTCAAATTACAATCAGTTTTTGTTTAAGTTTATTATCCAAATCGACCAATATTTATTGAACACTAACCTAGTGCAAGACATTATAAGAAGATATTTTTAAAAGACAATTTTTCCTGCAAAGAGCTTCCAGCTATGTTTTAGAAGAATTGGATGTAAAAGTATAATATGTTAAAAAATCAATGAGGTTTAAATAACAAGTCAACTCAGGTATAGAAAGGTGATCAGCGCATATGATTAATTGTATTGACAGTCGCTGCTTTGGAGAGAATCACTTCTCTGCTTAACATTCCTGTGTTTAATCTGATGCACTGTGGCTCTAACCAGCCCATGCTTTTTTATTTCCTATTTGTATATAAAACTAGCTGTGTTTCACTGATGACCTTATGATTTGTGCATAATCCTGTTCCTGAGTTCAGTTTCAGTTGTATTTAGCAAAGCACAGTTCTGGAACCTCCTAGTTCTTTGACGGCAAGCCATTTAGTAACGCGTTAAGAATTTTACAGTATATAGTCTTCATTTCAATCCCTACCCCTTGTCTGAGATTTCTATTTAGATATAGCACATAAAGCTTTCTTTCTTCCATAATTCCTGACGTGGATTAAAATAGGAGGGGAGGAAAAAAAAAAGACTTATCTTTGTATTCTGGAGCTCTTGATGTATTTTCTCAGCTATGAAAGGGCGAGTCCAGTAAGTTAATCATTTAGTCAATGGATATTTCTTGAGAGGTATATAGAAATGTACTAGCACCAAAGCACGATGCTGCATGTCAGTCAGTGAAGTGGCAAAATAAAGGGGGTTGAACTGAGGCACCTAAATGTATTTCAGATAAGGTTGTTTTCTCCCTTGGTGTTTAACCATGCTTGTTAAGTCTTCCCATGGGAAAGACTGGGCATGGATTACTGTCATCCAGAGAAGCCAATTTCACTATAAAGAAATGCATTACTTAGCTCCAAAAGAAAATTAGTGTTTTTACCTATAATAATGGAAACTGATGATTTAAATTTCCCTGAATGTTATCTATGGGGTAGGTAAGACAAACAAATATTGAATCACATTCTTCCATTACACTATATAGATTTTCACAGATTTCCTTCCAGAGAGATTTTTCAAAACCCTGTTTGAGGATGTATATTTCCCCCCAGCAGGGACTTAAGCATGGGATAAATTTAAAAAGTGGTACAGTAAAAGTGATAACATAGTCTTAATGACATTTCTTCATGCCTGATGAGTGAGAAAGATGCAGGGATAAATTTTTCCCCATAGATCTTGAGAATGTATTTATCTAATGAAAGTTTTAATTTTTTCCTCCTCATTATCGATTTCCCCTCCCTTCCTCCCTTTCTTTTCTTCCTTCCTTCTTTCTATGCCTCCTTTCTTCCCTCCTTATCTCCCTCCTTCCTTACTTCCTATTTTCTTCCAATAAATTACATACAAATGTTTTAAATTAGATTTTCATAGCTACTGCTGAAAAGTGAATGTGTTTTTTCTCATTGACTTAACACGTACAAAAGTTCATAAATCCTCTTCTCTGGGACAAAGCTAACATTGGTAGCCCAAAGAAAAACAACAGTAGTCTCCCTATTGAAACAGAACTTCTCAACAGCTCCTTTAAAAGCTACAAATAATTTATTTGAAATAAAATAAGCATAACCAAATGAACGCTTTATTCAAATAATGTATTTTATGTAAAAAAAATTTTAGATCACTGTTTTCCCACAATACTGGAAATTGTTTCTTTGAAATAAAAATCTATATTAAAGGTGACTTCCTAACCTCGCACTCACTCTTACATAATTATAAGCCTGTTAAAATGCACAGATTGTTCATTTAAATGAATACATTATCATTTTCATAAAATAACATTTATTGGGCACTTTTCTATACCTGTGCTAGAAATTCTGCTAATAAGATTATTGATGGGATAGAGATAAACATTCTCCTGAGTAACTGACTTTTTTTTCCTGAGAGTCACTGTTTACATTATTCATTTTATATGAGGTGAATTTAGGATTTTTTTAAATGAAATGACAGTTGTTTTTTCTGTGCTGCTTTTGGCCAGATGAATATTCTTGATATTATATCTTTACCTGTAAATGTAAAAGTCCTGAATAATTTCTTAGGCTCTAAATTTCCAGAGGACAGGAAGAATAGAAAAGGGTCCTGGCTGCCTCCCAGCCGTCTGAGAGGTCAACGCAGTCGTTTGTGTTGAAGGGTTTGGGAGGAGAGGCACTCCACTGTCAGACAGAATAGTAGAGCTGGGGTCTTAGAGATCTCCTTCCCGACGGCCTCATTGCACATGTGAGGAAAGTGAGCTATAAAGAAGCCGGTGACTTCCCCAAGGTCACCGCGCTGGCCAGTTCCCTTACCAGCCTTCTCTTCCTCCTTCATCCTCCTCCCAGTCACTTGAATAAGTTGGCCTTGGGCTATTTCTCTTGATTTCTGGTGAGCTGAGCAATTCTTCAAAAAGCAGGCTTTTTGAAATGTATTAAGGAGTTGGTAGTATAATAGTGGAGGGCCATCAGAGTTACCTAGGCTGCCATACTACCAAGACTGAACTCAGCCCTCAGTCACCTTTGTGATTCCTATCCTGCTGCTTCTCACTAATTCAGCGTCTTCCCTCAGCCCACTCCACTTCTGAGTCTGGTCACTGCATGACCACACCTAGTGCCTGGATGCCTCTGTTTGTGCTATAGCCTTCAGGTTCATCCTCCTCTACTCCCAAGAAATGAACTCACCGACTGTGTTTTCTGCCTGGAGAAATTCTGTCTGTCCTTTAAGCCCAGTATAAAGTCCTACCTGCTCTGAAAACCTTCCCTAACCACCATGCCTCACCTCTCCCAGGGCAGAATTAATTACTCCCTCCTTTGTGTGCTAATAACCTTACCCCTGGGAGTAGAATATAGCACTGGAGTTGCTTGAGGAGAGATCAGCCTACCAATTTGGTATTAAAGGACCATATTTTATTCATCTCTGTGTTCCAAATGCATAATGTGGCCATTCAATAAATCTTTTGAGAACTGAATCTAATTGTAGAAGTCATGATTACAGTCTTGGTTGCCCAACTCCCTGTGTCACTCCTGTTAGGCATTCAGTGCTCTCGTGCATTGCTATTATCACCCAGAGAAGATTTTCTTGGCTCTAGATGTGGGAACTTTGTTTATATCACTGTCCTTCACACTTCACAGAGAATATTCTCATAGAATTGTTTCTTTGTCTCACTCCTCTCTGTCAATGCTATTTAAATTCTGTAAAAAAATTGGATTCTCAACCCATTATCAAAAGAATGGCAGTAAAACATGTAATTATTTTTATTTAACTATGTTAAACAAATTAACATTAAATAAAAATAAAATTTACATTAAATAAAAATTAAACAATTATCTTTATTAACATTCCATTAGATATGGTCATTATTGCACAGGTAATACATGAAAATATTTTAACTATAAAAAATTGTTCTAATAATATCAAAGTATGCAGAGTAAAAGTGATACTCCTTTTTCATACTGGTTCTCCCACAGTACTTCTTCCTCATGGGCACCACTATGAACAATTTAGTGTGTATCATTCAAACATGTGGATACAGATAGAGCCATGGGGTTACAATGTTAGTTCATTTACTAGAGAGAAAAAGGAAGGTTAGATCACATGAAGTCTCGTGGCTTTTCTGTCCTTGAGTATATGTTTGATCAGCAATAGCAAAAGAAAAAAACATATAAATCATTTAAATGGATAAGTGGTCCAATCGCAAGTACACTAGTACTTGAATGCTAGTATACTAGCTAATACTAGGAATGGCATTTTTATTTTGCATTGGGACAGATCATGATGGAATGGATTTGTGAGGTTCATAGGGATTAGGAAAGAATAAGTAATAGTGGCTCACTGAAAAAAAATAGCAATACACTGTGCTTAAGTATTTATAAAAAGTCATTAATCTGTCAAGGGGAGGTGATTTTTTTTGTACTGATATTTTATGGAAATTAGTTATACTATTGCTTTTTAACAAATAGAGGCCATACTTTAAAAAGCCTCAAGAGAGCCAGCCCTTATAGCCTAGTGGTTAAAGTTTGGTGCTCTCACCTCTTCGGCAGCCCAGGTTCTTTTCCTGGTCATGGAACCACACCACCCATCTGTCAGTTGCCATTCTGTGGTGGTGGCTCACATAGAAAAACTAGAAGGGCTTACAACTAGGATATATAACCATGCACTGGGGCTTTGGGGAGGAGAAAAGAAAAAGAGGAAGATTGGCAACAGATGTTAGGTCAGGGTGACTCTTTCTCAGCAAAAAAAAGAAAAAAAATAATAAACTTCTAGATCTCTAATTACTATGAAAATAGTATTTATTTCTTGTAAAATTTAGGCTTTGAGATAAAGAAATCTCTGAAGGCCTATCCTCCTTTTGTTTATAAAAGATAATAAAAATATGATCAAGAATTTGTAAATGAAGTGTGTTAAAAACATACTTTTTCATTTAATCTCGGTGTGAAGGATTTGCATCCTAATTATAGCATAGAATCTTGGAAGGAACTAGAAAGGACCTTGGAAATAACCAAGGACAAATCCTTCACCTTACAGATGAGAGAAATAAGGCCCCAAAGAGATGGGCTTTGTTGCTCCTCCATGACATCCTGCAGGCTTGCTGCACCAGGGCCCCAGAAGTCCTGGGTTTGAATCTCAGCTCAGCCACTTGCACCCCTCCAAGGCTCAGTTCCCTCTTCTGTAGAATGGGGATAAGAATAGCTACGGCATGGGGATATATTACATGAGATGAAATAGATGTGCCTGCCGAATCCTCGTGCCTAGGTAGTAGAACTAGTCAATGAGTATCCTTTCTTTTCCCTGTTCCACCTGGTTTAAAGGTACAGATCAAGGTTCTAGGAAAAGTGGGCAAGAATCTAGATCATCTGACTTGCAGGCCAGTTAGCTTCCCATTGATTCCTTTCAGCCAAGCCCTGATGCCTGTCAACCTCTTCACATATGTTCTTTCCGGTCTTTTAGATATACAATTAGAAATCCCTTCCCTACAAGTGCTGTTTTCTTGGCTCATAACAGATCATGACTGTCCCCTTCTTTGACTTTCCTGTGCCCTCAGGATAAAGCCCACCTTCTTAACATAACCTATAAAGCCTCTGTTGCCCTTTCCAGCCTCTGCCTGTGCTCTTCTCCTTAAACATTCAGATCCAGCCATATGGACTTGTTCTCAGGTAGTCTGTTAACTCTGTGCATTCACAGCAATAACAGCAATAACCCCTTCACCCCTCACCAGGCAAGTTCATGCCCATCCGTTTTGTTTGTTTCAACTTACATGTCATCCTTTCTAGGAAGCCTTCCTCAACCTTCAATTTGATGCCCCTCATCACAGAACACACCCCAACACTGTGCAGTCATGGATTATTGACTTAACGTGGATCCTCCCCTCAGCCATAAAGTCCTTGAATCTTGAAGAGACTTCATCTTGCTATCTGTAATACCTTGCACAACACCTTGCACTGTAATTGCATTTTTTATTTTTAACTTTTTAATTGAATTAGAACATACATTCCAAAAAGTACATAAATCATGGATGTATATAGCTGGATGAATTTTCCACAAATCAGACTCATGCTGTAACTGGCATAAATGAAGAAACAGAACATCACCCGAGAATCCCTCTTCATGCCCCTTTCCAGTCATCGCGCCTCTTATTTCTAACACAATAGTGTTGCCTGGTTTTGAACTTTATATAAATGGAATCAGACAGTACATACCCTCTTTTGTGTCTTTCTTCTTTTGCTCAATATTTTGTTTGTAAGATTCTGAAAGCTTTTTTAAAAAAATGAGTAACATCGCAGTATCTAAGATTTTAATCAACGCATATGAGATGTTTTCCATATCACCAGAGGCAGCTACGATGAGGCATTTGTGAAATTCCTCTCCATCGGATGCCTGCTCAGCATTGTTTCCCATCATGCCTAACGGAAACCTCTTTTGTTCTAGTATTCACCCTTCCCCCATGCAACTGCGTGACTCACGGTGGGATGGGCTTGATCTTGCTCCCCTTTGCCAGTGATTGGTTCAGAAATGGGAGTCCCCATTTTGGCCAATGAGACCCAAACACAGGTTTGCTGGGGCATTTGGAAAATCTTTTGCCCACGACTCCAGGAATGCTTGCAGAAATGACCCTTAAGTCTTCTTCTTGATGTCTTCACGTGTAGATGTGAGGTTCCAACCTCTAAGGCTACCCCGTCGCCTTCAGATGAAGTCAATACAAGAAGGAAGACAAGGCCAAGAATCACAAGGAAATAGGGCTATCTATGGGATTAAGTCATCCTTGAATCTGTCCTACCTCTAAATTTCCAGCTATGTCATCCAGCAAATCTCATTATTGTTTAATCCAGTTTGAGGTTTTTCTTGTTTGTTCATTGTTGGTTTGTTTTGTTTTCTTTTTTTAAGATTGGCACCTGAGCTAACATCTGTTGCCAATCTTCTTTTTCTTCTTCTTTCTCCCCAAAACCCCCTGGTACATAGTTGTATATTTTAGTTGCAGGTCCTTCTAGTTGTGCTATGTGGGAAACCACTTCAGCATGGCTTGATGAGTGGTGCTAGGTTTGCACCCAGGATCCAAACTGGCGAAACCCTGGGCCACCAAAGCAGAGCGCAAGAACTTAACCACTTGGCCCCGGGGCCATCTCTTTGGTTTTTTTTTTTTAATACTTAAAACTAAAGGTATTTTAACCAATATAGCTCCTAAGAACTTGGATGATTACCTGGAAGGCACATTTGACTGAATGGAGATTGATGCGCAGCTTTGATCTCCAGAATGAGATGCAAGGGATGGGATGGAGGGCTCCAGCTGTAGCATGGGGCTGAGATAGAAATCCCTGAAGAAAAAGCTATTTTGGCACAGTACCTTAGGCAAAGTTTCTGTGGGGTACATTGTCGTAGAATTGAGGAAAGGAGTAACCAAAGGACAGCGACATTGGAGCAGGTGGGGGGTGAAGACAGCTATGTGTGCCTGCAAGTAGAGAGGCTTTTCCTTCTCTCCCTCCTGTGGAGGGAAATGAGGGTCAGAACAACAACAGTGGTGTAATCTTAGGTGGCTGAAGGGAATGTCTTCAGAGGACAGGGCTAGCACCAGCCAGCAGATTGCCAGATTTTGCTGCTGGTACACATCCAAGATGACAAAGATTCTCAACGGATGGACATGAAGTGCAGCACAGGGATCATCAGACTCTTGGTGTTTTCCCAACACTATAGTGATAGTGAGAGTGACAAAAGTGACAGGAAAGGGCCCCTTGGCTGATGAAGCAGGTTTTCTGTTGTTTTGGGGGTTTTTTGTTTTCCCCTGGAGATAAGAGTGATTAATATTGCCCCTGGGACTGAGAAAGCATGGTCCTGGAGTCACCATGGAGGGAGGACTCTCCGGCGGGAGAAACATCCTGTGAGGGAGAGCCTCACAGTGATTTAAACTGAAAATGAAAGGGAAAGTCGTTCTTTCTTCCACCCGAGCTGAGGCGTGGGATAGATAGTTGCATTTACATGGGGATATGAGGGAGACTTTGTGAATAAGGTGGCATCTGATTTGACCTGTGAAGGAAAGGTAGTGTTTACACTTGAAGTGATGGGGAGGATATTTCAGTTAAGGGAACTGAAAGTGTGGAGGCATAAGGCCAGCAAAGAGAAGAGTGGATGGAGGACAGAGCGGGTAGATCAGTTTGCCTCTACCACAGGATGTGTGAAGGTGGGGGCTGAGTCAAGTTGGAAAAAGAAGTTGTGTCAAGACGAAGAAGTATTGTGAATGCCTCCGAAGAGGTCTGAATCTTACCCTGTAGGTAATGGAGAACGATTAAAGAATTTCAAACATGTCAGTGATCAGACTGAAGTTGGCCTGAGGATGATTAAAATCACAATGGACTGGAATGGGGAAAGACAGGAAGTAGGAAGACCAAGTAGACTCAGAAGGAATAGAACAGAGGAAAGGAAGTGACTTAGGGTCGTGGTGATAGACAGTAGAGATCCGAGAGAATTTGTGGAGGTGAACTTGCCAGGAGTTAATATCTGATTGGGTGTGAGTACAAATGATGAAGAGGAACTGGATCATTGTCACAAAATCTAGTCCCAGAGGTTGATAATTTTTTCACACCATCTTACATTTTCTGCATAATCATCTTGTTAGTGAAATGATCCCAATTTGCAGGCTATTTTGGGAGTATATTTGTAGCAAAATGAAACAAAAAACAAAGTGATGAAGTGTCACGTGTAAAAAGAATTTGCCTGAAACAGATGCCTTTATCTCATGGGGTTAACGGTACTACTGCTTTTGACCAGGCAAAATTGTGAGTTCCAATGATGGTAATGGAAAGAGAAGCGTGTTTGGAGCTCCTTGCACCTTCATTGTCCCCCCAACTCACTATCAGAACCTGCCAGAACTGAGTCAGAGACAAGCAATTGAGGATGTATTTTTTACAGTTTTTCAGAATTTGGTTTATTGGCTAGAGCAGATTCATTTTCTAAGCAGGAAAACTGAGCTTGGAACTTGACTCCAAAGTGTAATTCTCTTTATTAGTTAGAAGGGCAAATTAGGAATGTGCTCCTTAAGGAACAGATACCAAAAGGTTTTCTGGATGATGATAAAAGTAACAATACCTTTTAAAGTAGTGTTTTTAAAAGAATAACTTCAATGTCTTCTCTTCCTGAGGGAAAAACATAAACTCTTTATCATAGGACCTAGTGTCATGATCATATTAGTTGCTCCATAAATATCTGTAAGATAAATATCAGGAAAAGATTGTAACAAGCAGAGAAGAACTAAGAAAGGAGACAACCTAAGCAATGATATAATTTGAAAGCTGTTATGCCAGGAGAGCCAGCTTACATTGAGGTAATTGGGAAATAAATAGATCTTCAGAGAAAAAAAATAAAGAAGGATGTTTACTCCTGAGGGCTATTTGGTTCATTCATTTAAGATTCAACTCAAGAGTTGGGAGAAAGGTTGGAGGGAAATTTCAGTTCTGGAGATTCCAAATAAATTTTAAATTACTCATCCCCTTCAATTATGTTGGATTCAAAGATGTCATGGGGACTTATGAATAATCCCCAAAGTCCATGACTTCTTCCTCAAGAAGAGGCTGGAGCTCACAGTGACTATTTAATCATGACTTTGGCTGTTTAACAGGCTATTTATTTTCCCAGATTTACATTGCTTTTTATAATCTAAACTAGAGGTCCAATTTTTATGGCACAAAATAGTTAGAATGACTAGCTAATCCTCAAAGGATAATTTTGAATATCTGAGTTATATTTTACTTCATGGCAAATCCTACACAGCACCAGAAAAGGAAAAGCAGTATTTAATGCAGAGCAGTTAGTAATGTGTAATAAAAATGAAAAGCATTAGGTAGGGTGCACCAAATCATCCTTCCAATACCATCATTTGCTGGAACAAGGGGAAAAAGTACTCAACTGCCATGAAAACATGTTAGAGGTAGATAGATTTTGAACCAAAAGATGAAGGTAATATTATGCCTCTTGAAATTCAGTGTCTCCACTGTGATTTAAAGTGTTGTAGTTTATAGTAAGCATCTTGGGAAAGCAAAAATGAGTTAGAATCCTGAGTAATTATCATGAATCTATATTTCAACATGTGAATAAGGAAAAAGGCATAAACTAGCTACAATTCTAATTCAAGCCAGTTATCCTTTAAGTGCATCAAGGCATTCTTAGAAATAACTTCATCATGAGAAGAGTAGCCAAGTATTACTATCCTGAGTCTGATCTAAAAATCAATAATAAAACCTCTATCTATATAAAATAACCTTTTCATTACCTGCTTCCCTTTGTCACCATTCAGAAATTTAATAGTGAGTTGGGTGTAACCCGAACTCGCTTCTTCTCCCTCAATCCCTTCCTCCCTCCCTTCTTCCTTCCTTCCATTCTTTTGAATGGAGGGATGATGTATGTAGCCAGAAGTTATTTCCCAAATCAAGGAAATCAATTGAGGATTTTCACGGATTTGCTAGCTGTACCAATGAGCTATTGTCGCATAACAAATGACCTCAAAATTTAATGGTTACAAGCAACCACTTATTTAGTTTACAATACTGCGAATCAAGTAGGCAGTTTAGGCTGGTCTCATCTGGGCTGCCTCGCTTGTCTGCACGCAACCATGTGATGGCGAGTAACTCTGATTCCAGGGCTTGGCTGGCACCTCCTGGCTCTCCTCCATGTGATTTCTCATCCTTGAGCAGGCAAGCCAGAATTTGTGCTCAAAGTGGAGTCAGAGGTCCAAGAGAGAAAGTGGAAACATGCAAGGGTTCTTGAAGGCTATGCTTAAAACTGGCACATGTTCGCTTCTGCGGCATTCTGTTAGCCTAAGTAAGTCACAAGGCCAGCTCAGATTCAAGATGTGGGAAACAGACTACCTCTTGATGGGAGGAGATGCAAAGTCACATTAAAAAGGCATGGATACAGGGAGCCTGTTAATTTGGACCATCAAGTGATCAATCTACTATACTAGCTACTGTTCTTCTAACACTTTAAAGCGTTTATTTAAAAAGCATCTTTTTTATTCCCATTTTACTAAGACTTTTTACTCAGGAGTGATTATTGAATTTTATTAAGTGTCTTTTTTTTTTTTTTTGCATGTGTAGAGGATGATCGTGGATTGGATGTTTTCTTCCTTGAACCATATGATGGATTATTTTAATAGATTTTCTAATACTGAACTTTCCTCGCATGCCTGGGAAGATCTTCACTTGATTATGATTATTTTTCTTTTATTACACTGATTAATCTCTTTGCTAGTACTAAGATTTTTATCTGTTTTTGAATCATCTGTAGTTTTCCTTTTTTTTGCTACATTTGTCAGATTTTGGTACTGGAGTTGTAACTCAGAGCAAAATTTCCGTTGTAACAGATTTTGTTCTAAAGAGCATTATGTCATAGATTGCTAAAATCTGGCTGGATTCTTAATTCTACCCCCCCAGTCCCTTTATTCTTTATTAGATGACCCACTCTCTGATTCCCCAAATTCTTCCTACCTTCTCAAGACTCCAAACATACCTGTTTTATTTATTCATAGTGTGGCATAGGTAGTTTCTGACTTGGCCTCTGGTGATCCCCACTTCCTGATATTTATGCCTTTGTGTAATCTCCTCACCTTGAATGTGAGTAGCACCTGTGACTTGTTTCTAATGAATAGAATATGGCTAAGGTGATGGGATGTCACTTCCATGATTAGGTTACACAGAGTGACTCCTGTCTTGTTAACAGACTCTTTTCCTTACAGACTTTGATGAAGCAAGTTGCCGTGTTGCAAAGGCCCACATGATAAGGAAACCAGGGTGACCTATGGCCAATGCCTCTCAGTCCAATAGCCCTTGAAGAACTGAAATGCTGCCAAAAACCAGATCCTTCCCTGGTCAAGTCTTCAGATAAGACCTCAGCCTTGGCCAAACCTTAATTGCAGCCTTGTGAGACACCAAGAAGCAAAGAACCTAGTTTAACTGTGCCTGGATTCCTGACTTACAGAAACTGTGAGATATGTATATCAGTTGTGGTTTTTTTGTTTTTTGTTTGTTTTTTTTTTGCTGAGGAAGATTTTCCCTGAGCTAAAATCTGTTGCCAATCTTCCTCTTTTTTTTTTTTTTTTTTTTTGCTTGAGGAAGATTCACCCTGAGTGAACATCCCTGCCAATTGTCCTCTGTTTTGTATGTGGGCTACCACCACAGCATGGCTGCCGAAGAGTGGTGTAGGTCTGTGCCTGGGAACCAAACCTGGGCCAAGGCAGAGCATGCAAAACTTAACCACTAGGCCATAGAGCCACCCCCTGTATATTGTTTTAAGCCACTAAGCTTGTGGTAATTTGTTAGCCTGCAAAAGATAACTAATACACATTGAATAATAGATTCTCAGGGTGAGAAGAACCTTAAAAAAATCAGACAGTTCAACCTTATATCCTAATGTGAACCTCCTGAAAGTGCCTGTCCACCTTATGTTTAAATAGCTCAGATGATAGAAAACTCACTAATATAAAAGGTAATCCATTCCATCTTGGGGAAATAATTCATTTTAATAAGTTAAATATTTTATTCACAGTTTCTGATTCTTACCTAGATGTCATACTCATTTCTTCTTCCACATAACAAACCTTAAATTATTTTAATACAGTTATCCTCTTTATCTTTAATCTTCTATTCTCGTTTACACTGTAATGAAACTATGAACATTCTGAGACTGGAAACCAATCCTATATATTTTTGTATCTCCACTGACTATAACAATTCCTGGCATAGAGGAAATGTTCAACAAATGTTGGTGGAATAAAGTTGAACTACAAATGTTAAATATTCTCAGTTCTTCCCAAATCTCTTACATAATATGGTTTGGTGCCCTCCCTTATCATCTTTGTCCCAATTTTCTTAGTAACATGCCCATAAGTAGCACATAGCCTTCTCACTCTATGCTTTCACATTCTCTTCATTTTCCTCTTTTTTTTTCCCACCCCTTTGTCTCTCCATACAACAGACAATACTCTGGATAATTTCTTCCAAGCTGTATTCCAGTCCATTCTCTCTTTACCTTTTCACCTGAATCTGATGTCAAACTCATTCATTGATTTTTCAGTTTTGGTTATCATATTTTTTATTTCTAGAAGATCTGGGGTTTTTTTCAAATCTGTTTTTGTTTTCAGAAGTTTCACTTTGTGACTTCTTATAGGTTTCTATTTCTTACAGATGTCTTCAAACTTATCTTTTGTATATTTCAAAAAAAAAATGAGCATATTTCTTTTATTGTCTGCCTCTGAAGTCTTTTGGGGTCTGTTTGTTTCTGCTGGTTCTTACTCAGGTCTAGTTTCCTTATATTCTTGGTTTGCTTCGTGTGTAAGACATTGTATTTGAAAATCATTTGTGGAAACAATTTGAGGCCCACAGATGAAAGTACCAACCTTCAGAGAGAATTTTTGTTTGCCTCTGCTAACCTCTGGGGGCACTTCCACCTCGAACCAAATTTAAGTCTTGAGATAGCAATTAAATTGCAGGCTTTATTTTCTTCTCAGTTGTTCACACCTATCCTGAATGTACAGCCTTTTGGAAGAAGGTTTCCAGTTTATTGAAAGAGGGTCTTCCACTACATTCTCTGCATTGTGCCATCTTCCTTGTCTAACAGGCCATCAAATTAAAGCTTCTAATTTACCCAGAGTGGGAAATGCCTTCAGAGCAAAAGCATTTCTATGCCCACTTCCCTTCTGTGCCCATTACCTTCCAGAATTCTCATTTCCCTTCACTTTCGGCCTTTTAAAAATCTATCTTCTCCTTTGATGGTTTTAAGAAGATGTTTCTTTTAAGTATTTTGGTTGTTTCCAGCAAGACAATTGATTCAAATATCATAGCCCACCGTTACACAGGAAACTGCTTCACTTCAAATCCTCACTCTGTTATTTGTAGCTCTGTAACTTTGGACAAGTTATTTAACCTCCATGTGCCTCAGTTTCCTCATGTGTAAAATGGGGATCATAATAGTCCCTACATTACAGGATTACCTGTAAAGAATGTAATGTGCCAGCACATAGCAAGTATCCAACAAATGTTACCTATTATTAGTATCTATTTTCATACTATCTTATTTATTTCCTCTAGGGCACTTACTACTCTCAAAAGTTGCCTTATTTATTTTTTATTGGTGGTGTTTTCTCTCCCACTAGAACATAAGCTCCGTATTTTCATATTTACTGCTGTAAATTGAACACTACCATTTTAAATGAGTTAATAAATGCAAGTTTTTTACTGTCAAAAATCAGCCTTGACTCAATCCCAATAAATCACAAATGAAAAATAGGCCACTTTCTATGAAAAAATAATCTAATGTCTATTCAATAGCACAGTCTTTTAAAAAAGGTTACATTAAAAACCCACCTTACTCCAAGAAAAGTGAAAGAATAATTAGACCAGATTTTATAATTTCATTGCCAAAATCACTTGCATATACAGCACATTATTTCTATGTGTGAACAAACGATGCCCCTCTTCAAATTTTAATAAACAAGATACCTTGGCTCAAGTATGTTTTAAAATTTACATACGTAATCATTTGCCGAATATCTCAATCTTTCACCATTTATCACAATTCCAGAGACTCTTTCTTTCACGAGGCCATTGAGTTACTCCATTTACAGGAGTCAAGGGATTTCAGCACGTACTTTCTCACATTACCACCTTTTGATAAAACCGCTGCATTATGCACTCTATTCTGTGCCAGTGAAAGGAAGGGAATGAACTGTAAACATGTCTGATTGTGAGTGCCTCTTTGTGGATGGAAATGCCATTTGGTTTATAATTGGTGGTTGAAAACTTCCTCATCGTCTGTCTTTTCTCGATTCAGAGTCTCAGAAGGATGTGGATCATATTAGACATGATATTGGGCTTGTCTTAAGAAATGCTCCTCACTCTCTGACATGGGCACAGATGTCTCTGTTCCACTGTCTGTGGGGAGCACAGGCAGTGATTTCTTCTGCAGAGAGAGCCCAGGGAACTCTGTACTCCAGCGTGACCTCCTCAGGCTCTCTTTGAGTTGCTATCCAATGGGCAAACACTTCATTATCTCTAATTTTTTTTTCAGTTAGTATAGTGGGTTAATCTTAACACAAAACTTTTATATTCTTTCTGCTTACAGAACATATAAGCCTTTGCAAAGAGAAATCTAAGTTTTAATATGTATTTGTATAGTATATTAGCATTATGCAAATATTTCTCCCCAAAAGTTATACACATATCAGATTTTTATAAATTAAATCACAGTCAAGTACACTAAGGGGTCTTGGTATTAAAAAAATCTGAGGTGATTTATTCTGGAAAGCATAGAGTACAGGGGAGGAGTAGAAGGAGATGACATTCCATACGTAGAAAGGGCCAAATTGGGAAGAGAATTATATTTTATTACTTATGTGAAATAATAAGTTACACGCTACATTGCCTGCCCAGCACTGTTACAGTACAGGGTTATCTTTGCATCCTTCATGCCACGATATATGGTGATGTACAAAGGGAAGTATGTGTTAGTCCACAGAGAAGAAATGAAATGGCAATATTGAGAAATCAAACACAAATCTCAATTTCTTTTAGGGTAATGTAGTCTTAAAGTCTTGAGTAAAAGAATAGAATAAGAAAAACATAGTCTGTAAGACTAGCTGTGTCTAAGTGAGAAGCTTATCAAAAAGATGTGGCAGAAGTGAAGTAAAGATGATGCTGGACTTTCCTATAAAAGTCTTTTTTCTCATGGGTGATAGGGCATCATCAAATGGCTTGCATGAAGGGAGTAATGTGATAAGATTTTGTTTTCTTAAGATAACTCTGAAAGCCATCAGGTGATGAATCGGAGGGAGAAGAGACTAGAGACAGGAATCCCACTATAGAGTAATTACAGTAGTTAAGGTAAGAGAAATGAGAGCCTGATATGGGGGAAGAGATGGAGAGTTATTTAGGAGGTCAAATTGATAGGACATAGATTTTAGTGAGACTCACGGGTTTCCACATTGCACTCTTGATGAATTGCTGTGCCATTTACTAAACTAAGGAATGCAGGATGAAGGGTAGCTTGGCTGTGAAGGAAGTGGAATGGAATTAAGGAGAAAACATGATGAGTGCTGTCTTTGACATCTTGGAGGTACCTGTGAATATCCAGGTAGAGCTGTTCAGTATAAGTATTGGATACTTAGGTCTGGAACACAGGAGAAAGAACAGGGCAAAGATAAAGGTTTGAATATCACTGGTGTATAGGCTGGAGGTCAAAGCCCTAGGAATGGATGCGATGACTCTGGAAGATCAGTGAAATGAAGAGAGGAGGAGTCTGAGAAGGAAGGAATGCTGGAGGGAAAGAAAGGTAAGCAAGAGAAGATGTGTCTTAGAGACCTAAGGGGGAAAAGTGCCAAAGGAGAGGAATGTTTCGGGAAGGAAGAAAGGATGGTCAACAATATCAGAAGGTCCAGGGAAACCCAGTATGATTAAGTTCTGAAAGGTTCTCACTGGATTTGACAAATAGAAGGCCGTTGTTGACTTTGCCAGAGTGCTGGAGAAGTTAATATAGGGGAGGTGGTAGGGCAAAGGGAATCAGATTATAGTTGTTTAAGTAAAGCCAAGTTTCAAGACCTGGAAAAGCAAGTTCCAAGGGGTTCAAGTTGGGGCTGCAGACCAAGGGTGTGAGCTTGAGAATGGGTGTGTATGTCTGTGTGTGTATGTGCATGTGGTGTATGTTTAATCTTATCACATTACTCCCTTCCTGCAAGCCATTTGATGACACCATATCACCCATGAGAAAAATGCTTTCCTGGGAAAGTCCAGCATCCTCTTTACTTCACTGCTGCCATATCTTCTTGTTCTGTTCACGTGTATGAGCCAGCCAGAAGCAGGGCAGTAAAGTGAAGAACAGTGACTGGAAATGTAGAGTAACTTTTTAGGAGTTTGTCTATGAAAGAACGAAAAAAGAATGAGGGTTTTTATACATTTATACACTGAATTTTAGTAAAATAAAGCATGCACAAATACATTTGCACTTTAAATTTAGGACTCACTACACCTTTGAAATACATAAATTTTGAGGTTTTGGTGATGTTAATATAATAGATATAATTTATAAATATATTTGTTCTTCAAAAAGTGTCTGTAGCTAATGGGGCTAATTTCCAGAAAACAAATTTTAGTCTCAGTGATGATTAACAGCAAGATTTTTTTATGTCTGTCTTTTTATTCTTATTTTTACTACTACAACTACTAATAAGAAGACAGCTAATGGAACTCTAGAGCGGTGAAAGCTAGGGCTATGTGAAAGTCCTATAGAAAGTATGTTGATGTTTTCTAAAGGTGCCTCCCCATCCAGATACATATTTCTTCATAATCTGATTTAAAATCTCTGTCCTTTTCATCTTCTCCACTGCTAGAAGACATTTCTGTCATGTGTATAAGCTAAGGACTTTGGACTTAGGTCACCTTTCAATTGATCTGTTATTTACCCGGTGCCACATCAATTTCTACTGACCTGTCTCCATGAGTTGTGAAGGTAAATGGTCCTCTCCTCCCAGCAGCTGACAGGCCAGGTCCTGCTCAGTTCTGATTGGTTGAATCCACTGTGTCAGATTAGTCCTCACCAATCAGAAGACACATTCACAAGTTCCCAAGGGCAGGTCTCTCTTATTGTCCCTTCTTTTTCTATTTTCTTTTTTTGCTGGGTAAGATTTGCCCTGAGCTAACATCTGTTGCCAATCTTCCTCTCTTTTTTTCCTCCTTCCCAAAGCCCCAATACATAGTTGTATATTCTGGTTGTAAATCCTTCTAGTTCTTCTATGTGAGCCACCACCACAATGTGGCTCCTGACAGATGAGTGGTATGGTTCTGCTCTGGGAATGAAACCTGGGCTGCCAAAGCAGAACGCGCTGAACTTTAACCACTAGGCCATCAGGGCTGGCTCTGCCCCTTATTTTTCTAAGTACATATAAAACAATTGGAAAATAGCAAATGAAATTTCCTTGAAAACACATATCTTCCTTAAAAGTGGCTGAAAATACACATTTATGGTGTTTGGTGGTAGCAATGATATGTATCAGTCATACTGCTTTCGATTAAAAGTTACTGGATTAAACCAAACTGAATTAAACCAAAAAGAGAATTTATTGGTCCTATCATTGCAAGTCTGGGTGAGAGTTCAAACTCACCGGAACCCAGATGCTTATATGCTGTCACTAGAAATCTGTCTCTCTCCACATCTCAGCTCTGCTTACCTCTGTGCTAACTTCATTCTGAGGCTCTGACCAAGTCAGGAGAAAAGTGGCAGCCAGCAGCTCCAGGCTTATAACCTATCTACTAATGAACTCAAGCAAATAGTGAGCACCTCATTCCCAATTGCTCTGGCAGATATCCTGGAGCTAAATTTTATTTAATGAGATGGCCAAGTAAGGTGTCCATTCCTGAAATAACCACTGAGTCCAGGGAACGGAGCTTTACCAATAGACCAGACTTCCACCATGTGCTCATGCCTGAAAGAGGGGTTGGGTGTGGGAGTCAACCACATGAACACCAACAGTCTCTAAGTGTTCTGCATTCCTGCCTTACTTTGGAGGGCTTTATCATGGTTCAGCTCAAGTCCTATGTTCTCCCCAGGCCTTTGCACATGTGGGTAAGGCAGACTCCTTTCCACTTCACAGTAGAAACTATTCTCAAGAGGGAGAAAGAGACTATAACTGATGTGAGGAAAGCAGCTCTCCAACAGAAAAACTGGAGAGACAGGAAAAAAGGAATAGCATGAGAAGCAATTAAAAGAGAAGAAGATTTAAAATAAACCAACAAAAATAACTGTAAGCAAATATGAGGATCACTAAACAGCCATAAAGTTAATCACAACATTTGCCTTGACCAATCCCTATAGAACGCAATCTCCTTTGGTAATCAGCCCCCTGAGAATGAGCTGTGTTGACGTGCTTTGGCTCATCCCCAGGGCAGACCTCCTCCTTGTCTTTTCCTGCTTTTTACTTTCCATCTCCCATCCCTTCTGTTCTCTTTCTGACTGCTCACGTCTGTACTGACAGCTTCCTCCTTGCATCAGTAGCTACTGTCTTCTACCTTATTTTGCCTAATTTTCCTTCACCTCTGCACAGCAAAACTTTATTTCATATTCCTCCAAGGAAAGACGGAAAAGAAAAACATAACGAAGACACTCTATCAAGTTCCTGGCATAGTTATTTGATGTGTCAGAACTGAGAGAGGCTACATAATTTTCAAGGCCCATTGTTCAAAATTTATTAAGAATTTCATGGCAGCAGAGCATTAAACTAATAAGAAGGCCCTTCTATGGCTAGATTTTGTGCAACTGTAAAGGATTTACACTCATGAAAGTGTCCCTGGGCAGAACTCTTTGGTTACCTTTTCAACTGCTGTCCTCAGATACTGCGTCTCTTTCACGTGGCCATCCTTTTAGAGGATACTGGTCCCATCCCCAATTCCGGGAGGGGGGATTAAACCAATAGTATATCCCCCTTCCGTTCGTCAGCAACTGGTTTAAGCACGAATACATGACACAGTTCTGGCTACTGAGATCTGATTTCATCTTTTATGAAGAGAGACACAGGAGGAGAAACAGCTCTTCTTTTCCTAGACATTCTCATCTGTGCAATAATGCCCGGCCTCACTACAGCCATCTTGCTAAATGAGGAACGCTTTCCTGAAGTGGCCAAGTGGAAAAAGAGAAGGAACCCATCAATTAGTTGTTGAATTAACTGACCATGAAGCCACTTCTTCTTAGGCTTCTTGGTATATGAAATAATACATTTTTTTTATTAAGCCAATTGAGTCGGAGTTGTCCTCTTATAGCCAAAAGAGCTCAATTTATATATCTTAGTAATCAAAGAAATGCTTACATAAAAGTAAATTCTTACATAAAAACAAGAAGAGAAAAAATAGAAGTATAACTCGTGGTGCAGCACAGGAGGACAAATCTTCTTGAAGGTATTTTTTCCCCACTGAAGAGACCCATCTCCTACTGTCCAGTTTCCCTCTCTCGGGAGATGTTAGAGTACATACATAGAAAGTTTAGAAACAGGAAGCAGAGTAACAAAACATAGTAAATGAAATGCAAACCCAGATTTCAGAAATAGTTTTGGTAATAGAAACTTTGATTTACAAATAAGATTTCCTGAGGGTAATGTGAGTAAAAGCTACCCATCCAGAAGCAGAAACAATAAATCCTTGAATGTGCTTTTTTGGGTCACTTTTGAAATTATCACCGTAAGTGACTTATATCTAGCTTCAAGAACGAACTTAGTGGCAAAAATAGAGATATACTAAAGGGAAATCTTTCTTGAGATGCCACCAAATAAATATATTCTGAAGCTATTTGTTATAGTCAGGACTCTGTCTATTGTAAGTAATGGGAAACCTAACTCAAACTGAATTAAGCTTACATAATCAGGGACTCCAAGGTGGACTAGATTCTGGCCCAGCTGGAACCAGGCTCAAGTAATTAAGGCTCTTTCTTCTCCATCTCTTGGCTCTGCACATCCTTGCAAGATTCATTGCTCTGATTGGTCAGGTCTCCTCACATGCCCTGGCCTGGGCCCAGAGGAGGAGTGCCTCTCCCAGCCACCTAGACCCAGCATGAAGAAGAATGTAGGTTTTGTCTAAGAAGATGGGGGAAGGATCCTAGGCAGGCAAAAACAAATGCCTACATTACAATTGTGCAACGAATTAGTCTTGGAATTTTAGTTTATTAATAGCAAGTATTGCAGGGAAAGAGAAATGTTATTCAGAAGACAAAATAAAGAATTCCGAATCCAACACTAATTTATTTTGAAGTTAGTTTTTTTTCTTAATATACCAGAGAATTGGGTTAAGATCTTAGTCTTCTGTGTAATCATTCCAAACGCTGATTCTATTTTGAAATTAAAGGGGATTTGTGAA
Organism: Equus przewalskii; assembly: GCF_037783145.1. Taxonomy (NCBI): domain Eukaryota; kingdom Metazoa; phylum Chordata; class Mammalia; order Perissodactyla; family Equidae; genus Equus; species Equus przewalskii. The sequence goes on along the minus strand of NC_091832.1, from coordinate 106,003,614 downwards.
TTCACACGTGTCTAATCCTCAAATGTAAATTGAAAAAGGAAGGAAATTGAAACAAGAGACATTGTGTATATTACCAAATCAAAATGATGGCAGATTAGAGATAATAAAGCAAGATTCTTGAGTGAAACTATCTATTATGCTCCATCAAAGTGGCAATCAAAAAGCCTGGTATAAAGTCACATCACTTGATTGGGTTCATACCAACGTTTCTGAGTGCACGTTAGAAAAGACAATTTCGTTAGGGAGTTGGCTTCATGTACTAGAAAGCAAAAGCTTGTTTCATCCTTTTCTCTTAAAAAGCTTGCATTAAAATCTTCCAGTCACAAGATACTGAATGTGCTGAGTTACTGGAAAAATTCCAAAAAGGAATTGCTATAAACTGGAAGGCATACTTCAAATTTCTAACTGAACTTTTTATTTACCATGAGTTCAGGGATTCACCTTTTTAAGAATCAGATCTCCAGATCTGCATTAATTCAAGATTGCCTCATTTTCATTGGCACAAAAACAAAGACATTAGTTTCTTGTCCCAGAATAACAAGACATCCTTTATTTCAAATGGAGGTAACTTGAAAACATTGCAGTAATTTATGGATACTATGTGATTGTAAGACACCATGTTATTCCAAAGGCTGAAGAAAAATTAGCTACTTAAGAGGTGGTTTATCTGAGTCAAAATTATGGCATTGCTTTGCAAGGAGTTTTCTTGCATCCATGCAAACCCAACTCCTTTTTAAGTTATCACCTGAGGAGTTGTGCAATGTTACAGTCACTGTGGATGGCAAGTCCTGGGATAAGAGTGAAGGTCTTGAGCAAACAAAGAGATGCTAAAAAAAGCCTAATTCATTCAATATCATCTTTTTATGTCTTATTAAGCAGGCAGCATCCATCACCACAATATACAATAATAATACGTTGCTAAGAGAAAAAAATGTATCTGAAACTAAACCTGACTGTAGCTGGTTCTTTTTCATCAAGAAGAGGTAGCATAATTCATCTCAGTGGAGAAATCAATCTCTATAAATCTCTATGCGGCTCGTTCCTCCTCGCAGACCATGGAGGAGGGGAGAGGGAGTGAGAACTGGCGCAGGGACCCATTGTTCAGTCTTCAGCCACTCAAGAGGGACTTGATACTGAGTTTGGGGATAGAGGTTAGAGGGAGCCGCAGAGTTCTCTCCCACCCCATCAACATGGGGAGAACCACTGTTATTGTTGTTGTTTTAGTTGTTTATGATGGCAAAAGAGAGAGGCAGAGCCAGAGGCAGGCAACTCAGTGGGAAGCTGGAGCTGGTGAAACAGCCAAGGATCTTCAGGAAAAGAAAGACTAGCGTTACATTTTAAGTTGTCTGCCCTAGAAATCTGTGATGTAACCTCCTTGCCATTCCTTGGAATCATTAGTAAAATTGTGCTCTACATAGAAATACATCAATTTTTTTGAGGGGGACGATGTGGTTGAAATTCAAGGAAAAACAGTCTGAGTTCCTCATCTAAGGAAGTGTGAATCGGAGAAATGGAGACAAGACATCAGTGAGAGGGAGACCTCCTCTGCAGAGCAGGAACTCAGAGTCACAAGCAGAGTCCACGGTTGCACGGAAATGCTAGTGAGGCAGTGGGATGGGGTCTGGAGCTGACATCTGCGTGACTAACATACTGATAATTACATACATATATTAAGAGATTTGCAAGGTACCAGGCCTTGGAGTAGGAGTTTACTTATACTCTCTTGTTTGTTCCTCACAAAAATTCTATATGGTTTTATTACTTTCTCTCTTTGAGATGAAGAGACCAAGGCATAGAAATGTTAAATAACTTGCCTAAGGTCATAAATGCTGAAGTCAAACAGAGAACAGAGATCTGGTTGGCACCAAAGCCCATGGTCTTAGCCATCTTTCCAGGGTCCCCATCGGCTCCACAGGGCTGGTTGACACTCTTTGATCCACACTCCTTTCCTTTAGAATAGATCATTAAGTGCTGACTTTAAATGCTGTCTCAAATTCCTAGATCTTTTCCATCTTAAAAGAAATCAGTATTATCAATCACAAACTGTTATGGATTATCTAGCTAGTAAGTATGGAAGGAAAAAAAGGTATAATACCTAATTCCTAGCCTTATGAGAATTATAATCAAGTTGGATAGATATGATAAGTATTAAAATAGAAATAAAAGGCAGTGTATGACATTCCAAACTGAAAACCAAAAGGCTCAGCTAATGCGGGTACTGTGAGGTTTTGGGGTAAGAAAGATATTGTGGGATTCCTGGGGCAGCTCCTTGGAAGCTGTGTGGATTTGGGCAAGTCCCTTACCCTCCCTCAGTCACAACTGTCCATGGGAAGACAGGAACGGTGAGAGCACTGGCTTTACCCACCAGAGCATTGCCCTGAGTCTTTAGTGAGATGACAAATGGAAAATTGCTTTGTAAACTTCAAAGAGTTCTATCAATTCTAGCTATTCTTCTAGAATTCTAGTGCAAATGTTACTGTCCTCCAGATATGTAAAAACAGCCCATCTTCTACATGAAAGGTCAAATGCCAGAAGATAAGACTATAACTAGTAGATTCAAACAAGGCACGCTTTTACCCTGGGGAGAATGATTGGCAGGAGACCAGAGGCAGCAACTGTAGCAAGGAGTATTGGTGCCATCAAGGAAAGAAAAAAAGCGAACACACTCAAGCCAAAGACTATCCTCTCCCTCACACCACCGTCTCCCCTGTTGGTTATGGAACTAGTCAGTTTTACACCTTGGATATTTCTTAGTACACTCTCTCCATCACCGCTGCCTTCCTTCATGCGCTTGTTGCTGCTTGACAGGGCATTGCACCAGCCCATCAGTCTATTTCCCACGCCGCCACCAAGGTTTTCTTTCTAAAATGCCAGTGTGATCATGTCGCTCTCTAGCTTAAATCCCCAGACTGCCTTCCCAATGCCTGGATAAAGTGTAACTTTTAAGCTCAGCCAAACCTTCCCAGTCAGCTATCACCTCTTAGCGCTTCTCCACGGCACCGACAGTCCAGCTTGATTACGTCTTGCAGCTCTTCAAAGAAGCCACGATCAAAGCCACACCTTTGCACTTGCCCTCCCCTTCCTGTTCTTCTGATGATTTTTCACCCAGGCTTCAAGACTCAGAGCAAGAGCAGCCTCTCCTTCACAGCCTTCTTCCTGATCTGCTCCCATCCCTGTCACCACACCCCACAACCCAGAGGTGGTTACGGGTTCTCTGTGACCCGTTAACACACGCATGCTCCTTGTACAGCATTTTCCACAGGGAGTATCATTATTTATTTTTCTGTCTTCCCCGCTAGACTGAAATCCCTGAGGGGAGGGACTTCCTTAAATTTGAATCTCTAGCACTTAGCGCATAACAACTCCTTAACAGACATTGAAAGAATCACAGTATCAACACTGACTTAAAAGTTCTCCATATTAGCGCAGTTAAAAAAAATGACTGCATTAGCAATATTTTATAGAAGCACAGCTTGCTTGTAATTTTCTGTCTTATGTACTCAGCATGGAAATTTTTTCAATCAGAATAACTGAGGTTGCAATCATTTAAAAGAGGTGTCACTAGCTAAATGGATTCTTATGCTTAGAAAAATGTAAGAGACTGCAGTGATTAACCGAAAAATTCCGCCAAGACACTTCTTTATCCACATTTTAACGTCAAATCTCCTTCTTTTGGAACCTGCAGTAAAGTTTGGACTCTACTAATTATGACATTACTGGCTGCTATTAGCATAATGACGATGTCAAAAATGCTGAACTGTGGAAACCAGCAGGGGTGAAGGAATATGGAAAATGGGATGTTTCAGTAGGAGAAACTCTCGAAAGGAAGAAATCAGTGCCCAGAGACCATTATCTGGTAAAAACATTTGTCTGACTGTGGATATAAGCCACAAATAGTTCATTTATAGTGGGCAGGGCACAGGAGGTGAGTGTGGGACTTCACAATTTTAGCTGCTTTTTCTGTGTAATGGCAGATATCACAGAATTCTACAGAAAAAGTAAGTAAAATACATTAATCAGTGACTCACCCTCTGGGAAACCACAATTTACACCAGACTAAGTGATAACCCTGAGGGGGCATGACACCCAAATTGGTCTGGCTTGCTTTATCAGTGGGATTTTTTTTAAGGGAAATTGGTAGCCTTTCCCACTTTCTCCAGTTTTTTTTTTTTTTTACAGGCTTCCTTAAGTAGCTTGTATCTATTAAAGCCCATGAGTAAAATCTTGCTGTCTTGTGAAGGCTGGGATGACTGCTCTTTCTCAAAGGACGGAGGAGACCTGCAGATGGAAGGGCAGGCAGCACGCTGTCCTTTCCTTTCATCGACTTTTCAGTACTGACCTGTGCCTTCATCATCCTGTGACCGGAACATTGCAACTGCCTCAGACACCTCCCATCATCTCAGCCCACCTTTTGCTCCAGCCTTTGCTGGACCACCCAGCTCCACACAGGGTCACCTTGCAGCCCCTCACACAAGGTGCTCTGAGCATCTTTTATCTAAGCTCTGCGGCTTCTCTGATGCCTCAGTGTGGGATGCCTGTGGGACCTGCTGGACCTCTTACTGCAGCCTGAAAGTGTGTATGAGTGGGAACAGGGTAACAAAATGCCTCCTCTCACATCCCTTGGGCGGATGGATCTGAGGCTTGTTCCGCATGGCTCCATAGGTGGTGCCATCGACAGCAAACTCCATTTGCCCACGGTGGTGACCAGCCAGACAACACGCCATTGTACTGGCTTTCCTCCCTCTCTGTTTCACTCTCCCCGGGTCCCAGCTCTTGTTCAGTGAGATCACTTCTCAAAATGAACTACCCGTGTGCAAGCCTTGTGTCAGGGCTCTGCTTTCTGTGCACACCCAGGCTAAGCCAGCCTCCTAACCAGTCTGTAACAGATACACTTTTTCATTCCTAAATATAACGGATAGAAATATACTCGTTTGTATTTGCAATAATGAAGTTTCCACTTCTATTTTGTAATGGGTGGGGGGAAGCAATTATTCAGTTCAAGGCAACTCAGTATCTTTTGGTTGAAAGAGTCCCTTCAGATTATTATAGTGTCAGTTCTTTAGCATTTAAGCTTGGCCAGTTCTGGAATCCTCCCTTCCCCTTCTCCTGTACTTCTCCCCAGAGGCCATTTAAGTTCAGATCCTTTGATATCTTCCTGGCATCTTTTACCTTCCCTAGATGGTATTTGCCTTCCTCTTCCCTAGGGCAATAATCCAGAATCACATGGTCTAGTAATAGGAGGAGATTGTGGAGAAAAAAATTATAAATAAGAAAAATATGGATATTATTATTTTTCAGATCTTTCCCGTCTTTCCAAGGTCTTCACACCATTGTAGGCTAGCATCATTCTTACCATGTCAGTTATCTACAAAGAAATCAACAATGGCTTCCTGTTTACTACCTCTGATATCTAGGTCTGAACTTTTCTTCTCTTCTTCCAGCTGTACTTAAAGTTAGTGTCAATATCCCTTGAGGAGAAGGGTACATGGGGTACAAAAATAGGGGTAATATTAGGAAGAGGAAAATGGCACTAGGGAGCTGACCATCAGTAGTCATTAAAGTTTGCCTCTGTGATATGCTCTTCTTACTGTCCTTCATGTGACCTCCTGGAGCAAAAACAAGGCCTGGTTCAATAACCTAAGTTTGCTCTTGAGTACACAGATGAACTCCACTTCCCAGTTTCCTTGCAGTCAGTTTGGAGCCTGACTGTGTTCCAGACAGTGGAGTGTGAGCAGAAGTGATTTACGCCACCGGGCGGCTTGGCCCATAAAAATCTCCCATGCACGATCCTCCATTCACCATCTCCTTCTGTGGTGAACTTGGGAACCACATGTGGAAGATGACCACAGCAAAACACGGAATGAGTGGCTCCGAGTGGTTGGTTGGAGAGGAATCCCTTATTCTGCCCCACCACATTAGGCTGGGATGGAAATGAATAATTAAGGTTTATTGTGTTCAGCCCCTGACATTTGGAGGTTGTTTATTCTAGCAGCTAGTGTTACTTACCCTAATATATCTCTGAATATTGTGCATGGGAGTTCTCTTGACTAAAATGAATACTCTCTTCCATCTAATTTTTCTAATCAAAGCTCTACCAACGTGTAAAAACCCAGCTAAAGTCCTACCCAATCCAAAAGCTTTTCAATGACCACTATAGCTCATGATGACCTATCTCTCCTCCGAACTCCTAGGTACTGTTGTCCTGTTTAGACCTTAAATATGTACTTCTTTGTTTTGTTATTTGGCTTTTCATGTGTCTGTGTTCACTTGCCCAACTAGATGATAAATTCCCAACTGGAAAAGACTACTACTATTATTATTATAATTACTTGGCCCCCAAAGCAGTTATCACCAATCCGTGTAGGTGGTACACCAGGAATGAGAAGTCAGAAGTCATACAAGGATTATAAATGTCCTATAAATATCATTGTATGATTCTAGCATGAGCCAAATATAAGAATTCAACCCTAGTAATACTGGCTCATAGGTACAACAATGAATTCTCTCAGGATAAAATTAATTCCTATATATAAATGAGCTGTTCAGAAATACATTTAATTTGCTCTTTTCCTCAAGGGCTAATTAGTGTAGTGTTAGCATTTCCTCTGTCTCTCCCCTAAATGCATATTGAGCAATATCCCAAATTGTGGAAGGAAGAATTAGAATGTGAGATGGCTTTGAAATTCCCCACGCTACTGATTTTCTCTCACCCAAATTTAGCTTCTCATTTGAAATGAAAGTCAGCAGGTTTAGTGCAATCCATGCTGGATTTTATGAGTCTACTTTTCAATAATAAGAACAAGAACAACAATAATAATAAATACTTCCTTACATTCCTGAATCTTTCTGATCCTAAATGTTAAACGGCTATATCCATCTATTTTTTTCTTTTCTACTTGTAGCCATGATTTGTTTTGCAATTAAGCAAAGGGGTTTGGGAATAACTGTTTTAAATGTAAAGATCAAGAACTTGAAACAAGCACATATTCAAAATTTTATACCAGTTGCTGTTTGAAGATGCTGGAAACCATTTTAAACTGGAAAAAAAAAGTTGACTGTAAATTTTAACACTGTTGAAATGTGCCAGTTTCCATAGTGCAGGCCTCTTTGAATTCCCCTGTTCACTTGGCAGGGCTTAGTGCTAGCAATTGGCGTTTCTGTCCAGTCAATGCACCGTTGTTTTGAGCTGGAGAGAACACCTCTACAATTGTGGAGTTCGTGCCCTCCAGTCTTTAGTTTCTTCTCCACTGAAGCTGTTTGTCTCGAGATCAGTCTCTGCTGGTTGTACCAGTGATTCTAACAATCACACAGCATTCAGGCTCATCCTTTTCAAGTCCCAACTGCAACGTATTAATGATGAAAAGTAAATTTTCTAGCCTTTCAAGGAATAACTTGAAATCACACAGCAACATGTGGCAAAAATCTAAAAAGTGAAGAAACATTTTTATGGGCAGTTTATCATTCTTGCATTTTAATTTCTTGGCAGCCATAATTTAACCTCTGGTTAACAGAAAGGAAAGACAAGAACTAGGATAGAAATAGACTGGTTCATACATTTTCTTCCTCTAAAAACTCTAATGTGAGAATTGCATTTTAATACGTGGTTGAAGTTTTTTTTTTTTTTAAAAAAAGCTCCCATTAAGAACTTTCAGCAGAGATTGTCAAACTGTTTCTCAAAGCCGCAGCTTTTCTACGGTGGTACCTCAGGGCTGCCAAAAGTGAGGCTGAGTGTGGGGGCTTTTCTTTCCCCTGCCCACCCCAGTAGTTTTCCTTATTATCTGTTTTACATTTGGATTTCTGCATAAAATTTACAACAAAAAAAATAGATGCTAGGAACCAGCCCTGTGGCACAGTGGTTAAGTCTGGCACACTCTGCTTTGGCAGCCTGGGTTCACAGGTGTGGATCCCAGGCAGGGACCTACACCACTCATCAAGCCATGCTGTGGCAGTGACCCACATACAAAATAGAGGAAGACTGGCACAGACGTTAGCTCAGGGACAAACTTCCTCAAGCAAAAAAAGAGGAAGATTGGTAACAGATGTTAGTTTAGAGCAAATCTTTATCACCAAAAAGAAAGAAAGAAAATGGATTCCAGGGGGGAAAAAATCTAAAATCCCTGAATGTTGGAATCGGGGAGACATTTATCTTCCTCCAATCAATGCAACTCATTTTTCTGTAATGAAATGACCAAAATGTCATGCTGCAGGATGTGTAGAGGATGTTTGCCTGGGCTCTCCTCCCTTTCCTAGCAGCACCCTGCATTACCTCTCTCCCACTGAAGGTGATGCTGGTGGATCCAGGGACTTCTTCTGCAGGAGCAGAAGTGCCCTGGTCCTTCCTCTCAAAGTCCCAGGACAGCAAGGGGGTCTGCTCCTTCACTCAGATGCTCTCTCCTAGGTCTTTGAATCTGGAGCGAGGGACACGGAGGTACATAGGGGCTTTATGCATTTTATCAGTGGTACCCTGACCTGTCAGGAGACCTTACTAGGGTTCCTCCCTCTTGGTCTTCCAGAGCTGTCTTGGTGCCTGTCCATTTCCAAGCCGGATTGTCCAGCCTCCCAGCAATTTAGTAAGTCCCTGATAATCCTTCCAGCTGCGCGTTTTCTTGCGCTGTGCCTCTTCATTTTGCATGCCTTAGTCCTCCTGGTCTCTTCTGAACCAGACCATAGACTGCCTTAGGGAACCCGCCACTAAAATTTAGCTACTCACTGTCCTGTGGAATGTATCTTTCTCCTCTTACAAGGGCTTTGGTGGCCCACTTACACTCTCTCCCCCTCTCCTGCAATGCATACACTCACCCCTCCCTGTTTTCTGTGTGCCGTGCTCATATCCCAATGTGGCCCGGATTCTCTATACAGTATGTTACCCCAGCAACAGCGGGAAAGCATGTAGGCCTCAATGTCTGGAGAGTCAGGAACACCTGCCAGGAGGGTGAAGATAAAGAAGGTCAGAAACAAACAAGGCTATCAGGAACACAGAGGTCAAAGCCAGACTCAGAGGCCGGCAAGTGTTAGAGAAAGCACAGGAAAGAGGCACAAAAGCCAGACACACAGGGAATTTAGGGCAAGGTGCCAGCATGATGAGAAAATTACTCTGAGGTAAGGTCTAGTTTGTACAGGGTCCCCTGTGTATTCTGTGCCAGAACAGGGACTGCGCTGGGGAGGGTGCCTAAGGCTCCCACCCCGACTCAAGTAAAACAATATGGATTTTTATCCACATCCTGTGGGACTTCAAGAAGACAGTCCACCATTTTATTAACACAATGGGGACAATAAGACCTTCTTGATAAAAATAGCTGTCATTTATTGAGTGCTTACTATATGCCAGCCTCTTTGGGAACGTGCTTTGAGTGTAAGGAGAATTGAGGCTGAGAAAGGTTAGTAACTTGCCCAGGACCACATACCAAGTAAATGGTGAAGCTGAGATTTGAGCTCCTATCTGTCAACTCAGAACCCAAGTTCTTAATCATTGAGCATCCCGTCCCTAAATGACGTTAACTAGGACTGGGCTCTAGAATACACACATAACTATGTCTTCCATCCCAAGCTTCCTACCTGGCGTAAGAACGAGTTCAATAAATACGTGTTGAATAAACACGTATGAAGGAGCCTGTTAGCCCCACTCTCACGTGCTGGGGTAACAACAGACACAGCGGCCATCGCTTGCCCACAACCCTACGGCTTTCTTCCGGGAAATGCTTCTTCCCCTCCTCTAACCGCCTGCAAATAGGAGCTTCCCTTCACTTACAGGGCCTCCTCTGATTGGCTCGGGTGGCCCTGCTTAGAGCTGATTGGAACAGGTTCAGACCCGGGGTGAACACAAGCTAGGCCAATCAGACCAATCAGAGTTTGCCATCGACGTTTCAGCTGGGACCAGAGTCTAGTCTCAGTCTCCCTCTGGTGGTGATGCTAGGGGACGCCTGGCTAAGAGCAGCTCGTGGTTATATATCCGTGAAGTGATACGTCTGACAATATAAAGCTGACCTGTAGACGGAAACGCAGAGATTGAGAGATAGAAACCTCAAGGAGAGATGGAGAGAAAGTAAGAATGGCAGCCTTTGAGACCTGATATCAGGTTGTTCTCAAGTCCCGGCTCCACCCCTGTCCTTTGTCAACGCTAGTTGGGTTTAGTCACTTCCACTCAAAATAATTCTGACCAAAACAGTGGATTTATAAAAATTCTCACTAACGCATTAAGTCCATGTTTATACTGAGATAAAGGGGAAAATACTTTCTGTATTCTATCTCTGCATATGGCATATGCTTCTCCATCTCTAAACTTAGACTATGCAGCCCTACAAGGGAGGGTAGTGGTGTGGATTGACAGAGCAGAGAAACAGATTTTCGGAATAATTCACCAATAACACCCTGTTTGCTTATATTCCTTCCTGACTGTCAAGACTTTTATATTACAAGGAAGCTTTCCTTACCATTAGGTAGTGACAAATAAATGTTACAGTATCACATATTTCTACAGAATAGGTAATAATAAAGTTTTTATTCTGAAGAACTCTGGGGCACATCGATAGAGGTTCTTGGCCAACCTGGCCATGAGGAAGTTAGCTGAGCTTAATTTAATTCGTCACTAATTTTTTCTATAGTAATTAATTACTATAATATTACTATTAGTTATTGATTTGTATAATGGGTAAATAGGAGATAATTCTTCACCTTACAAAAAATACGTCATGGAATTGCTGCAAATATTTAGTTTCAGAGTATAAGATAGAACCCTGACAATTTACAAAATCTCTTCTAACGGGGAAACCAAAGACCACAGTGAGTCCAGCCGTATTTAATTCACACACAACTTATCAAAAACTTATTTATGGGGCCGGCCTGGTTGCGTAGTGGTTCTGTTTGTGTGCTCTGCTTCAGATCCCAGGAGCGCACCTACACACCATTCATCAAGCCATGCCCTGGTGGCGTCCCACATACAAAGTAGAGGAAGATCGGCACAGATGTTAACTCAGAGACAATGTTCCTTACCAAAACAAAACAAAACAAATTTACTTATTACATGAAACGGGGCTGCCAAGTACAGGTGTGCAGTTTGTGCACTGCCCAATGACACATGGCTTGGGGTACAAGTGGGAGCTGAAACCCAGCCTTCACTTGTCACCCTGAGACACGTGCCCATGAGGCTGCCTCTGCTCTCTTCGTGGCACCATGTAAGCCAGCAGTGGCCCCACCAAAAGCAAAGCAAACCTGCCTGGGGCCTAAAACTCTTTTGAAAGAAAGAGGCATTCTTCTGAAACAGAAAATAGGAAAATCATGACAGAAATGACATTGTCACTATAAAAATTAGGCACATAAATGCCTAATAAGTGCTTGTTAACTAAATGAACACATTATAGTATAAGAATGGTAATGATTTTCTTGATAATATGCCAAAAGGAAAATGATAGCAAATGCCTTAAATTACATGCCTTTATTTCTTTTCGTGGCTTATTTCTTCTGTATAGTTGTTTTATGCCCACTTGACCCAACAGCATTAGGATTGATGACAACCTTATTATGTCCCTTCCCTTGTCACCAGAAGGGACACCAGAAGAGTAAGATACTTATTTTAACTTAAAAAAAAAATGTCTTACGTACTATCAGTGCTTGTCTCCTCTATCTCTATCCTCCTAGCTGCCCCAATCCTCATGGAACACATGACTGATGGGGAAATAGCCCCAGTGAGCCGCATAGTCACCTCCCCATCGCTAGGGTTTCGGGTTATCAACATTGAAAATAAATTCCACTCCATGGCTCACCATAGTTTGCTTTTCTCATAGCACAGAAAGGTCCTGGACATGCCTCCAGTGCTTTCTATAAATAACACCTACACATTCCAGCTTTCGAAGGAGCACATTCTGCTAAACATAGACTGTGGAGACAAGTAATCCCTGTTTTTCTTGCTGTATATCACGGGTGCTAATTCAGGCTGAGTTTTCATTATTCCACCTCAGCTTGGCTTTGGTTGTTTTGAGTCTTTCCACAGAGGTCACCATATTACGTCCAGTGCTTTGTAGTTAATGCCCGGGCCAGTAGGCTCTGCAGTCCTGGGATTCTGGAGTCTCCCAGCTACAATCACCATTAGCTGGACGGGCCACAGTGTTGTTGAGTAGTCTCACAGATATTCTAATCCAAACACCAGAGGTTTGGGAGTCTCCTTATAATTTTAGGGGCCATGAGCCAACTGAAAGTTGAGCTCTGGGTATTATTGACCTAGAAATTCCCCAGCTGAAGCAGGAAGACAGATGACTTGGCAGGAATAGCTAGAGTTAGCCCAAGGGCTCTATGGAATATGTGGCCAACACAAAGACTGTGATTTACTCAGTCCTCCTCCAAGCCAATGCCAGCCTGCAATATCACTTGGGCATTATAGGATGGGGCTTGGTTGAGTCTTTTCTTGTTTCTTCCTTTTTGTTTTGACTTTTTATTTTTCCAAAAGCACATGCCATTCAGCCCCAGAAATGTGAAATAGAAGTATTCTACAGTTACTTGTTGTTGGCTCTTTATTTTGAATAATTTTTTTCTTTAAGACCCTTGCCCCTTTCTGTCTGTAATCTCCCATTCAGCTCTAAAATGCCAAGAGGCCCATCAGTCACACCAGATTTACTGCAAGAGTGTTAGTGAGCTGTGCAGTGCCTTTCAGTTTACAAAATGTGGCATCATGTCCATTCCGTCACTGAGCCCCAGAACAACCCTATGGGGCAGGAATTGTTATTCCCATTTTAGAATTGAAGAAACTGAAATCAGACTGATTATGTGACCAGTCCCCAGAGGACAGCTTCTCAAACGTGGAGGTTCAGCCTTAACTCTTTACAAACATGGTGTTCATCTTAGGGTGGCAAGAATTTGGGTTGTGCACTTAATAATTGTGTGACTTTGAGCCCATTACTTTACCTCTGGGAACCTTGGTTTCCTCATCTGCAAAACAGGAGCCTTGCAGCCAGAGTTCAAAACCTGGAGGGGAATTCCATTTGTTTCTAATGCAACTCACTTCTTTCCCTACCCCTAAGTTTTTCCGCCTTTGAGGGGAGACCCAAGGGCTTTCCGTTTCCATTTGTCATGGGAAGTCAGTGGAGTTCTGGTGTCTATATTACAGGCTCGGGTGTGAATCCTAAACTGTAGCACTTACTACCCGTGTGACTTGGGCAATTTATTTAATCACTTTAAGCTTTAGTTTCCTTACCTATAAAATGAGATAATAATAGTGCCTATCTTGTAGTGTTGGAGAGTGAGTATATAAAGTGCTTAGCCTGGCACATAGGGACCTTAAAATATTCAAATTTAACTATAATTATAATTATCACTATTGCCTCTCTTTCTTAGCATATAGCAAGCTTGGTACTGCCCCAAGTACCATTGAACCAGACCATTCATCAATTTTTTTTATCATAGTGAAAAAGAAATTATAAACCATAACTTCCTTCCACTCTTTTTTTTTTTTTTAATCAATTCAATGCCAAACTATACCTGGCTATTGGCCTCACTGTTTGAAGCACTCTTCTTGAAGATGGAGATGGTTCACCTTCTTAATTGATGATTGGTTTTGACCTCTGGAGCTGGATGGTTTATGTATGGGCAGATGACCAAGGGCTTTTTCCTATGGCTTGTAGCCTGTAACCAAGCCCATGCAGACAGTTGGGTGGTTTTTGCTAGAACAGAAATTATGGGCCATGTTGGCAGCCAATCACAAAATTCTTTTGCCTTCCATTACCTTATGTTGAAAGATAAATTTCCTTCTCCTCTACCTTTTGTGGAAATAAAAGCAAGCAAACATGATTTCTGAACAAAGCGGTTTTAAGGAGGGGCTTTGCTGAAGGTACAAGTTCTCTTGTTGCAGAAGGACAGCCTGGCTCTGGGAGGAGATACATAGACCTTGCTTAAGAATAATAGGCAAGGGGCTGGCCTGGTGGCATGGTGAAGTTTGCACACTCCACTTCAGCAGTTTGGGGTTCATGGGTTCAGATCCCAAGTGTGAACCTACACTCTGCCCATCAAGCCATGCTGTGGCAGCATCCCACATACAAAATAGAGGACGACTGGCACAGATGTTAGCTTAGCGACAATCTTCCTCACACACACACACCCAAAAACAGACAAGACTTGGGTCAGGAACAATCTTTACTTTGCACTATCTTAGGGTTTTAGGTCCCTTGTAGGGCATTTTCCTGAGGGCTTCTTGTCATGATTCCCACAAACTTGTTCTGAAAATTATACTGTGTTATGTACATGTATGTATGTAGCACTTAGGAAGTGCCAGTTCTCTTCTTCTTTATATAAGTCAGGATCCATGCAGAATCCTCAAACAGGGTAAGTTTGGGAGGAGTTTAATGGGGAGTCTATTTACAAAAGTAGGCTGGGTAAAGGGAGAAAACTACAAGGGATGGGGAAGTATCCTGGAGCCAGCAATGACAGGGCCATCTGTAAAGATCTATAAAGGCCAGTGTATTAGTTTCTTGGGGCTGTTGTAACAAAGTACCCCAAATTGGGTGGCTTACCACAACAGAAATTTATCGTCTCACAATTTTGGTGGCTAGAAGTCTAAAATCAAGGTATCAGCAGGGCCATACTCCCTCTAAAAACTTTAGGGAAATCCTCCTTGCCTTTTCATAGATTCTGATTATTTTCCAGTAACCTTTGGCATTTCTTGGCTTATACATGCATCACTCCAATCCTCTGTCTTCACATGGCTTTCGTTCTCCCTGTGTCTCTGTCTTCAGATGGCCTTCTTATGAGGACATCAGTCACATTTGTAGAGGTCTACTCTATTCCAGTATGACCTCATGTCAACTAGTTATGTCTATAAGGACCCTATTTCCAAATAAGGTCACATTTGGAGGTATCAAGGATAAGGACTTCAACATATATTTCTTGGAGGGACACAATTCAACCCATAACAGTTATCCTTCCAGATGGAGAAGGTTGAAGAGTGGATCTAGGGGAACAGGCAGAGAAGAATCACACACTCTTTTTTTATCATGCCCTCCTTGGTTCACATTCCACAATGTCCCAAACTTTGGCCTCTCTTCTTAAGCTTCTAGGTCCTTCTTTCCTTACTTTATTTCATTTTTCATTGAAGTATAAGATATATAGAGAACAGTACACAAACAATAAGTGCATCGCTTGAGGAATTTCTACAAACTCAACGTACACTGTAAACAGCATTTGGATGAAGAAACAGTATTACACCACAGAACCTCTATCGTACTCCCTTCCAGTCACTACCTTCCCCCGAGAATAGCCATCCTTCTGGCTTCTAACCATAGATTTGTGTTGCCTATTTTTGAACTAAGTGAACATAAGTGAAATCATACAGTATGTACTCTTTTGTGTCTGACTTTTTTCACACAACATTGTGTCTCTAAGCATCATCTATGTTGTTATGTGTAGCTGAAATTCTTTCATTCTCATTCCGTTATGTGAATATACTACACTTATTTATCTATGCTACCATTGTTGGGCACTTGGATAGATTCCAGTTGGGGATCTGATGAATAATGTTACTATGAACATTCTTGTAGATATCTCAGTGAAAGCTTTTGGTGGTAAGTGTTTATGCTTATGACTTTTTGACAAACATCTTCTGGGAAGTCTTGCTCATTTCCTAGTCAGAATTATTTGTGCCTTCCTTGGTGTTCTCAAAGTGAGCACTTACCACAATGTATGGCATGAGTTAAGAATATGTCTCTCTCCCACCTACCCAATAATCCTTCCATGAGTCTTTGAGCTTTTTGAAGGCAAAGATTCTGCTTTATGTATCGTTATATCCTAGCATATGCCTGCTACGTATTAGGTACCTAATCAGTTTTTTTGAGTGAGTGAGTTAATGAATGAATGAATGAATGAATGGGGAGGGTAGAGACACCATGAATAAGGATCACAGGATGGAAAGGGTACAACAACAGAGTCAGCTCTTCTTCAAGAGGCTCAAACATTGGTATCATCTTGTGTTCTCACCTTGCGGCTTCTGCCTGCTTTTCCTCAAGGTCTTGTCATCACTCCCCCCTGCTTCACCTTAGGATTAGGCGTCTCTGAAGACCGCATTTTCTCCTCTTCAGTAACATCTTCAGTACATAGGTTCTCCTGACCATGGACTTCATGCATATTAGGAATCCTTCTAGTACTTTAATCTCTAATACTTTAAATCTTTTTTCCAGTTCTTTCCCTTTGATATTTAGACATGATTCAATTTTTCTTTACCATGAAATATAGCCTCATCTTCTGAGTCAATGATTTACATATTTTGCTTCCATTCCGCTTTCTCTCCAAGCTGCGGCTCTTTCAGAATTCTCCATGAATGCCAAGGCCTCCACATTCTCCTGGGACCCTACACTCTCAACATTGGAGTGCATCTTAGCTACTGCCTCTCTTCCTGTTCTCATCTTTCCTCCTTACTCAGTCAGCTGCCAACTCATCCAGTACTTTCCCTTTAATGCCTCTCTTACTAAATCTATAGTTACCACATTGATCAATGTCTTACTCACCTCACACATATGTTCAAAACAGACTCTTATCTGTATTTTCTTCCATTTCAGTTTATCCTTCACGTACAGAATAGTTTTTGTTACCTTCTTGTGAAATGAGAGGCTAATCAGACCCAGCTCAGTTCTGTCCAATCACATTTCTCCTTATTTAGCATCATAACTGCACCCACCCTCATAGAACCAGCTTCTCATATCTTTCTAGTTGCTGTCATCATGCCTTGATCACTCCTCATTTGACAAGAGTTCCTCAAAACACAAGAAAGGAAGGGTATTTTGATAGTATTTGCTATTTTGATAGCCTTATTATCCTTCATTTATAAAATTTCTCAAACTTAGGATTCAGCTTGTCAGGCTGTTATTTTGCAACCTTTAAAAATATGTCCTAACACTGCAACGTCTGCTTCACACATAGGCATATTCCCAGAATTAAGTCACGAGTCAAGTTTTAATCATATCAATCATTTATAAATTGTATGGTCTAGAGTGTGCTGATGGCCCTTATTACTAAGTGAAGATGTTGGAAATTAAGTCATTTAACAGTGCCTGTGCAGGTAATCATTTGGTGGTAAAGTCTTAGCTAGCTTAACAACTATATAAAGTAAGACATCACATATTTTTGCAAAATGACTTCAGGGTTAAAAATCAAAGGTTAAAAACTCAGAGTCTTCTCTTTCTGTCATGAATACTTTTCAATTTTTACAGCAGAAACAAGAGACTACTTTTATTACACTATTTATGGTAGCCAATTATCTCTTTGTAAAAAGAGGTTTCATATAACCTATTTTAGAAGAACAGTTAAGAGGCTATTTTGGTTTTCACTGTCCAGAGATTTTGCTCCTTTTTATATCATAGTCATATATTGTAATCAGAGTAGGGTTTTTGCTCATGGTTTTATTCAGAGGAAGTTACTGTAATTCAGAAAGGATATTAATCCCTGCCAGTCACCAATCTGAATATAGCTCAAGATTGGGCAATGATTCCCTGTACCGTTTCCAGGAATAGATTAGAGTAGAGCCTGGAGGGCAGGGAAGGGCTGGCTGGGGAGCAACTCAGGGACAGTAGCTTTATGTCTTGAATACTAGCAGAAAAATTTGGTATATGCACATTTGCTATCACTTGGTTTTGTAGCCCAACAATGCTTCTTGGATTTCTTCTCATGATCAATGAAACCAAATATGTCCCAGTCTTTGATGGTGCTGTCACTTTGATTCCTGACTTTATGAAAAAGCCATTCTGGTAATTTTCATCCTAGTCTTAGCCTGAGCTAAATAAGTTTTCTTGAATTTGTCATCTTCAGTCTTAGGAGAGGTTACATTAGAGTTGAAGCATAGTAGTGATGAAGGTGGAAGTCCATGCTAAACCAGCTTCGGGCAAAGAAGCTTGACTTTCTGAGTATTAAGTTGATTGTTTGCAGAATCTTAACTCAAGTGAAATGTCTGCATGTGATTGTATAAGTTGAGATTTTAGCTGAAGAGTTGAAATGTTCTTCTACACTACTATACAAAATTCTCCCTCCTTATAAAAAAACACACTGCAATCTACCTAGCTCATTGCCTTATTAACTGATAATGGTAGGCAAAAAATTTTATAAGCAATATGTTACCATACAAACAGTAGTTACTATTCTAACTCTTAACAAGTGGGAACCTCATGGATAAGATAGTGAAACAAAAGTTCCTATAAGGTATTATGATTAAGTAAGCACACAAAAGGCTCAGCAGTGTTCAGCAATGTTCCTAGATGAAGGAGACAATATGACATCTATAAACAGAGTTCTGGGCCTTCTAGGTAATGCATAAACTCTGTTTGGGATTGTGATAAACTTCTCACAACTTCTTAACTTCTGGAACCTAGATGTCTAATATAGGCTTGTTCCTTTGTTAATCACTTACATCATAGACGGTGTATTCTAATGTGTATATTTTCCATTTAAGATACTGCTGTAGTCAAAGTACTTCAAAAATTCAGTGTATATTTATATTCTCTACAAGTTGTTCAATATAAGCATGGGTTAGAGCCTCCAACTTTTGTAGACCAACTCACCAAAAATCAGTGCTTTGAAAAACAAGATTCAGTTAACTGAATGACCAATTTGCCAAAATTTACTGATTTAGCAAAAATGATTTTAATGTTTAAATAGGAGTATTCACTTTTAGTTACTGATGATAAAACATACAAAATTAATGCTGAGGTGTCATTTGAAGAATTGGCAGAAAAAAAATCTAAAAATGCTTAGTTTGAAGAAATAGAAACTGTCACCCAAAAAAGAAGTCAGAACCATCCTAGCACATATAAAATACTAAAAGTTTGGTTTTAAACAAAGGACAATTGGAATATGTAGAGTTGGTGGCATTTTGTTGACAGACTTGATGTGAAAACCTTATAAAGCGTCAGAAGAGCCAGGAGGGTGTCCAGAAGGGTAGTACTATAGTGGACCATGTGACTAGCGCGGGTAGAGAAATAAACAAGCTAGATGTGACGAGCAACCACACCACCTCAAATGTTGACCACTAGTTGTTAAGAAAGAGTTGAAGGTTGATATGCTACCTGAGAAACTGGCAAACTAGCTTTAAAGTATTATATGATTAGGAAAATGTAAAATGGCATTAAATGAGATTCCTTTATTGATTTTCCCCAAACTTTGGAGAGTTTTGTTCTATGTTGTAAGCTATATCATTCTGTAGTTGTTGTTTTTGTCGTTTCTCCTGCCCGTTGCTGCAAAGTCAGTGTAACTCAATCTCGAGAACACCTCGTCCTTGGACATCCTGTGTCGTGAGCTGCTGTGTGCTCAGTAATCAGTGGAATTGATGTTCGCGTTCCAATGTGGATAGTTCTCTCACAGAGGTGTCTGTACTAGAACCTCAGTTGCCCACTTCCAGCTTCTTGGGGCTGTCAATTAATTCCCTAGGCTTGGATGACTTGATGACACCAGCTAGCAGAATTGCCAGTGCTGCTTTTCTTAGTTATTGTTAGTAGTATTTATTATTGTTATATAATATCATTGGTAGCAGTTCCTCGTGTGTTAGGCAAACAATAGTGGAAACTTACTGGCAGCAATCTGGAAGCCCGATCCACTATCCTAGAAAGAGTTCAGGGAAAACCGGGCTTCCGCAAGCATAGTGTGACTGTCCCAGAGACCAGCGGAAGTTGATACCACTGAAGCAACTGGAACAAACTCGAAGGTTGGAGGCATATATTAGAGCCTCACGAATCGACTTGGAAATATTTTCAGATGCAGGGAAGTGGGAAGTGGTGAGATGTTTTGAAGTTTCCATCCTTACATTGGCACCCCAGAATCTGCTAAGTTACTTTGATACATTGAACTCTGACGTGAAGATGAGAAGATATTCTCATCCTGTCTTCTGCCAGTTTGTCTCGTCAGGAATTATGACATTACGCATTTCAGCAATGAATGAGTTTCACTATGTGTAAGGGTTTTTTTTAATCTTCAGCTTCGTTGGGGTATAACTGACATATAAAATTGGAAGATATTTAAAGTGTACCTCATGGTGATTTGATATACATGGACATTGTGGAAAGGTACCCCCCATCTAGTTAATTAATACATCCATTACCTCACATATTTTTCTTTTTTTGGTGAGAACATTGACGTTCTACTCTCTTAGCAAATTCTAGTTATGCGATACAGTGTTATCAACTGTAGCCACCATGTTTTACATTAGATCCTCAGACCTTACTCGTCTTATAGTTGAAAGTTTGTGCAGGTCTTCTTTGTATCTATGAGGTTCTTTGCATATTCACCATACTAGAAATTTTTCAGCAACAGATAGATTTGCTCTCAAAGCCACAGAGGAGGTAGAATGTCCAGCTGTTTAGGAAAGGTTACCTAGGTTCTTAATAGCTTCCATAATATTCCCTCATTTAGCATGAGCAGTATAGCTTGAATGGTCTGTACTCACCACTGCTCTTACAACTTTGCCCTCTGGGACCACGTGTGCCTGGAAATGCTAACTGGGGCATATTTCAATTCTCCTGTACGTCTTTTCCATCACATGCTCGCTGTTCCTGTGGTAAAATATTCCAGGAGCGGAAGCTGATACAAATTCCAATGACATTGCGTTTACAATATCACCAACAGCACAGTAACTGCCATATCACTTCGGGGTTTATCCTGAGACACAAAGTCAAATGGTCAAATTTTCAGTGGGCTAAAAACTCAAGATTCATGAGTCTTCACTTAACGTCAAACCCACCAATGTTTTCATTCCATGTTCTGAGTGCTCAGTGCCCTTGTTGAGGATAGACTGGCAAGACAAAAGTGCCAGCACAGTGATACACAACACATGACTATGGAATTATGTGGAACATAACAATTTGTTTAATGCATTCAGGGTTTCGGACAGATCTAATCAAGCATCTGACCAAAAGAGATAGGAAGTCACCACTGTTACGTAGTCATATCAAATAGAATGCCAAATTTTTGTTGAAATAATAGCATTTCATATGAAAATTATTAGATTACATTGATAATTTTTCTTTTGAAATGTATTAACATTTTCAGGATTCTTATTTCAAAATTTCAGATGGCATTAGTTAATATTAAAAAAGTAACCCAGGGGCTGGCCCCGTGGCCGAGTGGTTAAGTTCACGCGCTCCGCTGCAGGTGGCCCAGTGTTTCGTTGGTTTGAATCCTGGGCACGGATATGGCACTGCTCATCAAGCCACGCTGAGGCAGCGTCCCACATGCCACAACTAGAAGGACCCACAACGAAGAATATACAACTATGTACCGGGGGGGTTTGGGGAGAAAAAGGAAAAAAATAAAATCTTCAAAAAAAAAAAAAAAAAGTAACCCAATTTGAGTACCATCAGTTACCAAAATTAATAATTTCTCTAATAGTGCTAAGGCTATTAAAACTGTAATTGTAAAATTGTCCTAACTGCCAAAAGCACACCTAGAAACCCCCAAATGAATCCGTCTTCTTATTTTCTGTGTTTATAGATGGTCAAACATATAAAATTAAGGTTAATATTTAGTGCAGGGTCTCGTATATGGTAGGCATTCAATAAACATTTATTTAATTAAATATAGAAATAAACGTTGCTTGGGCACTGATCTTGGGTCTTGCTTATCTTTCAAGTCTCCTCTCTCCCTTGTTGAGAGTTTCCTCTCATCATCCTCAGAACTGTTAATCTGGTTTCCATTGCCCCTCATCTGTTACACATGTCTAGACTCAAACTGTAGAAAGTGTTTAGTTGTTTTCCCTAAGACGCTCCTCAGCCCCTGTATAAATCAGTGGTTCACAAAGATGGATACTGCCTACTTCTGTTTCAGCCCAACCAAGAAAACTTGTTACAGATGGATCAGTGGAGTGATGTTAAAATTCCGTCACTCTACAACTGATAAGAAAAGTGTAAGACCTGCTAAGGGTTGCGATTTATGAAGAGTCAGGAAACCAGTACAGAAATAAATGTGGTTCCAGCAGAGCCAAATGTGAGCCTTTGGCCTGTCGTCACGGAGGCCAAGGTCGGAAACCCGTGGGTGCCCTGCAGGCTGTGGAAACCGCTGTGGTGCCCACTGGTGACACTAGCTGTGGTGGTAGGAGGGTACGTTTCCTTACCCGTCATTACCACAAAGAGAAAGAAGCTGACTCTGCAAAGCCTTTTCTTTTCAAAGTGAGAATTTTGAAACCTTTTGACAAGCAAAATGGGAAAAGTAGTTGATTGCCTTCCGCTTCCTCCCCCAGGATTGAGGGCTTATTAAAGACCACTGGAAAGGGCGGAGATCAGGAGAATGAATTTGAGGGAACATCTTCACATTGAAAGTGAGCCCAATGACCTGGATGTTGGAAATTCTAACAAGATGGGAAAAGGAAGTGGATGCTGTTTCATTCACTAATGTAGCATAACCCTAAGTAAACAGTCATATCACAAAGCACAAAGCACCCTCTACCCGCTACCTTTCCACCTCCCATAAATATGATAGAGGGAAAATAAAGCCAGCGAGTAACTTTCTTTAAATTCTCAGGCTACAGGACACAATCATAATGTACTCTCTATTTTCATTTTGCTAGAATAAAGGAAATAAAATAATTTTTTCTAATTTAAAAATGGACAAAGTGATGAACACAAGAGTGGTTTACTGAAGAAAAAGGCCAAGCAGTAGAAGAAGTCAGTTATCTTCGGTCTTTTAAGGGACCCCTGAGGCAGGACAGACTGTAGTCCCTCCGCCGACGGTACCCCGGATCTCTGATGAGAGTCTCTACCCTTACGTAAGGATTGCAAGGAGCACCGAACATAGTCTGCAAATATGAGAACTGTAGAGCATCAGTCTCTCCGATGGGCTTTACTGTCTAATTAGAGGAATGAGAAATGAAGACATAAAAAGGCCAGGAGTCTGAGAAACTCGTACGTGACTGTTACTGCTAGCATCTGACTCCATTTCACTCTGATGGATCCTGTGGTCCCGCTAAGGACCCTTTGCTGATCCTGCAACACGTGCTTCACACCCATCCTGCCCTTTCTCAAGATTCTTAATAACGGGCTAGCTTCAAGCCAGGCCTCCAAAAGAAACCTGCTGGGTGATGCAGACTGTGCAGAGAGCGCAAGTGAGAAATCGGCTGAGCAGGTGGCTCGCGTCGTAGAGCTTAGTGTTGCGGGGGGGGGCGCACAAGCCCAGAGAGACTATCATTTGCTGGAATGTGTCTTTCAGGGCTGCAAGTGCTGGATATTTTGATGTTTATGAAATTACCTCACAGGGAGAGGGAAAGCAATTAGCTATCAGAGTAATTTCAAATAACAGCATCTTAAAATTCAGGATGACAAAAACAGGGCAAAGTGGGTGTCATTAATGAATCGCTGTGGCAAGAGGAGAAATGAACATGCTCTTTTAAAGTGATCAGAAAGTATTTATGAGAGGCCGACTGTTTGAACCACACTTTGGAGATTAAGACAGTCAGAGACAACGGCATTCTATCTTTCAAGGAGATTATAGGACTTACATTTAAAGCTTAGTTACAAAAGCATTTTAACTATACAAGATAGGTATGTTTATGAGTGAGTGTGTTATATGCTGTGGTGTGCTGGTAAATCAGCTCTCTTAAAAAACAAGAAACTCTGATTTGTAGTGTTTGCCAGCTTCTGTGGTGTAAATACCCCCACCATGGCCATCACTGAACACGGAGTTGGAAAGAGATCTGTGTAATTGTCACTCACAAGCCCGTACCAGCCAGCTCCAGCACACAGCGGTCATCTGTCTACAGGTACAACACCTTAATGGCATTACTTAGATTGTCAGTGTCCTAGATGTCGGGAGAAGGGAAGTCGGCCAGTCAGACTCCTGTTAGGAAGGCCTTAATGGGGGAAGGTGGGATTTAAATAGGGGGAAGTATTGTGAACTCTTAAAAGGTAAGGCTGCTTGGGTTATTCTCCTCACCTCTCCCGACCATGCCCCAGCCTCTGGATGTAGTAGATACTCAATGAAGAAATGTTTGTTGAACAACGAAAACAAATGTTAGATGGAAAAGAGTGGGAAGTCTCTTTTGAGCAAAACTTTAAAAAACAAAAACAAAAACAAAAACAAAGCTGGAGAGACCAAAGCAAGTATGACCAAATGTTAGTGTCTATTAAAGCTGTTGGCAGATGCATACATACTATTATTATGTATTTTATTTTCTGCTTTCTATATTGAAAATACATTGAAAAAGATTTCTATATTGACATATATTGAAAATACATCATAATAAAAATTACTTAAATTTTTTAAAAACCTGGGAGGAAAGGGGAATTATGAACTAAGGCACAGAAGTAGGAACAAACACACTCTGGTGGATGCTGAGCAGACACTTGGATCTGATCAGAGTGTGGCACGGAGCAGCAAAAGTCGAGGTTGGGTGTAAGATGGGTGACTAGGAATCTTACCCCAGTCAGCTTCGGCCTTTCACACTTCTTCTTAAGTGGTGCTAAAGAACTCAGTCCGTTCCTTCTCCTTAGAATTATAATTCGTGTGTTAAATTTTGAATTTTTGTATTGATGGGGAAAAATTATTAACATTAATCAAAGTTAGAATTAGATGAGAAGGGAAATATTTAATCTTATTTCATAGGGAAGTGGACAGCTTAAATAAAAACACTTGTTATTGTGAAATGAAATCAGTGGTATCACACGGGGTTGATTAATGCAACTGCCTCCATATTGAATGGAGTCCAAGTTGCCCAACCCCCTTTCCTGGCCCTAAACGCACACGTATTCTGAAGCAGCCTAAAATAGCGTCCAGTTGGACAAATGGATACAGTGGCATAGGGTCTCCTGA
This sequence comes from Equus przewalskii, assembly GCF_037783145.1. Lineage (NCBI taxonomy): Eukaryota > Metazoa > Chordata > Mammalia > Perissodactyla > Equidae > Equus > Equus przewalskii. Next base: position 105,978,861 of record NC_091832.1, on the reverse strand, counting down.
ATTAGAGTGCAGTGTTCTATTCATTGCATAAAACAAAGAATAAATCATACGTAAATTTACACTCCGTTGGAAGTCTATTGTTGATAAAATGAAAGGGGATAAAATGTAATAATCACGGCAAGCTGGCATTCAAGGCACTGGAGAAAATAGAGAAGGACATTTTCAGTCTGCTTTGTACATTTCACATCGTTGTATTAGCACCTAGTAGTATTAAATGGCACCTTAGAAAATAACTCAGTGCACAAAGGCTCTCAGAAAACATTCGCTGTGTCTCCGATGCACTCCACATAATGCGTTCAGCACCCTACAGACAGGCCATCAAATTACAGTAATAGGAAAACAACAACAAACGCTCGCCTGAAAAACGGGATCTCTGGAATTGGGGATGGAGCTTACTTTATTCTTTCAAGGCTTTATTATATAAAGCTTGCTTTGAGTAGCTACATTAGAATCTGTGTGAAAATAGAGGGCACGGTGGTGGCCATCTATTGAGCAAATGGGGTCACAAATCAATCCTCAGAAACGATCTTCAAAAAGGGAGATTGATAAAAAGTGTACCAACTGACACACAATCAGTATGCATCTGGGACACATTTTACTGACAAATAGTCATTTAGAACACACTGTACCATTCTCCTGTATTGAACTCACAGACGTCTAAGTCCAAGCTGAACCCCATTAACATGTTGTCTCATTCTTGTCAGTATCTTCACACACAGTTGTTTTCCCCTTTTTTAGACTCTCTGAGTTTGCCTTTATGAAATTTTTAGAATATCTCAAGGAATAAAACTTCTACTGATTATTATGGAATTTCCAAGTCAGATGGTTTTCCTCCTACCAAAAATGAAATAATGAAAATTCAAACAGAGGAAGCTTTTCTTCTTATTCTAGTCTCCTGTGCTCACCAAATTCTGATGTTTTCCAGCCACCCTTTATTTTCCTTCTTCCTCGTATTTACAGCCTTCAGAGATACACGTGAATAAGGTTCTCTTAGCTGAGGCTTTAGTTCTTTTGATTTTATCACATTATTCAAACCTAACATCCAGTAAACTATTCCTATGTTTTTCTCTGAACTTTTTTCTTTCTCTTTAACTTTCTGGCACCTGTGTTTAATACTATGAGAGAAAAATAATAGAACACATTTTTAAGAACAATTTTGGGCTGAATGCTTAAATATAGCTTCCAGAAATATGAGTTTAAGTGCAGTATTCCAGATGTGGTCTAATAAGTCACGTGACATGACATAATAAGTGCTTTCCTGATTGCTGGAGCAGATGTTCTGATCCTCAGCACAGTAGGTACAGTAGGGTTTCCCTGCTTATCTCTCCCTCTTCCATTCCAGGCTCTCCTCGACACGCTGTGCGGCTCCGTGTTCTGTTAAATGATCACTCCTCAAACATACATTCTGCCTCTTCAATGCCTTCCTTTCACTCATACTTTTCTATTTATGCACATTTTCTCAGCTCTCTTTTCAGGTCCCTAAAATCTTTTTTTAAACAACTCTACACTTGTTAAGATTTAGCCATGTTTTATTAATCTTGGCATTGCTAAGATTCAGATTTTGGTGCATTCTCTGAGGTCTGAATAGGAGATAATCTAGAAATTACACATACATCTAAATGAAAATAACATACCTTAATTAAGATATAGTATTTGGAATTTCATACTAGGACACACTTCCCATATCTTTATGTCTTTGCTTCTTGATATATCTGTCTTTCAAGCAAAGGGATGATATCTGAGTTTTGAGATTTTCAGATGTGAAAATAGTCAAGCAATCTCTTTCCAAAAAGGCAGAATACCTTTAAATTCAGCCTCCTCAGAAATCTGCCATCTTTAACATCCATTTATAAAATATGTTTGTTTTGTCTTTTGAGAAAGATTAGCCCTGAGCTAACATCTGCTGCCAATCCTCCTCTATTTTTTTGCTGAGGAAGACTGGCCCTGAGCTAACATCTGTGCCCATCTTCCTCTACTTTATATGTGAGACGCCTGCCACAGCAGGATGGCTGTCAAGCATGGCTTGACAAGCAGTGCATACGTCCACACCCACGACCCAAACTGGCAAACCCCGGGCTGAGGATGCAGAATGTGTGAACTTAACTGCTGCACCACCAGGCTGGCCTCAAAATATGTTTTCTTTAAATGATGCTGTAATAAATAGAATATGTTTTTCCATAGAGTAGGTAAATAATCATTCATCAATCCATCTAATTATTAAATTAGTATGATGCCAAAATGGAAATTATAATTTAAGAGGGAGTTTGAGATGGCATGTTTTTGATATTAAGGAATCAAGAGTAGTTTTTAAATTGCCATGTAAAGTGGCATGTTAATGATAAAATTTTATTCTTCTTCTTACACAGAAGTAGTATGACTTATACATTATACAAATTACAGAGTAAAACACTTGGAAAAGTCAGCTAAGAAACTTCCATTGAAGTCCTTCTGTAAGACCCCTCTGGTCTCATTCTGACCCATGTCTTCAGTAACCTCACAAGTATTTGCTGAATTCCCTAATTTGTAGTTCTAGCCCCCTAGGCTCCAGACTGTATGTCTACGGGACAGCACCACTTGGACGTCTCAAAGACACCTCACATTCTACATGTTCAAAGCTGAAGTCAAGGTCATGCTCCCCAGACCTGGTCCTCCTCCAGTGTTCTCTGTCTCAGTGGACAGCACCACCATCTACTCAGTTGTGCAAGCCAGAAGCCTAGGAGTTATCCTTGTCATCTTCTCCGTCTCCCCACATCTTTCTACTCCATCACTTAGTTCTGTTGATTTGTATCTCCTAAATACGTCCACTTCTCTTCAACATCACCGTCATCCACTCAAGCCAAAACCATCATCATTTCTTCTTTATTAGTAGGGTGACTAAACATCCAGGTTTGCTCAGGACTAAGAGCATTCCCAGGATGTGGGATTTGCAGTTTTAAACTAGGACTGTCCCAGCCAAACCAAGATGAGTTGATCTTCCTAATTATTGATCTCTCTGCTTCCCCTTTTGCCTGCTAGTCCTTCTCCACACTGAAGCCACAGTGATTTATTTAAAATAAAAATAAAAAATGTGAGATATCAGTTCATACCCATTAAAATGTTTGAAATTTTAAAAACTGACCATGCTAGGTACTGGTGTGGATGTGGAGGAACTGGTACTCTTGTACACTGTTGATGGGAATGTAAAATGTACCTTGGAGTAAAAAAATGTATTTTGGAATGTCAAACCACGTGGAAGAACTGTTGGGCAGTTTCTTACAAAGTTAAACAGATACTTAACGTCTACTGTTATGTTTATCCAAGGAAACATATGTCCTCAAAGAGACTTTTAGATTAATTGAAGCTTTATTCATGACAGCTCAAACGTGGAAACAACACAAATGCCCATCAACAGATTAGTGGATAAACAAATTGAGGGCTATCCAAACGATGGAATACTACTCGGCAAGAAAAGGCCCGATGGATACATGCCACAACGTGGCTGAATCTCAAAAACACGCTGAGTGAAAGAAACCAGACATAAAAGAGTACATACCATAAAATTCCATTTACATGAAATTGTAAAATAGGCAAAAATAAGATATATAGTGACAGAAAGCAGATCAGTGGCTTCCTGGGGCTGGGAGGTGTCGCTGAGACTGGAAAGGGACATGAGAGAACTTTCTGGGGCAATAGAAATATTTATATCAATTTTTGTGGTGGTTACAAGCATACATTCATTTGTCAAAGCTCGTCAAACTGTATAGTTAAAGTGGGTAGATTTTATTGATGTAAATTATACTATGGGATTTCAAAAAGAAAAGTAAATAATTTTTTAAAACCTGCAAATCTGATCATGTCACCCTGCTGTCTAAAACACTTCAAAGGCTTCCTGTTACTTTCAGAATGAACAGCAAAATCTTAACGTCTGGCCCTGCCTGCCTCTCTGGTCCTATCTCATGTCACTTCCCCCCACTTTCTGTGAGCCAATCCTGCAGGCCTTCCCTTTCTTTTTTTGACTCCTCTGTACCTCCTACCTCAGGGCCCTTGTACGTGCTTCTCTTTCTGCCTGGAATGCTCCTCCCACCTCTTCTTCATGGTTCATTAACACCTACTCATCATCCTTCAAATAGAAACTCAAATGGTACTTCCTCCAGGAAGCCTGCCCTGACTGGAGTATGGTACACTCTTATTGCATCTCCTATGCTGTAGAACTGCTTTTATAGCACTTATTGCAATTTGTAATTATATGTTTGTGAGATATTTTGACTAATGTCTGCCTTTTCATTAGACTTTAAGAGCCATGAGGTTAAGACTGTTTTACTCAATATTATATACCCACACTTTACACAGTGCTGGGCTTAGAGTAGGACTCAATAAATATTTACTAAATGAATGAATGCTCCATTACAAATGACAACTAACCATCACTCCTACATTACAGTAGAATAGTATCTCAATCAATAGGTCTATGCAGTTTTATTATTTAAACTCAAATTAATTAGTAAAGAATTTCAATTTCCAAACACTTTTATACCTATGCAAGCCTTACATTAACATTTTTTTTCACCAAAGCCAAGCAGGTCATTGGCTATCCGGTTGTTCTACAGGTCCCCAGAAAACTGAAAATTTATTAAAAACAGACATAAGATAGAATTCACAAAATCATGTTATTGTTATATTGTTGATCATTTTTGGAATTTGCATTGTTAAATAAAACATCTATTTCTCCTAGCATAATACACTGATGTTTGTCTTTGCCAATATAAGTTAAGCCTACTTGATAATAATTTAAACGTGTTCTTAAAAATACACAGCACGCTTTTGAATAAAGAGGAAATATCAAAGTCATTATGTAACTACCTCAACAGAAACATTATGTCCTGGTAGGAAATCATCTGATAAAAGCTTTTGATGACACCAAATCTGGGTAACCTTTTGAACACATTAGAGTTAATAGTCATAAAATATTTCCTCATGAATCTTTATGTTTTACCGTTAGCAACTCTCAGAAGAATGGAACACTTTTCTTTTTGGATTTGCAAACTATCAGAACATGAGAAATTAAGATATTTTAAACTAATAACATAAGGATGTTATTTCAAATCTTTTGAACATGTGAACGACCCTGCTACTTATTGTACAAAACAGAATAACCATCATCACCTCTACTATGTATGATGGTGGTTGACCATGATCTCTTGTCAAAATACTTGATATGGCAAAAATCAATTCATCCTATGTTGGTGAAAGCGGAACACATCTTTGTTGAATTAATGTGGGTCAGTAAGTTACTCATGATTAGCAGAATTTACTTCCAGGAAAAATGTTGCCACTTCAGAGGAAAATAAATGACTTCTTTTTCTCAGAAAACAACAACAAAAATAACAGGAAATAATGGATGTTTTCATTTTTCATCTTAGGTGCCAGAAAACTAAAGCCAAATTCAAGTCTCAAGTTTTCTGCTCTTTACAAGTGCTCAGGAGCATTTATTGGATAATTTGTATGCTTTTGAATATTTGCAAGTCATCAATGAACTGATCTCTTAAGGTCACCTGGAAGGCAGGGACTGCCTTCCTGGCTCTTGTATTTGCACACACCACAAGGCCAATCAGGCACATCCCTTGGTTGTAGTAGGGGCTCAATAAATGTTGGCCCCAAAATGAATGAAATTGTATAAGAAAATTCTGAAGTGATTTTATAATCTCGCTCTCTTCTGGTTGGAGCCAAAATAAACCAGTATCCATACAATGTTTTTGCTTTCTGATTTAGTTAATAAATCCAGATGGAAACTGAATTTTCAAAACGAGAAGGCAATTGATCTCAACAGAAGGAAACAAAAATGATTTTCAGAACTTTCAAATTAACTGCTTTGCTGTGACTGGATTTGGAATCAGAGTCTTTAAAAGACCTGTTGTAGTGAACGGAAATATGTCATGCATTTTGAAACCTAGGCTACATCGTGCCACCAGCTGAATTTCAAAATCAAGCAGCCAGATTAGAGCAACAATATTTCCTTGATTTTTATTCAGTGAACTGTTTGAAGTGCTTTTAATAAAAATTGTAGATGATCACAAATATCAGAATACAGAATGTTCATATACTTTGTGTCTCTTGAAATTCTGCAACTTGGGTCCCTATTAAAATGGATTCTAACTCCACTGGTAGGACTTATAACTTGTCAAATGCCTTTCTTGTTTTTACCGGCAATTGTCAGTAATTGCCTATTTTTACTAATTTCTTATCTTAGAATTACTTGCTTAGTTTTAGTGTAACTTTACTCTGTGGAATCATTGATACCTACACTTAACTCATAATCAGCCATGGATTCCCACTCTCCTCCACACACCGCCCCCCATCCCCTAATTTTAGTTCTAACCTAACAAGATCTTTCTTCAAAATATACACACAGAATAAAGCCATTTGCATCAAACCTGGAAAAACTGAGACAGATTTTAACCTCGGTACTTACATGCAGTTCACTCCTATGGATTAGCAGTCAGGTATGAGTTACGGAAAGCACGAGCCTACTCTCCCATTTTTCAAACATTTCTGGGGAGAGATAAATTTTCAGATTCCGAATTTATATGACAGTGAAGTCAGGATGACGACTGTCTCTCTCTCTCTTTCTCTCTCTCTCTGTCCGTTAATTATTCATTGAAAAGCTTTTTAAAGACACAGTTCAATATTTCTTTACTGACTCACTGTTAATAAAATTACAAGTAGTAATTGCAGTCGTTGATTCCTTATAATGGCACTTAACGTTTGTTATATTTCTAAATTGCCTTAAAGCGACGTAAGCAGTTTTCTGGAAATGCGAAGATGCGATATTCCTTGTACATTAACTACCATCGCTACCAACCATTAGCAGGACTTGCCCAATCATTATTCCTGTACTTGTGCCCCACCTGTGTTACTCTAGCCACTTTCTTTTTTCTTTTCATTGTGATAAGAACGCCTAACGTGAGCTCTCTTACAGTTTATCGCTATCTATAGGTATTATGTTGTACTGCAGATCTGTAGAATTCATTCATCTTGCATAACTGAAAATTCACACCCCTGAATAGCAATTCTCCATACCCCCCGCCGCCCCGCCCAGTTCCTGGCAAACATCATTCTCTTCTTCACTTCTATGAGTTTGACTATTTTAAATACTTTCTCACCTTGATATCCAACAAGTTTAGGCAAGGACAGCACAAAAAATTATTTTTAAAAGCAGGGATATTTGGTCTGGAATTTGAAACTGATATGTGTCCCCTGCTGTCCTGGTTTTCCCACATGCTGAGCTAGAATACCTGAGAGAAACTGTATAGAAAACAGCCAAGTTTGATGATGAAGTCCTTACATATAGCAAGTCTAAAATTTCATTGAGTGTTGTTTGGGATGCTATTAATGTTATTACTGGAATACAAACATCAAAGAAAATCGGATCACACACTCAAGGAAATTATTCCCTGCTGGAAACCCTGTTAGCTGACTTCAATTATGCTGTCTTTTTCTCATTCAGGAGGCTGTGTCAGCCCCATTATCTGCTCTCCAAATGGCCCGCTTAATCAAAGTGCACACATTTGAAACTCATCAAATTAAGTAAAATAAAATTTGAATCTTGTGCTTGTTCGGGTCCAGATTGTGGCACTATCAAAATTATTCTGATTGCTAAAAGTGTGTCCACGGACCGTAGTAAGAAGATAAATAAGTAGGGCTGAATCAGAATTAAAACGAGAGCCTTTCTGATGGAGAGCTTATAGGCTCGAAAGTAGATGTTTGTTTCAGAATTAACATCTATTTTTTAGAGTGTAATTCGGGATTTGTTGAATTCCCTCCATCATATTTCCTGAAAGGAAAACACAAGCATATAATACAGGTATCCTTTTTTGTTTTCACGTTTGTTATGAAAAATGTTGAACAAATGGTAGAGAGACTAACAAATAAACACATACTTATCACTTTTAAAAAATATTTTTACCATTTGGACATATTTGTTTCACAAATCTAAAGTATTTTAAAACAAGTTATGGACACTATGACATTTCACCCTCAAATACTTCAATATCCATAACTGAAAAACCAGAATATTTTCCTACAATCCACAATTCCATTATCATACCTTACAAAAGTAACAATTATTCCTTAATAACATTTAATTTCCCAATACTATTCAATTTGCCTTAATTGTCCCAAAGAAGTCCTTCAGAGCTGGTTTCTTCAAACCAGGAACTGCACTTACTCTTAAATACCACAAGTCCAAATTTTAATTTAAATGTATTCGTGGATATCTTTGTAAATTTTAAGGATGCATTTGTAACTTTTAATACACTTAAGATGGACCAAAGAAAGAAATTCACCTCATTATATTTCAGGCATTCTTAGGTTGGCTTTCTCAAACATTTTCTAGCATTTAATTCAAAATGTTTTTGTCCTCTTTGTTTTGCTTTCAACAAAACTGCTATAAGAAGCCAAAAATGAGCAGAAGTGTTTTCCACTGCTAAACAAGTGGGAAAACTTTCTCACTATCTCAAAAATTATGACACAAGTTTAGAAACAAATGTTAAGAGTAAAATGCCTTGAATACTAAAACACAATAATCAACCCATATCACTCTAATAAACGTTATGTTAGCCCAGAATGTTGATTATGAAAATGAACAATTCAATAAATCTCGTGTAGGCCCTACTACTTTCATTGGAAGGTATAGAAAGGAGCTATTAATGATACAATCAGCTGACCTCTCTGAATTCCCCTGAGAACTTATCAGGGATGCCCAACCACAAGGTGGTGCCTCAGACCTGTGGGGTATGTGCATGTGCTAGGATTGAGCAGGGAGAAACTAGATGTGTCACCCAACGGGCTCTTCCTAGTGGCCTCACAACATGAGAATGTGCATAGCTTATCTGGGAGAGACATCCAGAACATGTTTTGTCCTCCAGTTCGCCAAGCAGCATGCTTATCACTGGTGTGGAGCATTTGATCAAGGCAGGCCTAGGAACTTGTTTTGCAAGTGAGAATGTTTCCATCCACAGCAACTAATTCCTCATCATTGATCCACTTATTGTGTCAATAGTCTTGTATCCCTCAGGTATATAGGTAACCAGATTTTGCAAACGACAGTAGCAAGAATATCCAAATTGTGGATTTGGCTAGTCAGATCTTTTATCTATTTGTGATATTCAGTGATGATATAGGCTATAACTCAGAAAAGAAAGACTTGTTTGGGCAAAACAAATATTTTCTCAAGGAAAGTTATTAAAGCTTCAAAGTACCCTTAAATAAGGATATTCTGCTTCTGGAATCGTCCTATGAGATGGTAGAGCAATGATTTCCAACTATGTGTTCTCAGTGATATTTCAGTAAGTCCAGAAAAAATGAGAAAAGTAAGGACAATATTGTGAATTTTTTATGGAGTTGAATTTACTAAATCTAAAGAATTAGCCTCTAGTCTGAGATTGTCTTTTCATTGTCTGTGTGTGTGTGTGTTGAAGTTTTGGTGTTAAAGTTTCCTTCCTTCATGAGATTATGGTGATAGTTGATAATATCATTTTAATGTCCAAAATTTAAAGTTCATAACCCTATGTAATTTTATGTTTGTGTTTTGGTTATCTGTTGCCGTATAAAAAACCAACCCCAAAATCCGAGTCCTCAAACAACGACAATCATCTATTTGCTCAGGATTTTACAATTTGGGTAGGGCTGGGCGGAAAGAGCTTGTTTCTGCTCCACAGGATGGCTAAGTGACTCACCTGGGCCTGGAGAACCATTCCTAAGACAGTCCGCTACAATGTGAGTGCTTTCCAATGAGACCCTTTCCTGGGATCTCTTTCATATTTCATCTCAGATGGATTTTCCAAGATGAATTAGCTCTGCATATGGCATTCCCAACATAGCTACTGCGCTTCCACAGCTTCATCCTTATCCTAGTCTTACTATGTCATTCATTCTCTGGATTTTGATGCCTCCGTAACAAAGAATTGGAACGTCATGCTCTAGCTTGGACTTTTTTTTTATTATCAGCATCTTCCCTTGCCCCATATGTCTGTTCTCCACCCAGCTTGCGAAATTATTAATTCCAGACCTTTGTTAATTCTGATCCCTTGCAAAGGAAAGTGTCACTCTGTTCTAAGTCTCCCTACCAAAGTCCTGTCCATCCTTCAAGGCCTGGTTCAGAAGCCAATTTCTCCATGAAGACTTCCCCGATCTCCCTGCAGCAGGAATCAATCTCCTCTACCACAGCACTCTCCGAAAGCTGTCATAAAATCATGTTTCATCTGCCTGTGGACTGAGTAGGAAGGGAGCTCTTTGCGAATGAGGAGTTTGTCTCAATTACCTTTATCTTATTAGTAAATACCTAAAAAGTATTTGTTAAATGCATTGAACCAGAATCGAATCATATTTCAAATTAGCTTGAAATAATCTTTAATTATTTTTATTTTAAAATGCTGTTTTGTCATTTTTGCAATAATGCCTACTTTTCTTAATGTTTTGTTTTCTCCAAAAGTGGATCAAAGAATCTTAGTCGTGGAAAGAATCTTGAGGCATGATATCACAATAAAAGGACATCATTTTAACTATCCAAAGGCAAATTTATTCTGTTTTGGAAGTCATCCAGAAAATGTTGAGTTATCTTCCTTAGAAACCCATTCCAACTTTTTGCATCTTTTATCCACAGGAAGTTTTTCCTCACATTGAACCTAAACCACTCCAAGCTTCAGTTTAATTTGTTTCTTATTGCTCTTGTCTCATAGTCTCCATAAGGAACAGCTGGTCACAATCCATTTCATTTGTTCCCTTCACAGTCAAATGTCAGCAGGTCTAAATATCCTTTGGAAAGCACACACAAATTTTCCTTTTTATTCAAGAGTCAGTGGGCATCCCCTACTGGCAGAGCAGGTTATTAAGGTTTTTTGTGTGTGTGTGTGAGGAGTATGGTGAACTCCTTTAAACAGAGAGTTCCTAAAATTACTATTGAGAGGGCAGTATTTCTCAGAGGAGAAATTCAAAAAGACACTCTATTTTTCTGTATTTGAGGAAGAAAATGGATCAAAGTTTGTTTGTAAAAAAATGAATGTATCAAATTAATGAATTCAAAGGAATATTCACAGGTCACTAATAGGATGTGAACAAATGGATGGTTAGGGAGAAGCTGCGGAAAGTTTACATTCTCATTGCCCCGGAAGTGAAGTGACCCAAATACTCGGCTGAAGTTTGGCCAAAGAAGAGTAGGGTCTAACTGAAGCTTAACCAGTCACGCATCCTTCCTGGGCACCCTGCCTGCAGGACCGACTCCCCACTGTGATGATATTGTAATGAGAAAAAAATGCATGCAAATTAGTAAATAGTAATTAGAGGTGGAGCCATACATAGTCTGATTTGGAGAAAGATTTTGGGAGGAGTTGGGAGGGAGTTAGAGGAGATAAAGTGTGAGGTCAGTAGAGAAGGAATCTGAATTGTATACAAAACAGTTGAATGGCAGATGCACTGTTATGAGAATAGGGGAAGCACTTACCCGTTACTGCTCTCACTGGCTGGTTGAAACCAGGGTAGATAAAGGATATAGTTTCCTATACATCTTCTCTCTTCTAAGCATTGGCATCACTGACCTGGACTGTACTTAGAAAGTGGGAAGCTCAGTCTTCCAGTGACCACTGTAATTTGATTTGGGTTTAATACAGTTGGAAGGGCTTGGAGCTTGGATCACTTTGCCTGCCTGGGGAACTTGGCACCTCCCAGAGAAAGCAGAGGGAGTAGAAATGAGAGTCAAAACGTATCAGCAATAAAAAAAGTGTACTGACAAGAGAAAATAAGGATGTGATCTGTGGTTTGTTTGACAAAGTTATAGAGTGGAAAAGGCTTCAAAAATTCATTGAATTGATTTTCCTAACTTTCTTCAGATTTTACCTAAACGTTGTAGCTAAACAATTATTATGTGTTTATTTAATATCCTAAAGCATTAATTGAACACCTCTTGTTTGAGGAGTTAACAGATGTAAGCTCTGAGAACAATGCCTGGCACATAGACTCAGATGAGGTTGGGCATTAGTCTTGGAAGCTGTCACTCGTGTAATGCACTGGGCTTGATACTCTGGTGTAGAGATAGAGGGCAGAGACATGAGAGATTCAAATCCAAGGGCTCCATGGAAGGCAATTCTATAACTTCTCTATTCATACACTCTGCTATATGCGTCCACGAAGTATTGAGCTTGACATCTGCCCATTTTCTCCCTATCATCCATAACCCTGAAAGTTCAGAGGCTTTCCTAAGAGTGGAGAGGTCATGGGCTGCAGCTGTTCCCATCCTCTTCCTCAGTAACTTTTAGAGCCACCCTCTCCCAACATACACACTCACAGCCCTCCATGACTTTGAGAAGATCAAAGATTCTTATCTAGAATCATGTTAGGTTTTTGTACAATACTCGAATGATGTAAATATAATGGTTAGGGAAAAAATACTTAAATTTTTAGGCAGTGCTTCAAAGATAACCTGATTTTTACACATACTTTTAATTCTCAAAAAATAGTGTGGAAGTCACATTCCTTACTAAGATGGACTCCAGGTTTTCCGGAATGACTAAGGGTAATAATCTGAGAAGCCATTCCCAACAGTATGCGTCAATATGAAGAAGTAAAATTTTTGATGTCTTTAGGCTAAAGAATTTAGGAGTACAGTTTATGGCTTTAAAGCTTATTTAATATCAAGAGATTGTTTTTTAATGTGTAACATACCCAGACAGAAAAATTTTGTTAGCCAGTCTTGACTATAATGTAGGAGGCACCCATCCTGAGTACTGACTCATAACAATATGAGAGTTCTTTAATTGAGTAATTGAGGCCTATTTGGGGATAACAAAATGACTCTTGAGAATGAATGACCCCAAACTCTGGGATGAGAACCAGATAACTTTTACAGTATAGTTAATTTGGTTCCTAATATTTGCAATTAATATGAATACCATACAGTGGGGTTCTATAGTTTGGGTTCCTTGGAAAGCAGAGCCTGACACAAGAACTCTGGTTCAGGTAGTTTATTTGGAAGGTGATCCCAGAAAGTAGGAGTGAGGAGCAAGAGACTGAGACAGGGAGAAAGGAAAACCCAATACAGACAGCATGTTGTAGAGGTCACTGCTAAGAGTAATAAGAGACTTGATTCTTCTGGCAAGTCTGCAGAATGTCTCTCAGAATTTTCCACTGGAAGACAGGAGGCTGGAAAATTATCCACTAGTTGTATCCCCTATTCTTAAGGGTTGCCTCTAGGGTCACTAATGCTCCCACACTCTGGGGCTTGTACTTGCATGAGGGGAGAGGAAGTCACCTCCTACAGACAAGGCCCTGGGGCAGAATGTGACAGGGAGAGTGAGCTGCCCACCGAGCTGCTTCTTAACCTCAGAAGCAAGCTGAGGGGATGTGACACAAGCACCAGAGAGGTCTGTTACAGGGGTTCTGCTAGCAGTTGGTGGCTCCTCCTTGCTAAGCTATTAGAATGGGTGACAGCCGTTAGACACCACAGCTAAGAGTAGTCTCTCTTCTCATCTGCTGTGTCCTCCTTTCACTGAGATGCCCCACGCTATCTACAATGAGATAGTTGCTACTTATTTCGGGCCTCTGCTCTCGATCTCTGCTTGTGCCTTTCTCAAAGTGGAGTCTTTGAGTTCTGACTTTTTGTTAACTAATGTCAAGAGAAGTCTTTAGATTCCTTCAAAGTGCTCATAAAATGCTAGTTTCCTACTCTGATAATGGCTAAATAACGTGCGGGACTCCACATCTAGCTCTCTAATCTGAGAGTATCCCCTGGTGGTGTGTCAGCTCTATTCTTTTTGCTGCAACCAGCATTCTCCATGCCCTGGAAATGCAGCTCTATACAGATGGGGTTCTAAATTCCTTTAGTCAAGAAAGTTCACTTTCTTGTGGGGATCCAAGCTGAGTATGGATTCGCTTCCTTGGGAAGCACCAGAATAGTGCCTAAGGCCTTAGGAAGATACAGCACACAGTCTTACTATTTAACTATTTCACATCCATCACTGTGTGGGTTACAGTTGGATAAAAGCTAGTGTAAACAAATTTATAGTAGCAAAGACTTCTGTGAACCTCATAAGATTTACATAATTAACACTATCCTTAGCATCTTAAGTTATCTTGGAGTAAGGCCCAGAACTTTACTTTTTAGACAATGTCAAGCCCAGTGGTTTTCAGTGGGGGCATTTTGTTCTCCTCTCCAAGAGGCGTTTGACAATATCTGGAGACATTTTTGATTGTCACAACTTTGCAGGTAGTCTACTGGTATCTGGCGGGTAGAGGCCAGGGATGCTGCTCAAGGGAAGGAAAAATAATTTTCCTTGTATTCTTCTATTCTTCTCTGGGGCCTCTATGACAAAAGATGTATTAACAAGAGAAAAATAAACAGTTTATTAACACATATGTCTCACATCTACATGGGAGATACCCAGGAAAAATGAGTATTTCATGAGGTGGCTTCAATTCAGGCTTAAATATCATCTTCAGCCAAAGACAAAAGAGAGAAGGACGTGAGAGAGCCAGTTATGGGAGGTGACCAGGAAAAGTATACTAAAAATGGTAAGGTTGTTATGCAGATTGAAGTCTGTGCCCACTCCACTGATAAGTCTCTTGTGATTTAGTCATCCTTCTCTTCTCTTACAGGGAGAGAGAGAGAGATCTTAGAAATGAAGATTTCCTTTATAAATATAAATTTTCTTTACAAAAGGGTAACTTCTCTGTTTGCAGAGTTTGTCGTGTGTCTGCTGTTTCTCAAAATAATCAGCTCAAAATAATCCTTATGCCAAAGAGGCATATCTTGGAGTGGCATACTCTGCTATCCTTTGCTACTAAACATTCTACAATTCAGAGAATAGTACCCACGACAAAGAATTATCACGTCCAAAATGTCACTGTTGCCAAGGTGGAGAAAGCTCGATCTAGAAACGTTGAAGTTTTACTTCTATTGATTTTTGGAAGATTAACGCAAACATCCTTTCTGACCTTGTGCAGGTCACCTCACCTTTCCTGGCCTCAGTTTTCTGTTTTGGTGAGGATGTCGTGCTAGATGATCTCTAAGGTCATTTCCAACTCTGATATTATATGATTCTGATTCTGCTCTTTCCCTTGCCGCATTATTCTCCGTACATTTTGGCATTCTAAGATTGCCTGCTATTGAATATAAATAAGAATTGATTCTTTAACATTTACTCTCAGCAGTAGAAAATTAATTATTGAGTTGCTGTTGAGACAGCAATATTACTGATTTAACTCTGCTGTATGATGAATTTTAATACATATGTAGAAAATTAAATTCGCAGCACATATAAGATGAATAAGTGACAGTTTTTCCTTTCCCAACCTCATTACCCTTCGACTATGAATATCAGCAGGCTCGATGGGTGGTCCCAAGGCATCGATTCGGCAGGCGCCAGCATGGAGGACAAGCAGACTCGGAAGAGTCTTTTTGTTTTGGGAGAGCAACTCCATTGCTCCCGGAGTCTCAGCGCCAGGGTCCTGATGGTCCATGTGCACATATTATGACGCATTCATAAGAAAGGACCCTGACAAAGCTGAACAGATCTTTTTTCCTTCTACTTCAAGACAATGCATGTTCTTCAAAAGGAAAAAGAAAACCTGTGCCAGGAAGTGCCATTCAATTACTATAGCTATGTGCTACTGATATAATTGTAGAGGTTATTTCCTTCTGTCAGAAACCCCTGAAGGTGAAGAGATTACCTAAGAGGGTGTCCTTGTAGTTCTTATTGAAAGGATCTAAAATATAGGTGACACAGAAAGAAGCCTCCCTAAGTTTGTGAATGAGTACAATCTAAGGAAAAACTGAGAAATATGATAAACGGCAGATTGGAATTGTCTATTATGGGATACCTTCTTTTAACAATCAAATTCCTCACTTTAGCACTTAACCAGGCATGTTTGGATGGAAAACCGACTAGTCCCTAGACTGCCTTTCCATTCTCTAAGTCATCATTTTCCCTGCTCCTATTAAGATTCCTGGAAGTGATGAATTCTCGTCATTCGCAGTTACAATTTTGAGTCTTCCCAACAGTAGCAGCAATGCACCAATCAGTAAGAAAATACTCCTACTGGATTAACCAGCCCCTGAGGCACTTCTTCACCTGTGCTGCCCACACCTGACTCATTTTGGCTTCATCAAGCCCATACATAAGCTCTAAAATCTCAACTCTGCAGTGTCATAAAATTCTGTGAAATTCTAAGATTCAAAAAAATTTTGACAGAACTAATGCCAAGCCAAAACTCTTAAGATAAATTTTAACAGGGATAAATGTAAAATCCTGCATTTGGGACTAAAAAGAAAAATCTGACCACGTAAAGGATGGAGATCCAGTTCATTGGCAATTAACATGGAGAAGGTCTGGAGGTATCAACTGACTTAAGTCTTAATGTAACTGAAAAATATGATAGTACTGATTAAAATCTATGATTAGATTGTATAAAGAGAAAAATAGCACCCAGGTGAATGGAGATCATGGTCCCACTTGTCAGATTGACATCCCAGTCAAGGATTCTCATTTTAAGAGGGAGACTGGAAAAGGGCAAAAGGTCTTAACACAATGTGAAAAGGAGAATTGTAAGGATACTGGGGATGTTCATCCTATAAAGTAGGGGACCACAGGGAGATATGACAACTATCCCCCAGTAGTAGACCCTTCCAGGCTGACACTTGAAGGGGAGCAGCCTATTTCATTTCACTTCAGAGAGAACTCTGGACGCTAGAAAGATATAGGGAGGTAGAAGACTTTTTGTCTTAAAATGGAGAATTTTCTAAGAGTTAAAACTTCCCAGTTAGGGGCCGGCCCAGTGGTGCAGCGGTTAAGTTCGCTTGTTCCGATTCGGTGGCCCGAGGTTTGCCAGTTCGGATCCCAGGTGCAGACATGGTACTGCTTGGCAAAAGCCATGCTGTGGTAGGCATCCCACATATAAAGTGGAGGAAGATGGGCATGGATGTTAGCTCAGGGCCAGTCTTCCTCAGCAAGAAGAGGAGGATTGGTGGCAGATGTTAGCTCAGGGTTAATTTTCCTCAAAAGAAAAAAAAACCTTCCCAATTATACAATTAAATACTTGATGGAGTGGAAATTTCATTACTAGAACAGAATAAGCAGAGACTGTTTAACCACGAATCAAGGATAATATTCACAATGCTCATATAGACTAGATAATTCTAAAGTCTATTCCAACCCTAAGAAATGCAGCTATTATTAATGCCCACCTGTAATGACTGCCTGACTCAGAGAGCCAGTAATAGTAGGGGTTAGACAGATTCTGGAGCCAGATGGTGTGGGTTCCGCTTCCACAAGCCCCTCTCCCTTTAATAATTGGATGACCTTGGGGCCGTCCCTGTGGCCAAGTTGTTAAGTTCACACACTCTGCTTCGGCAGCCCAGAGTTTCGCCAGTTCGGATCTTGGGCGTGGACCTAGCGCCTCTCATCAAGCCATGCTGAGGCGGCATCACACATAGCAGAGCCAGAAGGACCTACAACTAGAATATACAACTATCTACTGTGGGCTTTGGGGAGACGAAGAAAAAGTAAAGAGAGAAGATTGGCAACAGATGTTAGTTCAGGTGCCAATCTTTAAGAACAAATTAAAAATAATTTGACGACCTTGAGGAAGTTACTTAACCTCTCTGAAAGTCAGTTTCCTCATCAGTAAAATGCAGGATACTCAAAGTACTTATCTCAAAGGGTGGTTTGAAGATTGATTTAGCTAATATCTGTAAAGCACATAGAGCAGTGCCTGGCACATATTAATGTGATATAAGAGTAGTTATTAGAACATATGACTAAATGCCCTAAGACAACAGACGAATTCTCAACCACTTCCACATGGAGTCTCTCTCACCAATTTTCAGACTAACTGGAGGAACTCCACCTGCATCTTCATCTGTTTTTCCACAGTATGACAGATGGCATTCAGATGGAATTCCATTTTCTCTGGGCCAAATTGTAGAGTGTATACTAAATGTTTTCTTATCTAACTAAGTTAAACACAAATTCACTGCTTTCTTGACAGTCAAATCCTTGACGAGTAAGAGACTGTGTGGAGGAATGTATGTTTTTAGTTAGATTACCAGGTCACAGGGCCACTGGGCAACGGTCACCAGTTCTGTCTATTCTGAAAGTTAACTGTGCAGCATACTGTCCTTGACTTTGCAGATCAATATCTTCTTTCAAAAGCAGCTAAAGTTGTATGAAACCACACAGGCTAAGGATAAAGCCCTAATTTTTCTGTTCATTAGTTAAAAGGGATTGAGATTATTAAATAGTAAAAGATTTACAGATGGTTAAAGATATCTTGTCTGTTCAGCAAACCATAAACTAATTCTCATAAGAGCCAATTAATTGTATTTTAACTTTTAGATATCCTACTGACATTTCTATTTACTTAAGTCTCCTTTCCAGTTGTTGGTCGGCTGTTCTCTTTTAAGGGACAGATTTTCTTATGAATTATTCACTCTATTATTCAATAAATCAATAATATTTCAAAGCTGCGTACATCCCAATATCTGCTTCCTCTATTCTGAGATATCAAAGCACAGAGAGTCTGATGCAGCTCTTTCATCATCTCTCCAAGTGACATTATTGACACTTCATTGGGGCCTTGTTAGTAAATGTCCCCTCGAGCAAGATGGATGAATAGGAGATGCTGGATCAAGAGGCTGCTAAAGGCCAAGTTGTCAAAAGTGTCAGATCTTGTTGGCAGATGCCACTAAACATAGTGGGAGTGGAGGTGGTGGAGGTGAATGGGATTAGGCATAAGCTTTCTAAACTATTTGTGAACAATCTAATCAGTGCCATCTCTCTAACGTCTTTGAATCTTTGGGAGTTAAAAGTAATCCTGAAGTGAAAAACAATGGCTATAACCTGGCACCAGTATTTTGTCAATGTTAATCATTAACTTTCACACTTGGAATTTCAGGATAATTTTTATAAAAGAAAAATGCATATTAAATTGGGACAAAAGTAGATGTAGGTCCAGTGGTGTGCTGGTAAATGTTTAACAATCAGCCCTCTGGGAAAAACATTTTTTGAGAAGTCCTGATTTCCAGCATTTGCAGATTGCTGTGGTAAATATCTCACCATGGCGGATTTCAAGCTTCCACCACGACATTACTGAGCATGGAGCTGGGAAGGACGTGCATAATCAGTTCTGGGGATGAGCTGACACAGCTGACAAATGCAAGTCATTAGGTGTCACTCTAGAGCTCACTAGAAAACATTAATCTTATTATTTGGGGCCAGTGAGACATACCTTTAAAGTATGGTTTTAAGTTAAAATGAGAATATATGGTGTCACATTTGAATATATAAGCCACTATATCAAATTAATGTCAGGTTGATAAAGGCTCAGGAGTAAGATGGCCTAGGTTTGGGTCCTGGTATGTCGCTTACTAGTAGGGTAGCCTTGAGTAAGTCACTCAACCTCTCTAAGACTAATTTAAACAGTTACACTGATGACCACAATGGGTTTGGCACAGTATACAGGTAAGTGGTTGGAAGTATTGGAAGGATATGTTAGTCAGGGTTCTCCAGAGAATCAGAACCAATAAGATACGTGGAGATATATATGAGGAGATTTATTATAGGAATTGGCTCACAAGGTTGTGGAGACTGAGAAGTCCAGCGATCTGCCTTCTGCAAGCTGGAGACCCAGGAAAGCGGCTGATGTAACTCAGTCTGAGTCCAAAGGCTTGAGAATCAGGGTGGGGAAGGGAGGCTTGATGGTGTAAGTACCGGTCTGAGTCCAAAAGCCTGAGAACCAGGAGCACAGACATCTGAGGGCAGGAGCAGGTGGATGCCCCAGCTCAAGCAGAGAGAGAATTTGCCCTTCCTCCCCTTTTTGATGCTAGTCAGGCCCTCAACTGGCATGGATGATCCCACCCTACTGGTGAGGGTGATCTTCTTTACTCAGTCTACCAATTCAAACGCTAATCTCTTCACAGACACACCCAGAAATACTTTTACCAGCTGTGGCATCCCTTAGCCCAGTCAAGTTGACACATAAAATTAATCCTCACAGAGGACCAATATCAAGTTTACAAAACTCATCTTGAAAAAAAAATTGATGGCTCTAGGCTCTGCTGTTCCCAAACTCCCTTCTTTCTCTGTTTTAGGGTCCTTTCCTGGAAACATTCCCCAAACCATTCATCCTACTCCAACCCTTAGCCTTTTTCCAAAACGGAGCCTTTTTCCAAAACAG
Source organism: Equus przewalskii (assembly GCF_037783145.1). Lineage (NCBI taxonomy): Eukaryota > Metazoa > Chordata > Mammalia > Perissodactyla > Equidae > Equus > Equus przewalskii. The sequence goes on along the minus strand of NC_091832.1, from coordinate 105,958,662 downwards.
TCAGGTCAAAAACTTTGCAAATCAAAATTTTACAAATTCTATAAATGCATTTATTGGAAGTTTTCATACTACTTCTATTGTTGTACTAGTGTACTTACATTGTAGTCATAGTAGCAATGGTGTATGTTTATGACTTTTTTTCATGTGCCTTTCCCCTAGTTTGTTATATTGCCATAAACTACTCATGGTTATACTAAGAAAATGAAACCTCTATATTTAAACATGCATCTCATCAAGAAAACGCAATGCAGAGAATTAAAATGAAATAAATTTGAAAGTGATTATTATCTTTACAAAATGTATTCATTTTAATGAACTCATTTCTTTAAATATCTAGTGTATTCATTAAGTTAACAACTATTGAGCACTATTAGGTGTCAGACACTATTCTTGTGCTGGGAAGAGTATAGAATGAAAAAAACATGGTTCCTGCCCCCACGGAATGTACTATCTGATCTTTATGTGCATTTAAAATAGAACTCACTTAAAAAGAAATGATTTCAAGAATATATTTATTGGAAAAAGTCAAAGTACATAGAGTGGGTATAAACCTTAGGCCATGAATTCAATTGTGCAAAACATTAACTATATTTAGTTTCAATTATTCAACTAACTTTCTATTTTAACCCCTACTTGCACTTGGATGGCAGCACCTTAACCTCCTCAATTCATCATTCTCCACCCCCCATCCTTCATATGTGGCAGGGTCTCAGTTTGGGGGCCTTCACAAAGCCAAGACACGGGAGAAGGCACAATCTGGAACATACAGGTCTCCACTGAAATGGGTTCGTCATGCCTGCATTTCTTCATTTTCTATACCCCGGGAAAAAAGTACAGCAGAATTTTCAGGACCACCAGAAGCTAGATCACACCAGATCACAGTTTGAGGATGCAGTGACTACTGCTGTGTCACCATGTGAGGCATGGAAATTTCTGTAAAGCCATCTATGGCCCATCTACCTAGAAGCTCATGCATCCATTCTCTATCTGCGTCTCTGCTGCCGCTCTGGGACTCTGCCCCAGAAGCAAAAAGTTTTTGTTTTATTTTTGGGCGTGCATTCTACTCTATGGCACTTCTTTCTCTCCTTCATCCTCTCCCCAGACACGCACATATTCACATACTTGGAAATGAAAATACGATCTTCACGAAAAGCAGAGAATATATCACCAGGGCAAAAATTCAGCTAATATCACGAAACTATTATCCCATGCATATTGTGCATGAATATATCGTGCCTAGGATAAAATTTCTATGAAGCAAAATGCTTCTATACACATGACTTTGAAAAGTGAGCTGCATAAGCTGAAACATAAAAAGAAGCATGCATAAATAAACATCTCTACATCTGTAACCTCCCTCCCTGCCCCCTGCTTTACTAATAATACTCATAAAATTTCATATGAGTTATAGAACTACAAACATTCCTAAAGGACTAGTAGAAAGTACATTTCAAAAAAACAAGATGTCAAAACAGAATGAAAAATCCCCTCCTCCCCACAAATGGATTGTAAATATAAACCAGAAAACCAAGTGTAAAAGCGTAAATATTAAAAACAAAAGACAAGAAAGGAAAAAACCCTGTAGGACAAAACTGTTTCAAAATGCTGCCCTGTGCAAGTATGAACTATCAGGGCCACCCCCTCCCATGGGCTGCCACCAGTGATTTTTTTTTTTTATGCAACCGAAGGGTCTATGTAAGGCCTTCACGGGATTCTAAATATATTCAAAACTCAGAAGCAAGATCTTTCTAAAAATGGTTTCAACCCCAGAAAAAAGGTACAGCAGAATTTTTTTAAAGCTCTCCAGCCTTACTGCAGTAACAGACTGTGAGCCCAGCCAATGGCTGGGCTGAGAAATGAGGGCCAAGATGCTAAGGCCAGAGGCCGCTCTCAGTGATCTCCAGTGCTGTGTGTAAAATAACGATCTGACCCATTTTATTTTGGACTCAGCTCTCAGTCGCTGCCTCTTGTATTCCTCGTAGCTCACCCTGTCACCGTAAATCTACTCCAATCCAGCAAAATGCAACTAACTGCACATTCAGTTCAGGACCACATTGGATAAGCCAAGAATAAGCAAAACAGTCTCACTATAGCTGTAATTCAAGGAGAATGTTATTAAACATGAGGCTAAAGGGAGGGAGTTCGGTTCCATGAAATGGCAAGCGTGGCGGTAAGCAGCCCCGGGGCCTATCTGGGACTTGGGGAACCTTGATCATGGATGCCAGGCTTTAAACTGGACATTCTACCTTTTTGACCAGTGAAATGAAAAATTAAGCACTGTATGTAAGTATCTATTTTGTAATCGTTAAGAAACTCAACAATTTTAAGAGCCTGCTCCTTGCTAATTCTGATCTCTTGATGAATGGACAAAATGGCTTTTCTAACACAGTTAGGAAATTGCCTGCTCAGGTCCACATCAGGACCTAAGATGTCTAATGTGTCTTTGGGGTGGCCTCCTTCGTTTCAGGAAGCAGTTCTCTGGGAATATGATCCTCCATTGTCCTTGGGGTCATCCTGACAGGGGTAATCTATGCACAAATAACCTTACACCAGGCTAGCAGGCACTAAGTGTCTGTTTAATAATGTGAAAGGCTATAGTGGGGGTGGGGAAGTGAGGCATGTGTGTACAGATAAGTTTTGGGTTGTTTTCCCTCCACTAGCCCCTACGTGCCTCATGCCTGCTGGTAGTTAAGCACTTGGGGGAGGACTTTGGCAGCTCTAACCAGAACCCAAGGCATTTGTGTGAACAATGAGTACAAGGCCCCAGGGAGGCAGCCAGGGTCACTTTGATCTCACCTATTTCTCCTTGCTTCCATTGAAAGAGCATTTCCCCTTCCCCTCTTGAAAAGAAACCCCAGGTCTCAGTCCTTCTGTGTCTATTAGGAAGTCCTGAACTCCTATCCACCCCTCCACCCACAGGAAGAAGACAGAAAAGGGAACTTCCCATTATAATAGGAGCTTGTGTTCATTTAGCACTTAACGGTCTGCCACGCACTATGCATAAGGGCTTGTGCATTGGCTCCTTTATTCCTCACAACATCTCTGTTGAATGAAGAGGATAGTGAATATCCTATTCCACTCTTGCAAAGAAGAAAAAGGAGGTTTCCCAGAAAGGTTGGGAAACTTCTCCAAGGTCACATGTTCACGAGTGATTGGCTATGACCTGGACTGGGCGTTGTGGCCCCAGAGCCCACTTCCCAACCACATACGCTGTCACCGACCCCTCATCTGAGGAAGTGAGGAGGGAGCAGGAGGCTCCTGGAAGCTGTGATTACTGGGGACATTTGCTCATCCCGTTCATTTCCTATTTTATTATTTAGTTTAACTCCACAATTACTGAGCTCCGGGTGCGACACCATGCTAGACTCTCAAGGTGTAGAAATGATAACATAACTTATTTGTCTATAAAGGAATATAAAATGCTTTGGTGTTCCCTTTTTACAATTTACAGAAATGGGGTAGAGGAAGACTAGTATAGAGTAATATACCATTAAAACAATAGAATCATAGGTTCCTAATTGCAGTCTGAAAAACAAATATTCATCAAAATTAAATTTTTTCTTTAGGGCCATCACTACTCTTAAAATTTTTTTTAGTGGCTGGCCCCGTGGCTGAGTGGTTAAGTTCGCGCGCTCCGCTGCAGGCGGCCCAGTGTTTCGTTAGTTCGAATCCTGGGCGCGGACGTGGCACTGCTCATCAAACCACGCTGAGGCAGCGTCCCACATGCCACAACTAGAAGGACCCACAACGAAGAATACACAACTATGTACCAGGGGGCTTTGGGGAGAAAAAGGAAAAAATAAAATCTTTAAAAAAAAAAAAAATTTTTTTAAGATTTGATTTATTGAGGAATAACATACATAAAGTAAAATGCACAGATATTAATTGTAGCTTTGATGCATTTTAACAAATTGCATACATCTGCCATGACTGTTTTTTAATATGAAACAAAATGTAAATTGCATATAATTTAGGATGCCCTTGTTAATGAATTCTTTCATCTAATGCCTATTTATTAAGTGCCTACTATGGGCCAGGCACACAAGGGGATAGAGCAGCGAATAAAATGGACAGTCACTGCCGTTACAGCGCCGGCACTGTAATCACATTCTAGACAATAAAAAAATAAGCAAATTCAAACTATGTCAGGAGCTCATAAACACAAGGAGGAAGAATGAAGGGAATACAGTGTGATGGATCAGGGGGAGGGCTCTGCTATTTCAGATGGGAGCCTTGGGAAAGGGCTCACTGACAAGGAGACATTCGAGCGAAGGCCTAGAGGCTGTGAGACACGCAGATGTCTGGCGGATGAGAATCAGGCCGAGGAAACGGCCAGTACAAAGGCTCTGCATTTCATGCTTGATATGTCCAGGGTCCTGTGAGAAAGCCTGTGTGGCTTGTGAGGGGTGAAAGAGCCAAGAATCAGCCAAAGGCTGGATCCTATACAGCCTTATAGGCCATCATAGGGATTTGGGATTTGATTCCAAGTGAGATAGGAAGCCTCTGGAAGGTGTTAAGGAGATTGTGACATAATGTGACTTATTTTTTACAAGGATCACTCTGTCCATTTGGTGGTGAATTGACTGAAGGGGAGAATGCAGGGAGGACACTGTCGAAATCATCCTTGCGAGAGAGAATGGTTGCTGAGGCCAGGGTGGCAGCAGGTGATGAAAAGTAGTTGGAGTCTGGGCATATTTTTAAAGGCTAAGTCGACATGATTTGCTAATGGGTGAGATGTGGAATAAGAAAGACGGCCTCCAAGTTCATCCCTGCAGCTTTTGGTTGCAAATCATAATAAACCCAATTAAAAATGACTTAAACAGGGGCGAGCCTTGTGTGTCTAAGTGGTTAAGTTCACACTCGAAGATTCATCAGCCTGGGGTTTTGCTTGTTCGAATCCTGGGTGCAGACCTAGCACCACTCAGCAAGCCATGCTGGGCGGTGTCCCACATAGTAGAACTAGAAGGACCTACAGCTAGAATATGCAACTATGTACTGGGGGGCTTTGGGGAGAAGTAGAAAAAAAGATTGGCAACAGGTGTTAGCTTAGGGCCAATCTTAAAAAAAAATGGCTTAAACAATTAGAGTATTTAATACCTTAATTAAGGTAGTGGGACCCATTCTTTCCATCTTTCTACTCAGCCATTCTCCTGTCTAGGAGCTTCCTTTATGATCAGACATGGACAAAAAGATCCAGCTAACCTATTTTCACCCACCAGAGGCAGGAAAAAGCCTCCTTCATCCTTGTGAATCTTTATCAGTGAAGATGCCTTTCCCAGAAGGACCCCCCATCCGATTCCTCTCACTTTTCATTTGCCAGATTTGGGTCACATTCAACCCCTAAACCAATCATTGGCAAGGGAATAGAACCCCCATGATGACTGGCTTAATCAATAAAGATGATTTACCCAAATCACGTGGGAAAGATGTCACCAGAAAAAAGGTTCTGTCAATATAAAAGAAGGGGGAAAAGGCTGCTGTTTGGAAAACCAATGGGATCTAATACAGAATGACGACAATTCCAATCAATATGGTATTTAACTACCAGCCTGTCACATGTGTAAAGAAAAGAGCGTGAGATGACAAATCAGGAGGTCTGTTAACCACCAATAGATTGGAGACCCTGGGAAATCATCGATGTTTTCTGTCTTCATTTCCTCATCTGTAAAATGAGAGCGTTAGACTGAATGCTCTCCCAGACCCCATTCTATGCGTGTAGCCTGCTTCTTTAGACCACTAGAAACAACATGAACAGAGCGGTTTACAAACACAGTAGGGATTCAGAGAAGATAAAAGTAGAAGGAGCTGTAATGGTGCAGGGAGAAGAGACAAGTTCATAGGAGGGTGTGGGAGGGGTGGAAGATGGGGTGAAACTGGCCAGAAATAACAAACACAGAAATCAGGTGCTTGGGGAAGAGTGAGGGTGCTGATCCAGAGAGGAGGGTGAGTGTTGGGTAACAAGGTCAAGCAATATTGGGGTGTGGTTGTATTTTTTGGAGGCTTTTGATAAGCAGACCAGACTGGTTCAAAATTTTAAGGGAAGTGACATGATTATATTTTTAAGAAGCTTAATCCAACAGTGAGCATTAGATATATCAGGCGGGTTATGAAGAAGAAAAACTAGAGACTAGAAAAGCAACAGAAAAATGATGCATAATCCAAGTGTGAGATGATGAATTGATGGTATTTCAGAAGAAAGAGGCTAGAACACGTAAAGTCTGATTTTCAGTTAAAATTTAATGTGACACATAGTAAATGGTTCAGAATCCTGGCTCGGGAATTCAAAGGGACCTGCATTAGAACCCCTGCCTGCCTCTTCCTGGCAATGGACCTTAGGCAAATAACTCGAACTCTGTGCTCTGGTGTTCTTGTTGGTAAAACTGTAACACTAATGTAATCTAGCCTGTGTGGTTATTAGAAGGATTAAGTGAAAAAAATGACTACATAGCAGCACTTAGCATAATGTTTGGGAGATAATATATGCTCAGTAAATAACTTATTTTCATCAATAACATTATTACTAGTGTTGTCATTATTATTCAGCAGCAAAATTCTGGGGAAATAATTAAATTGTCAGTTTGTGAGCTCTTAGAATAAGGTCACTGTAAGCCAATGTGAGTTTTTTTTTTTTTTTTTAGGAAGATTAGCCCTGAGCTAACATCTTGTGCCCATCTTCCATCTTCCTCTATTTTATATGTGGGACACCGTCCACAGTATGGCCTGACAAGGCAGTGTGTAGGTCCACGCCTGGGATCCAGCTGGTGAACTCAGGGCCGCTGAAACGCAGTGTGCGAACTTAACCACTATGCCACCGGGCTGGCCCCATCTTTCCTCTTCTTTTGAAATGCCTGTTCATCTTTTGCCTGTTCTAGTTCACCGCTTGTTTATTTTGTATTCATTTGTAACAGGTCTTTGGATATCAATCCTTTGTTGGTTATATGTGTTGTAAATACAGTTTATGGCTTTTTAAAAACTTCATGTTTTTTTGATGAAGAGAAATTCTTAATGTTAGTGTAGTCAAATTTATCCATCTCACCTTTTACAGTTAATGCTTTTATTGTCTTATTTAAAAAAAAACTTCTTGGGGCTTGCCCAGTGGTATAGTGGTTAAGTTCACACACACTACTTCAGCAGCGCAGGGGTTGTGGGTTCAGATCCCAGGACAGACTTCACACTGCTCATCAAGCCATGCTGTGGTGGTGGTGTCCCACATATGACATAGAGGAAGATTGACACAGATGTTAGATCAGGGACAATCGTCCTCACCAAAAACAACAACAACAAATCTTCTCTAAGAGCATGATGATATCCTCCTGTATTCTATCTTGTATCTTTGGATCTCACGTTGACTTTTGTGTATGGTGTAATATAGAAAATTCTATTTCACTTTTTCCATATGAATTACTAATTGTCTCAGCATTTAGTGAATCGTCCTTCCTTTTCTCAATGACAATGCTCCCTCTGTTATATATCAAGTTACTGTATAAATGTGATCTGTTTCTAGGCTTTGTATACAATGTCAGTGGTCAACTTAGCTCTCCCTGCACTTACCCACACAACCCATTACTATTGCTTCATAATGTATCTGGGTATCAGGTGGGCCAAATTTCCTCCTGTGTTCTTATTCAGGAGTTTCTTGGCTATTTTCCAGGCCCTTGTGGTTCCTTATAATATTATTGAGTTCCTTAAAAAATTATTGGAATCTTGAGTGAAATATCATTGAATCTGTGGATTAAATTGGAATTAATTAAGAATTTTGCAATATTAAGTTTCCTTTCCAAAATCATTCTTAATATATTTCAACAAAGTTAAAAAATTTTTCTTATAAAAGTCTTGCACATCTATTCTTGTGTTTATTCAGATATAAGCTTCTATTTTTTGCTGCTTTGTAAATAGTATGTGTTTAAAATATATTTATTATGTTTTCCGTGTGTTGCTGACATACAGAAAGTCAATTAATTTTTGTATATTTGATCTTATATTCAGTCACCTTTCTAAACTCTATTATTAATTTTAAGACCTTATAAATTATCTGTCTAGCCACTCATCTGTCTGAATGAGGGCATTTTTTTTCCCAATCTTACACCTTTCTAATATTCTTCACTCCTCTTCTTGTTCTACTGATGTGAAATACAAACTTGAGAAGAAGAAATGGCGGTGGTCGTACTTGTCTTATTCCTGATTTTAGAAAGTATATGTCTAACATTTCATCATTTAGATAGTGTTTCTTATAGGTTTTTGTTTTATAGCTTTTTTCTGATTAAGGAAGTTCTCTTTTATTCCTATTTTTCTGGCAATTTCAAACATTTTAAAAAGTTTTTCTTATCTATTAAAATAATCATACAATGACTTTCCTTTAAAAAGCAACATGGCGAATTACGTTTATTGATTTTTTAATGTTAAATAATTCTTGCATTCCTGGGATAAATTCAGTTTGGTTGTAATGTATTATTTTGATTTGGTTTGGTTTTTTGCATCTGTGTTCATAAACGTAATGGCTATATTTTTCTTTTTCACGCTGTTTTTGTCTAGTTTTTGTATCAAGATTACAGTAGTCTCATAAAATGTCTCACTGTCATCCTCCATCTAATCTTGCTGATGAGAGGTCTGAGTCTTCTACTAGTCCCTCTTTAAGATTTCCTCTCCGGAAGTTGTTAGGATTTTCTCTTATTTGTTGATGTGCTAAAATTTCAGTATAGTGTGTCTAGATATAAAGACTTTGTTATTGTTGGTGGTGGTGTTTTGTGTTACTTTTGGAGTTTTAAAAGAAATCCGACTTGGCCCTTGGCTTTTAGCACAAGAACACGTGTCTTCCTTCCTTCTGGGGATGCTCTACGGTGTCTTTGACTATTGCCTTCCTGTTCCGTCCTTCTGGGATTCCAACTAGACCAAAAGTTGGAATATTTGGATCTTGACTATAATGTAGGACGCACCTTTTCCTGTAGTGATAGACATATAACACTATCAGAAGAGGTTTTAACCTTTTCCCTTTTGTTCAGATTTACCATCTTTTTATCCTTTTGCTGCATTCTAGGAGAATGTTTTGTCTTGATTAAGCTCATTAATTCACTCTTCAGTTATATCTACTTTGCTACGCAAGCCATCTATTATTTTCTATTTAATAATCAGGCTCTAAAAATATATGATCTCTAATTAATTCTTTTTATAAATATGGTATACTCTCATATCTTTCTGACACTTTCAAACATATGACATAAAAATTTGAAACATCGAACTAAATCAATGTAATAAGAGGCAAGAAAGTGGGAAGAACCAAGTAGAAATTGTGGCAAGTGAAAAGCATGGGAAAAAAATTGGAGAAATGAGTAAATATATGAATGTAACCAGCTTATTAAAAAAAAGTGACTCTAAGACTGTATGAAATAAATCCAGCTACACATTGTTTATGAGAGATATTTATAAAAATAATTCAGGAAGTTTGAAAATAAAGGTATAAAACAGACATCATGCTGTGGAGATAGAAAATTATAATTACCATTTATTTTTATTTCATTCTTGATTAAAATTAAGCTGACACCAGAGGCCACAAGTCTCAAATGGCAATTTAGTGAAGAACCTTGAAAGTAAAGGAGACTATTAGCAGATGCTATGAAAATGAATGCAAATTGATGAAGTAGCCATTACCTCCTGCAATATGAATAAATGTAAAAATTGAAAATAATTTCAAAACGTTTACCTTAAAGGCTCTGGGAAAATAAACATTCATCAAGCTAAGGTGAAGATTCTTTCTTGTCAGGTTTATGCTTATTGTATATCTTGCCAACATAAAATTGAGTTTCTGTCTAAGCCTATTTACAACAAGAGGCAAAGAGCTTTCTGATAATATTGAACAGTTTGTTTTAATCATCCCAAAGATGGTTGACCTATGACCTCAAGACCATGAGAACCAGTGTACTTTGCTATAGGAACAGACTTCTTAGAATGTTGGTCATAGAAAACCATGCTTGCTCACCTAATACTGTAAATTCTAATTTAGGAATAAGTTTTATCACTGTTCTTGTGATAAATGACCCACTACTTGTATCTCCTTGTTGCTGTTAGGACTGATTCAACCATTATAATAAATACTGTGCAGATTTTTTCAGGATTGAGAATATAGATAAAGGCGGTACCATATTTTTTTTACAGGTAAAGTAAATAAGTAACATTTTTTTTAACAAGGAAATGCCTACTTTTACAAGTAAATTAAGTACGTGACTCAGGTTAACTTTTAAAATATTTTATTAATTTAAAAATTTTTAATAGATAATACGTACGCAAGTTTCCACTTTTAATAGTTTTATATGAGGCTGTACCAAGGTTTGGATTGGGCCTCTGTATTCAGCCAACATATGCTTTTCAGCTTTTTCTTGGGCCTCAGTATTGCGGAGGCTGAGTAACCAAATACCTACTTCAATGTCATTTATTATTCTACTCCAGGGAGGTTTCTGAAACTGATGTACATAAAGTAAAAACTGAGATCTAATGAGATTGAAATTCGGAGGCAATTTTACTATCTTAAAAGCCAATTTTGTTGTTCTAATGCTGTATTTCTAGATTCAATACTTAATAGCAAATTCTTCTCAAGTGAACATATTAAGAATAAAAAATATAAGAAGAGTAACAATTGGAAATCTGTTTATAGACTTTGTGGGATTGCTCTGTTGAGAGTGCACCATTGTCACTGACCAAATCTCCAAGTTCAGGAATTGAAGGGAAGATAAAGTTTTCATTCTAGTTGCAAAGGGAAGAAGGCAAAATATATAGTACAGTGACAATAGCACCATGAGCAGGACCAGAGCTGGCCAAAAAAGTCTCTTGCTCCTATACTAGCTTTGGTTGAAAGAATGGAACTACTTGGTATTAAAAATATCCACTGTAATTTTCCTTACCAGCCACCAGTGCTGAAAAATAATTACTGTCTCTGCACTATAATGTCAAACTTGTAAAATGTTACTAATAAATTATAATAATAAAATTGTAATTTTAATAAAAATTCAAATATATTTTTATATATTTCTATCCCAGAAGGTGATTTTGTGATGGTGATATTTGGCTTCAGCCTTGAGCATACCTGACTATTGATTTTTAACATGCAGCCATTCGGCATTTGGCCAAAATGTGTCAGTACATCCTTAGTTTCTTGTGTGCTCTTTTAGTATTTTTAATGCAAATGCAAGCAAAATTCTAGTATATATTCTTGTTTTTTCCCTTTCTAACATACACACCACTCTGCACTTTAATATACTAGCTTCAAAATACAAGCTAGAATCTTAATTTTCCATAACAATGGCAAATGCTAACCAAAAAAAAGCCATTGTAGAATACTCACGTCAGACATAGTAGAACTCAATGTGAAAAGCCTTAGAAGGTTTAGAAAATATCTCAAAAAGAGATATTTTATGTTGGCAAAAGGCATAATTAACCAATAAGAAAGCAGCCATAAATTTGAATGCTTCTCTAACAAGAACACGGCTTCAAAATATGTTGAGTAGGGGCTGGCCCAGTGGCGCAGTGGTTAAGTTCGCACGTTCTGATTTGGCAGCCTGGGTTTTGCTGGTCCGGATCCCAGGTTCAGACCTACCCACCACTTGGCAAGCCATGCTGTGGCAGGCATCCCACATATAAAATAGAGGAAGATGGGCATGGATGTTAGCTGAGGGCCAGTCTTCCTCAGCAAAAAGAGGAGGATTGGCAGCAGATGTTAGCTCAGGGGTAATAAGCCTCAAAAAAAAAAAATAAAAACAGATTAAGGTGAGGCAGGTGAGACATTCCCCTCAGACAGAGAATTTAAGGGGGCACCAAAAACCCCAGTAAGCAAGATAAATAATATTTTAATGCAAGATTTTAAATCAATATTAATACAAAGAAAATACACAGCGGTTTTAAAATATCAAAATTTTTAAAAAGACCAGTTCAGTGCCACACCATATCTTGGAGCCTAAAGCAAAAAGAGGACTATGTGCCCCTATATAAATCCTTTTATGTGTTGGGTTTTTTAATGGTTAATTTTCTTCCAGAATGTTAAAGTAGTTGAACAAAATATTGAAAATTGAAAAATAGGTGTATTGAAACTCACAATATTGTTTTCCAGTTTAAATACTTTCTAATTGAGATAAAATTGACATATTATATTAGTTTCAGGTGTACAAAATGATTCGGTATTTGTCTATTTTGTGAAACGATCACCACAATAAGTATAGTTAACATTTGTCACCACACATAGTTACAATTCCTTTTCCTATGATAAGAACTTTTAGATCTACTATCTTAGCAACTTTAAAATGTGCAATACAGTATTATTAACTATATTCCCTATGCTATACGTTACATCCCCAGGACTTATTTAATTTATAACCAGGAGTTTTTACTTTTTGACCACCTTCACCCACCCCCTACCTCCATGAAATATTTTATTTCCATCAAAAATAGAATTTTACAGTTTTACTTTCCTAGCTTTAATGGAAGCACATTCATCAATAACATTTTCAAACTCTACTGTTTGCTTCTCTCATTTTCGATGGAGAGGACTGCCATTTTTAACAAGTTTTCTTGGCCAAGTGACAATCCTAAATAACCACACTAGAATAAAAAATAGGATGTAGAATTTCTAAATTAATAGAAGAGGGGGAAATGTCCAAGAAAAAATTGAATCATTATAGTAAATTCAGAGAAGAAAGAAAAAAGAGAATACCAAAAAAGGCATGAAATAAGATGAGAAGAATCAGATTGAACATATTAAGTACATAATAACTTTAAAATGGTTAATTTCTTGATTAACAAAGATTATCAGATTGAATAAAAAGGACATCTTGTATGTACTATTTGTGAGAAATATGATTATAACTAAAGACCCTAAAACATTGTCAATTGATTGACAAAGAACATTAATAAATGTAAACAAAAAAGAAAGCAAGTTGGCAATATTAAAATTAGAAAAAATAGAGTTCAAAGGAAAATGCATTAAATAGGATAAAAGTATAAAATCTAAAAGGAAACTACAGTGGCATTTAGCTTTTATTCAACTAAAATAGAAATGAAACGACACAAAAACTTTTTTAAAAGGAGTAAAGGAGAATTTGACACAAATCACAATTATAGTGGGAGACTGACATACATCTTTTAAAATTTGATGGATCAAGTAAACCAAAAATTTTTTAAATACAGAGCTATTAACTAATATCATTAAGAAGCTTTATTTGACTGATATATTTAAACTCTAAAGAGGATATACATCCTACTCAAATGTCCATGAAACACTTACTATAAATAGCTACACAAAAAAGTTCAATAACTTCTCAAACCAAACAGGCCGCATTCTCTTATCAGAATATCATAAAATGAGAAATTTGCAATAAAAAAATTAACAAGCACACAAGACAGGGAATTTAGTAATACTGTACTCTTCTAAATAACTCTTGGATTAGAGAAAAAAATCAAAACTAAAATCACAAACTCTTACCCACATGTTTGGGTACCGTGTACTGAGCACTATTCTGGGTGCTGGGAATACAACAGTGGACAAATTAGAGTTGCTCAGGAGTTTTTACAGTCTCACAGGGAAAGCAAACAATCAGCAAATAAACCAGTAAATATTTGTATGTGAAAGGTAAATGAGGAAAAGTCAACGAAGAAAAATAAAATACCGTATGAACAGACAGGGATGAGGTCAAGGAAGGCCTCTCTGGGGAGTCAGCATTTGAGCAGGGACCCAATAATGTAGGAGCAAGCCATGCAAATATACCAGGGAGGGCACTCCAAGGGAGGGACGCAGCTAGTGAGCATCGTGGGTGGGGAACAAGTTGGACCAGTGTGCCTGGAGCGAGTGAACAAGGGGAGAATGGCAGAGAGGAGACAAAGGGCAGGTCGCAGCCCCTTATAGGAACTGAGGTTTTATTCTAAACGGGCAGGAAGCTATTGATGGATTTTGAGGTGTGGGGAGTAATTAGATATGATATGTATTTTTAAAGAGTTCTGCTGGTATGAAAAACAAACGTGCAGCTGAAGGCAGCAGGGGAAGCAGAGACACCAGTCAGGATGGGATTGCAGGGGTCTGGGCTAAAGTGGACAGTGTTCTGGACAATCGCACCAGTGGTGGAGCGTGAGAGTGGTTGGATTCAGGGTGTGTTTGGAAGGTAGAGGTGACAGCGACTGGGTTAACTGGTGAGAAGGAGAAGAATTAAGGAGCCCTATGTTCGTGGCCTAAGTAACTGGGTCAATAGTGATACCATTTACAAAAAGAAGAGAGAAAGAGAGAAACAGTAAGTTAAAAGAGAGTGATGTTTGAATTTAGATCATTTTGGAATTCTGAATACCTCAGCATGAATCTCTTCATTAATACCTTAGTGATGACCATGAAAAACCATGGGACGTACCTCAGATATCATCCAAGAAGGAGGAGCTAGTAGAGTGGGTTTGAAAAATGAATAAGAAAAATAAATCCTTTACCTAGAGAGCACTGAGTCACTTCAACTGTTAGAGGGCAGGGAGATGAACAGGAGTCAGTGAAGAAGTAGCCAAGGAGGAGGAAAATTAGGAAAAATGATACCTTGCAAACCAGTGAAGGGAAGTTTCAGGATGGACAGGAATGATCAAATTCTGCTTCATCACATAAGGCAAGAACTAAAAATAAATGACCCCAGGATTTGGCAAGATGAAAGTCACTAGTGATTTTGATAAAGGTAGTTTCAATATAGTGGTGGACTAAAACACCTGACTAAAATAGAGAGAGAATGGAAAGTGAGGAATTGGAAACAACAAATATGGACAACTATTTTGAGGAATATTGCTATAAATGGGAGCAGAAAAATGGTGAAGTCACCATATAAGGCCAAGAACTTTTTTAAGGTAGGTGATATTACAGCATGTTTATGTTGTTGTGTTATGTTACACAGGAATGTAGATAGGACAAAAATTGATAAAGTTATTTAAAAACAGTAATAATGAGATTATAATACATCAAATTCTATGGGATTGGGATAAAGCAGAACTCAAAAGAAAATATTTTAGTATTTAAATAGTGTTATTATTAAACATAAACAAGAAATAATGAAATGAATTAAGTGCTGAATACAAAAAGCTAAGAACGAACAAAAAATAAACCAGAATAAAGGAGCAAAGAATTACTAAGGATACATTCAGAAATTAATAAAAAAAAGAACGAATAGACTAAATTCAAAAGCTAGTTCTTTGAAAAGACCAATAAAATAGACAAGCATTTGCTAAATTTCTAATAAAAGAGAGAGAATATACCATATTGGGAATTAAAAATGGATATAAACACAGAGAGAAAGGAAATTTTAAAAATTATAGGCAAATAATAATAACAAATGCACATATTACTTACCATATGCTAGGGACTCTTCTAAATACTTTATATATGTTAACTCATTTAAATCTCACAACAACCGTATGAGGAAAGTATTTTATTAGCCCAGTATTACAGATAAAGAAACTGAGGCAGGGAGAGGTTAAGTAAGTAGCCCAGGATCACCTACCTATAAGTGAGAAGGCTAGAGTTCAAACCTGGCAGCTCGGCTCCAGAGTCTGTGCTGTCTACCCCACAGTGTACGACCTTCTGTATGTGAGGCAAAAGCCTTATGCCAACAAATAGGAAAACGTAGATTTCTCAGAAAAACAAAATACTGATGTTAATTAAAGAAGAGGTAGAAAATCCAAAAGACCAACAAGCATGGAAGAAATTGAAAAGTTAGTCAAACACACAATGCTTCTAAAGGCCGTGAGCTCTGATGGCTATATAGGTAATTCCTATGTGATTAAAATGTTTCAGAGCCTTGATATTAAGAGCAAGCTTTTGAATTCGTTTTATGACGCTAACATAACCCTAACACTAAACCTGACAGGTAGCAGGCAGACAGATACGCACATACCCACACGCGCACACACACACACTCGGACACATAATTATAGCTCATTCTCACCTATGACTAGAAATGACTAAGACATACACAGTGCTTACTATATGCCATGCTACTCTAAGCTACGTGTATTAACTCATCTAATCTCACTACAACCCTATTATTGTCATTTTATAAAAGAGGAAACACAAGAGAGGTTAAGTGACTTGCCCAAAGTCTCAGTGTCGCTTAGTGGCAGGTAGTTGATAGTAAAGCTGGAATATGAACCCAGGTCAAACAGAGTTGATTCAACATTAGGAAATCTACTAGTTCTATTCATTACATGAATATAATAAAGGAGAAAAACTATATCAACTATATCATTATATTCATGAATGCTAAAAAAGCACTTGATAAAGTTCAATGTTTCTAATCAACAAACAAATGCAAAAAATTCATGTTGGATTAGAAACAGAAAGGAACTTTCTTAGTATGTTAGAGAATGCATCATAAAGCATAAGCAATGTTAAAACACTAAATGCCTTTCCACTAAAATTAGGAACATTAATAATAAATACTTTAAAATAAATAAAATGGCAAGTTATACATTTATTGAGGGATAGAAAGAGCTTTCCATGTTTGTATACAAAGGAATACCTGTGTTTGTAAACATCTCACACATATTACCCATCTATGTTTTGAAAATGAACAATTAGAATCCTGGGTTATTAATCTCTTTATTTTGTGGGGCTACAGTTTTGAAGCTGATATAGCTGTTACTTCTTTTTGGATGTTTTTGGTATTTCTTAGGTTTTTTATCTATCCAGATAAAGAAAGAAAGCAATAGAAAGGAATCTTCTATATTAATATTTTCAGAATTTCACGGTTCATTCCTCATACTAAGCAACTCACAACTCCCCCGACCCTCTCCCTCAGCCCCGGCTCCTAACTCAGACATCAGTGGTTGGGGGGATGATTAGGGTTTCCAGATTTAGCAAAGAAAAACATAGAATGGATGCCCAATTAGATTTGTATTTGAGATAAGCAATGAATTTTTTTTCAGTATGTCTCATGCAATATTTGGGATATACTTATACTAAAAAAGTATTCATTATCAGAAATTCCAGTGTAACTGGGCATCCTGTACCCTACTTGGTAGACCTAAGGCTGTTCCAGGTTTTAATCTTGTACTGAGTCTTTCCAAAGCCAAGGCTAGCCACAAGGTTGAAGACATTTCAATGCCAAGTTTTCCTATCTTACACAAATTTCATCTATAAATTCCTTTTACACAGTGAATCTAAAATATCTGGTTTTCAACACTCTTACAAATGGATCTAAGTCCTTAAATATGGGTATGAGTATAATTAAATTTTATTTTATTCCTGTTCATCAACCAAACAGATAGACAAATCTATTAAGTGTCTAGCTGGAAGAAGAAGACAAGCACGTATTTTCTAGAGACATTAATAAGAAAGACAGGACTGCAGCAGATGCATTTTCAGTGTATACACCAAAAACAGGACCCCAAAGAGCACTAAGTCCTCTTTTTTAAAGTACCTATTGTATATAAAATTAGGAAATGTATCCTCAGGTGGCACAAAGTGTTTATGTCCTAACCATCACATTTTAAAGATATTTCCCACGGCTCGTATTTAGAAATTTCAGTAATTACTAATTTGAAAAAAAAGTGTCTTATTCATATATGAACTAGTTATGTAAGTAGATACCATGAGAATTAAGGGAGAGGGCATGAGTTTTCACTAAGTAAGACCTGAATTCAAACCCAGGGTCTACTACTTACTAACAGTATGATTTTTTTAATATAAATATATTTTTTAATTTTTCAAACCCACAGAAAAGTTGAAAGGATGGAACACAAAAGAAATCATACTCCTCGCCTAGATTCACTAAGTGTCAATCTTTCCCTCTACATACACACGCACACGCACACATGCACACACACACACACACACTTCCCTTTTGCCAAATTGTTTCATTGCAGATCACAGACACCATGACATTTCATCTCTAAGACACCTCAGTATGCATCTCCTAAGTACAAAGACATTCTGGTAACCAAGCACAACACTATCATCACACATAAGAAAAATCTATATTAATTCAATGATATTATTCATTATTCAGCCCATACTCAAATTTTCCTAATTATCTAAAAAATGTCCATTATAGCTCCACTCTCCACTCCATCCAGTATCAATCAAGGTTCATGCATTAAATTTGGCTCTTTTTGACTCATTATGTTCCCAAAATAGTTCACTTCCCCTGGTTTTTTCAACATCGAATTCTTTGAAGAGTCCAGGCCAACTCTTCCAAGAGATTGTACTACATTCTGGATTCTTCTGCTTCTTTTTTTTGTTTTTTCCCTGAGGATGATTCACCCTAAGCTAACATCTGTTGCCAATCTTCCTCTTTTTATATGTGAGGGCACAGCATGGCCACTGACAGACAAGTGGCATAGGTCCCCGCCTGGGAGCTGAACCCTGGCTGCCAAAGCAGAGCATGCCAAGCATGCCGAACTTAACCACTAGGCCACAGGGGCTGGCCCTTTTCTGATTCTTTATAAAAATTTTCCAACATGAACACAGTGAGGTGTCATCTCATATCTTCTACCATATCACATCAGAGGGCACAGAATGCCATGATGTCAGGCTGTTCCGCTATTGGCACTTTTCATTATAAAGGCACATTTTCCATTTGGTAATTAGTAAGTCATTTGTGGAGTAATCATTAGAAATCATGTAAACATTCTGTGCCTCATAAATCTGTACCCCATGGCTTAAGTATTCATTAATAATTCATGTCTGAATCAGCTATTGTGTTACAAAATGTGATTTTCTAATCTTATCATTCCTTCTACATTTATTAACTGTCATTCTACTGTAAGAAGAGCTATCTCTTTCTCTCTCTCCCTCTCTCTTCTCATATCACCATAAACTCATGATCTTTTTTTAAATTCAATGTGTTATAATCCATTACCATCATTTTTCTTTTTGATGCTGAAATGGTCCCAAATTTGGTCAGCGGGTGGCACTTCATGCTGGCTCCTGGATCCTTTCGACATGGCCCCATTAATCTTTGAGCACTTTTGTTGCTTTCTGGCATAAGATGTTCCAAGCTCACCTGGTACTTGTACTTTCCTTGCCTCAGACCTGGAATCTTCCATTTCTCCAAGGAGACCTGGTTCCTTTTAAGGGGAAATAAGTCTTAGAAATCAAGATCTGGATTCTTGATACAATTACAGCAGGGATGTTATTTCTTCTAGGCCTTTTCACTGAAAAAAATACATATGCATATAAAATATATCTTAAAATCATGAGTTTATAGTAATATGTATAATTGAAATCCAACACTATAAGATTATTTTTCTTTATCCTCTTCTTTGTATCTCCTTCTCTGTCAGTGAAAATCAACTGAGGTTTCTAACAACATCAAAATATTTGCTCATTAGTTCCATCCAACATACACACAAAATAGTTTCAGAATTACAACAACAACGTGACCATGAATAGCAAACCTAGTAAGTAAAATTGTACAATTATTAGCAGTGCCCTTATATATCCCACAAAGATATACAATCTAGGGAGTGTGCTTAAAAGTTACTTGAATTAATTTTTTTCTATACAGACATGTTATTAATTTCACATACTGCTAAAATCATTTGCTTCTATTTGTATTTCATTTTAGTGCTTGATTTTTCACAATTTTATTTTTTTAAATATATAACATTGACATATTTAAGTCAAAATTATACAAAAAGGTGTGCTCAGTGAATTCTCTCTCCAAATACCCTCTACCTTGCTCCCATCACAGATAGATGATAGATAGATAGATAGATATTCATGTATATTCTCAGTTCACCTTCTTTCTTGCACAAAAGGTAGCATACTATATATTATTTTGTCTCTTGCTATTTTTACTACCATTATATTCTAGAAATGATTCCATATCAATTTATAGAGATCTGTCTCATTCTTTTCAAGCTACCATCACTCCATTATTTACCTAATTAATCATTTATGGATGGCCATTTAGGTTGTTACAATATTTTGCTGTTACAAATAATGCCACAATGAATAAACTTGTGCATTTGTTGTTTTGAATTTGTGGAGGTGCATATTAAGAGTAAATTCCTAGGACTGGAATTTCTGTGCCTTAAAGCAAATAGCTATAGAATTTTGTTAGATGTTGCCAAATTTTCCTTCATAGGGGTTAGAGGATTTTGTGTTCCCACCAGCAACGGATGAAAGTTTTTTCCCCTAGTGCCTGACCAATGGAGTGTGTTGTCAATGCCAATCTTACAAGTGAAAAGTGATAAATTTAAAAATATTTTAAATTTAGAAGTGCAATCATGAGCAAGTTACTGAGCCTCTCTGAGCTTTAGTTTTCTAGTTAAGATAAAAATGCCCATCTTAAAAGGTTGTCTGATGACCAATGTATATGGCAGATTTATGGATGCATTAAAAATTTATGACTTGGCACATAATAAATAGTCAATAAGTGGTATTTATTATTAATATTATTATGAATTTAGTAGGCGATAAATTTCTAAGTAACTTATTTATCTTAACAAATAAGTCTTCATAATTAACATGGAAAACTATCATTCCTATGACAATAGAGAATAAGAGAGTCAGAGGCCTTAAAGATCATTAAAGGCAAATCTTTTTTATCTCATATTCCATCTTTAATCGCTTGGTAGTGACTTCTGGAGTGTTATATCAATAATGATTAAGATGACAAATCTTAGTCCAGTAGGTAAGAATACTTGCTTTATAAGTTATGCATATTATGGGCATGAATGCGAGGAGTACACACATATTTCCTATCACTGATTTGGTTCAGGTCACTGATTTTTATACTTGAGGAACTAAGGGCAAAAAGATTGGGGTATGCTAGAGATGACACGGCAAGTTAATATCAAAGTCAAGATTAAAAACTAGAATTCCCGGGGCTGGCCCCGTGGCCAAGTGGTTAAGTTTGCGCGCTCCGCAGCAGGTGGCCCAGTGTTTCGTTGGTTCGAATCCTGGGCGCGGACATGGCACTGCTCATCAGACCACGCTGAGGCAGCGTCCCACATGCCACAACTAGAAGGACCCACAACGAAGAATATACAACTATGTACTGGGGGGCTTTGGGGAGAAAAAGGAAAAAATAAAATAAAATCTTAAAAAAAAAACAAAACTAGAATTCCTAACTTCCAATATCATACTTTTTCCATTGTACTGTACTCTCTCTCTCTCACACACACTCTCTCTCTCCCTCAAGTTTTTCTTTTTTTTTATACAATTTAGCCCTTTTTTTCTGGAAGAAAACTCTAGACTAAAAGTGTGTATGGATTTTACATTTGTAAAACTTTGCCATAACGTGGTTTAGGCTGTGGTTTGCTTTGTGGTGTTTAAGTTGTGGGAAATCGTCAGCAATTTGCACAGGGGTGATCCTTCCACTTTGTACAGCATGACCACTTGCCAATCACGTTCCTGTTCCTGGAAATCAGGAGGCAAGCCGTGGTGAAGGGGAAATGGTTCTCAAGTTCAGGTTTGGTGATTTAATGTGAATGGAAAACTAAAGGGTAAACAGCTTTTCAAATGGATGAAACTGATCATCACAGGCATCTTTCAGGCAGCTGAATCATTGACTCTGCTGCTCATTTTCACTCTTCCACAGTGCCAGGTCTGTTAGTAAGCAGAGGCAGGAAGCCAACACTTACAGTATAGTGGCAGTATAGTGGGGAAGTAAAGGGTTACTCGTTGAATGGTCTAGCTGCAGAGGCATAAAGTAAAAAACCAAATGACAAGCGTTTCCACAAAGCAATACATCAAGTGCAAAGTAATACACAGTCACGGCTTTATCAAGCCATCACTTATCTAACGATCTCAACTCTGGAACACAGCCTTAAATCCTGAATATGCAAAACAGTTTCTGAACAAATGAAAACACATTAGAAAATGGATGCACTTTACCAGAGCCATCTTATTGAGACACGATGCAGAATATTGTAAGGACTTTGGCTTTTATGCTTGAGAGTGAAGAAGGCATTGCAGAGTTTTGAGCAGAGGGGTAACATAACTAACTCCCTTTGACGGATCACGGTGCCTGCCACGTTGAGAACAGACTGTGGATGGGAGGGGTCAAAGGCAGAAGCAGGAGCACCAGGAAGGCAGATTGGCGACAATCCAGGTAGCAGGTGATGGAGGCTTGGATCCGAATGGAAAGAATAGGGTCAGTAAGAACGGATCAGATTCTGGATATATGTTGGAGGTGGGTCCAACTGGATTTATTGTTAGGATGGATGTGGAAAGTGAGAGATAAGACAGAGAGAAAGGGGCGGGCCGGTGGTGCAGCGGTTAAGTTCGCACGTTCCGCTTCTCAGCGGCCCGGGGTTTGCCAGTTCGGATCCCGGGTGCGGACATGGCACTGCTTGGCACGCCATGCTGTGGTAGGCGTCCCACGTATAAAGTAGAGGAAGATGGGCACGATGTTAGCTCAGGGCCAGGCTTCCTCAGCAAAAAAAGAGGAGGACTGGCAGTAGTAAGCTCAGGGCTAATCTTCCTCAAAAAAAAAAAAAAGACAGAAAGATGACTCCAAAGTTTTTGCTGGGCAGCTGTAAGTAAGTCTGGTATTGCTAATAAGCAAAATGGGAAAGACTGTAGGAGCTGCCATTTGAACAGAAAGATTGATGCTTTTTAGTGGTGGTACCTAGATATCAAGAAAAAGTTAATTTGTATTCAATAGACTTGGCTATAAAAGGCAGAACAAACAGGTGATATATCATTACAGAAAATTTACCTTTAAAAAACAATTTAGGTGACTAACCAGCGGTTAAAGAAATAAGCTTATGTCTTCAAAATTTTTTCTTGTGTGGAACTGATCATTCCCCCAGAAAGTCAGAAAAACGAAAATGTTTTCATTACTGAGAGTTGAGAGGACACAAAGTAAAGGAATAATCAGATTTAATTGGGCTGATTCAGAGAAAGGCTTCTGGAGTAGGTATTGTTTAATCCAGAAGAAAGGTTTCCCAGAAGAGAGGAAGGCAGAGGAATCTGAGGGATGGAGTGACTCTCCAGCTTGGAGAATTCAAGAAGCCTCCGGCTAAAAGCCAAGCCCATGGATTCAGGGAGATAGGAGAGAAAATGGATCTGTGAGAGGCCCTGAGAGAAGGAGCCAAGTTGAACCGAGGTCACAAGGTAAGAAAAAGAACAATTCGTTAGGCATCAGATTCCCATCAGAAGTCCTGGGGCCACCACTGACTTGCTGGGCAAGTGTCCACTTCCTCTCCAGAGGGGTTGACTAAATTGTGTCAAAGGCACCTCCATGCCTCAATTAAAATTCTGTAATTTTAAATGAGACTTCCTCTTCAAGCCTGGGAAGAGGTTATTATTCAGAAGGTATTAACCAACTGTTCATCACCTCCAATAAGGACCGGATGTGAGGAAAAAGAAGGATAGGTTAATTTTAACAGAATTTCTTGCCCTTTATTAAATCTCACAATGAGGTCCTGAGAACAATCTGCTACCGGATTAATCTTCTTAAGCACCATTTTGTGTCACTGGCCTTTGCCAAACTCCCATGGTTTCTTGTTGCTACCAACTCGAGTCTCACCTGCTCAGACCTCTGTAGTCTGGCCCCAGAGTGTCTGGGCAGACTCAATGTCAACCTCTCCTGTCCACATGCCTGAAGGTCCAGTCAGTTTGGCTGCCCATCAGTCTTCCAACATACGGGGTGCCAGGAGCCTTTGCTCATGGTAGTACTACCTCTCCTGGAATGTCTCCCCACCCCTGCTTTCTCTTTCTCCAAACTCCCTTCAAGACCTAGCAATGCCTTTCCAGGAAGAAGTGATATATATACTGTTTACTATATATGGCATTTATATCCTGCCTTGTGGCTTCATTACCAGTACGCATTCATTGGTCATCTCTGGTGCACTTAACATGTCCCTCACAGTATCTTAAAACAGCATGGTAGCTATGAACGAATGGATGGGTATTCTCTTGATACTTACAGAAAATAAGACAGAAAGGTTTCATACTGGTTTGGAATAATATAAAGTCCAGGTTAAGAGGCAAGGAAAAGATGAAAAATACTATGCACGATTAATGTTCACCAGTTTCCGGGTTGATATGCATGTTCACTCTTCTTGCTGAGTATCCCCGGTCAGGTTTTATGGTATGATAGGTGTTGGTTCACTCCAGATACTGACTCTGATAGAGCGTTTTTGTTTACAGTATAGAATACTAGCAAAAATGAAAAAAAAAATCATAAGCACAAATATACATTCTTTCCAGTTACCTATGAATTCTAGTCACCAAATGTTACATTTATAATGCACTAAACAAGCAAAGATCGTATGTATGTATTAATACATCAGCTGAAATTAGGAATTAAGGAGGAAAGAAGGGGAGAGTAGGGAGGGGATGAGAAGGGAGAGAAGAGCACTATGAAGCTTACTGGAATACATTAGAGAAGGATTTAGTGCCAGACGAGGAACTGAGTTGGAGATTTGCTGCTTTACAAACCACAATTTAAAATATGAATATATTCCTCAAACTTTAAGAAACCTTTGATTAAAATTTGAGAAAGTGCTCTTATTTCACTCTGGGACGTAAAAAAGAGAGAGAGATGATCTTGACAGTGATGGCAACAAAACTGTATATCATTAGTGAGGAGTAACAAAATGTGAAGACAGAATTTCAAATCTATCCTGTGGGCCAAGTGATCTGGTTTATTGATTGTAGCAATATATTCTAACTCTACATGGCAGTAAAGTATATTAAATTAAATTCCATCGGTCTATGATTTGAGATCCTTGCACCAAAAGATTTCTAGTCTAACTACTTGAGCATTTGCCATTTTCCCAGCATTGGATGTTTTATGGGTGTCTGTGTTAACTGTCGTCGTTTATTTTTATGTTTTATTTATGATAATTCACTCAAGATGGATGGTCACTTGGTAAAATCATCTCTTTGGGAAAAACCTTGATATTAATAACCTGATTCAAAGCAAAGGAAAACAATGCCAATATAAACATATACAGTCATGCACTGCGTAATGACGGTTCAGTCAACAACGGACCGCATGTATGATGGTGGTCCCATAGGATTCGTACCATATATGCTCAGTGTGTAGTAGGCTTTACCATCTACATTTGTGTAAGTTCTGGAGGAGAGGGAGAAATTTTCCTCTACCCTTCTAGCTTCTGGTGGCTGATCTAAGTATTAAATTGACATGAGACAGATTCACAGAAGAAAAACAAACAAAAGTTTAATAACATTTATACATGGGAGGAATCCAGGAAAACTGAGTAAATTGTCAAAATGGCCAAAGCCCTCACCTTGAATGTTATCTTCAGCTAAAGACAAAAGAAGATATTGGGGGAGGGAGCAGGGAGTCAGGGACTTCAGAGGGAAGGAAGGCAATTCAAAGGTAGGGGAAAAGGAGCAAACCGAACGTTTGGAAAACAAGTGTTTGGCCACATAGAAACAGAAGAACACAGAGGGGAACCCAACCAACAGACTTTTCTAGGTTCCTGCCTGTCTACCACCCAGTTCGTGTTATGCTAAGGTTGTAGCTCACTTTTCCCGAGACAGAGTTTTTTTTATCTGAATTATTTTAGGCAGTTAAGGGGGAGATAACAAGAAAAATTTTCTGAGTCTTTTATTTCTTAAAAATAATCAGCCTAAAATAACCCTCATGTTAAAGAGACACTTTTTGGGGTGGCAAATTTTCTTCCCCTGCAGTACAGTCTATGATGTTCGCACGATGATGAAATCGCCTAACAAGATGCATTTCTCAGAACATTAAGTGACACATGACTGTATTGGCATTCCTTTCTTCTCAAAAAGATTTTGAATTCCTAACTCTCTATATGGCTCAGACCCTAGATTTAAAAAGAAAGGGGAAAAAAAGGAGACAAACACTCACATATGACAGTTTTCTTTGTTTCTTTTTTTTTTTTGAGGAAGATTAGCCCTGAGCTAACTGCTGCCAATCCTCCTCTTTTTGCTGAGGAAGACTGGCCCTGAGCTAACATCCATGCCCATCTTCCTCTACTTTATATGTGGGACGCTTACCACAGCATGGTGTGCCAAGCGGTGCCATGTCCGCACCCGGGATCCGAACCAGCGAACCCTGGGCTGCTGAGAAGCAGAAGATGCGAACTTAACTGCTGCACCACCTGGCCGGCCCCTGACAGTTTTTTTTAAAAACAATTTCCAGCATTTCTTTCTTGAAACTAGTCTAACATATTCTCATTGTTTTTAAAAACTTCTAAATGCCTACTTAAGTAAAAGAGTCCATTCTTTACTTTCTTTGTTTTCTTCCTAGACTTCAACCCCTTGAATTAACTAATTGACAAAAATGCAATGTTTTATCATGGAAAAATAATGATAGCATCAGTAATAGAATAAGGAAAGAACCTAAAATGTTCAATTTCAAATAGCTGAATCTGCCTTCTCTATGGTTGTTATTCTTACAAGGATTTTTTTTTTATGCTTAAGAAACAGATCATGTGTGTGTGTGTTTAGATTAATTTTGAGTTTTTGATGTTGTTTAATCGGCAGCCTAGTTGATTCTCTTTGTTATCTGATGGGATGATAGAACTGTTTGCTGGCTCAATATAAATACTGGACCATAAACATTATGCCAATCTCACAAGAGTAGTTACATGTAAATAACATAAATGACTAAATAAATAGTGCTTGTGCTAGATTTTACACTAACTAAAATACTGTAGTGTCAGATCAAAATTAACTTTTCCCTCAAATTCTGATGGCACTTGGGTGTCCAGCCAGTGTACTTTACACACCGCTTCGTTTCCCAGTAATTTGGAGAGCATGGGGAAGGTGGGAGCCCCACTGGTAAACCAACCCAGCAACTACTCAGCCCGGATGGAGCTAAGCTGGGCTGGGGGTTTGATGACAACCAGGTTAGGAGATACGCTCCTCATAAAGAAAAGAAGAAGAAATGGCAGATAGTGACAAATAGAAATGGCAAGCAATAGGATATATTGGAGCATATGAGGAAGCCATTTGGTGTAAAGCTAATTCGGCTTGATTTTGTTTTTCCAAAAGGGCCTGACATGGCCATCGAGTATGCATTGTATATATGCTTTAAACATTTCCTATGGCAAGAACAAATGCCATTAAGATAAAGGTGCAACTTCCCCCCACATTGGCATTTCCTTAAGGATAAGCATCTCTCCCTGGACTAGGAACTGATTGCTGTGCTCATCTGTGACCACCCAGCTCGAGACAACAGACCTACTACCCTGCTGTTTCCACTGGAACAGCAGACCTACTACCTGCCGTGTCCATCAATCGCTGTGCCGACAGAGTAGTCTCATGGCTATTGTAAAAGAGACGTTTCCATCATATGTGAAACATGCTCTTTGAGGGTATAAAACCACTCTGTACACCCCACTTCTTGGTGCCCTTCCTTGCTTTGGGAAGGAAGGCCCCAGGCTATGGTCCTCACATTTTGGCTCAGAATAAATTCACCCAAATCTTCATTTATAGTTTGGTTATGGATTATTTTCATTGACAATAGAAATTCTCACCCAGCCGCAGCAGCTAACAGTGACCATGCCAGCTAATAGGAGCCAGCCAAACTGCCTATATAAAGGGGACAGAGCAGAAGAGGGAGTTTGGTGCTTATATGAAAGTTCAGCACAGATGTTGAGAGAGAATGGGGTGGAGGACAGACAATGAGAAGAGGACCTAGACTAGGGAGTTCTTTCCACTCATGTTTAAGGGATGTGCATTAACTGGGCCAAGGCAAGCCAAATTACATATGTATTAATTCCTGTTAATCCTATAAAGAAGGTGAAAGTGATTAAAGAATGAAAGAAAAAATTCCTAGGCAGTTGTGAGTACCTTTGGCCAGTTAGATCATTTTAATTTCATATAATTTAAAAATGCACTTAGACAAACATTTGTACTCTTGAAAGAACCAAATTAGAAAGCTCTTGTGTTCTACCCATTTAAAGCCTAATATTTATGGTGCTGGCTTAGCCCAGTTGAGAGCCCTTAATTAGTAAGCTTGATATTTGGTTTTCTTGGTGCAATGTATGACTTGTACAGCTCGATCCTAGCTTGAAAGCTAGGAGGCCAGAACCTGGGGGGAATCTGCTTTTAAGTATCGAGGCTTTCAGTCTCCTAAATTACTCTGCCCAGGCTCTATCTATTTAGTCGACTCCGGGAGATTCCCACAGGTGCCTTGTTGCTGATCTTTGTTCTCTCCTCCTAGAACTTAATTAATAGAGCGAACACTGTCTGCCTGGTAAGAGTAGTCTTCCTCACAGTAAAAACCTAATTCAATTTCTCCTAATGAAAACTTAATGTATATTCCGTCACATCCCGTGACCCGGCAGAGAGAGAAGAATTAAGAGTAGCAGGATGGGATGGAATGAGAGGTACTGCAAAGTGGGAATTCAAGAGTCAAGCTGCAAATAGGGAAGAGATCCAACTTCAAATGGCAGGAAATTCCACCAAGTGCTGATGCACTGGATCCAGAGAGTCTAGTCCTGGCAGACACTAGTTATCATGGGGAAAAAGAAGATACAGGGGACGGAGGGAGAGAGAGGCCATCCAGAGCATCTAGAACAGTTCATTTCTCATAAAAGAAAAAAGATGTGATGCAAACACAGCAAAATGTGAATATTCGTTAAATCTGGGTGGTGGATGCCTGTGTATAGAATAAACCAGTAGTTCTCAAGCTATGGTCCCCAGACCAGCAGCATCAACATCACCTGGAAACTTGTTAGAAATGCAGATTCTCAGGTTCCACCCCAGACTTCCTGAATCAGAGGTCTAGGGCTGGAACTCAAAAAGCTGTATTTTAACAAGCCCTCCAGGTGATTCTGGTGCACGTTAAAGTTTGAGAACCACTGCATTAGAGGATTCTCTGTACTTTTCTATATGTTGTTTTATAATGTCACCGTGGTGATGGGGGAGTCCCGACAGGGGTGTTGGTGGAGGGCAGCTACGGGGAGAGGTCAAACTGGTCTGGTCATAGGGCAAGTGTTTCAGGAATAGGACCCTGGTGCCCTGCAGAGTTGGGGATGGGGTGGGCAAGGGCTTGTTTGAAACAAAAGTGAAAGGCAGGACTATCATTTAAAAGGAATATTTGTTTTTAAAAAGAAAAGAAAAGGAATGGCACCAGGCAGATTAACCAAGATGAAGTCTCAGGTACAGGACAGGAAGGCAAGGACCTTGTTAGCGGAGGACACTGGATGGAGACAGGCTAAGGACACAGCAGGGGCCTGGTGTTACCAAGCAGAACCCACTTCAGCACTGGGCTGCTTAGCTACAGCAAGGCTGACTTGGTGCTTCAATGCCTGGGCTACTGGACTCCCCTTCTTCCCTCCCCTCCTATTCTCCCCACTTCCCTTCCCGCCCAGGGCAGACCACAGGCAAACCTGCAGGTGGGGGCCAAGGGGCTTTGCACCAGTTAGGGGGCTAGGTGGCTAAGAGTAAGGCAGGTTGATGCCTTTAGACCAAACTTCTCTCTGTAACAAAACTCCCCTCTCCTGTTCCAGACCCGAGAAAAAAGAGAAAAGTTAATTTTTGAAAATATAATTTCAACTGTGTAAAACATAAGTCTTAAAATGCACAGAATAAAAGTCTTCTGATAATCATGACCGTGAATTAAAGTTTCACAAAGCCGCCAAGTCTTCTGATTTGGCCTGAATTAACCCAGATATTCTTTTTCAACCTTTTGAATTGCTCTTACGTTGCTCCTCAGCTATGTGTTCCCTCTTTCATCCCAGAAAGTTCTTAAAGCTCCTGGAGTTTAAATGCACGGACCTAAAGCTCCCTGCCAAGACATTAGCGCTAATGGCCCAGTCTGAAGAGGTTGCCGTATTAAGACATCAGTGCTTGACGCTTGACTCATATTTATCTGGGAGAAGAATCCCTCATTGTTTTACCTCAGACAGGGGATGCTGAGAAGGAAAAAAGTGCAGGGAGCCTGAATTCTAACTTCTTAATGTTGCTTTTGAATTTATCACAAATGGCACATCACAGACAACTCACTATTTCAACACACACGCAGACACCACACACTGAAGTTTATAGAAGCTGGTTGAATTGTGTGTGTTTTATTCCTTCACAGAGACTTATTTAGCACACCCTGGAAGGTCTGTGTTGCAAGTCTGTTATTTACGAAAGTGTAGGATAGGGGCTGTTAAGTATGCACATTCCGCTTCAGTGGCCGGGGATTCGCTGGTTCGAATCCCAGGCACGGACATGACACCGCTTGGCAAGCCATGCTGTGGTACGTGTCCCACATATAAAGTAGAGGAAGATGGGCACAGATGTTAGCTCAGGGCCAGTCTTCCTCAGCAAAAAGAGGAGGATTGGCAACAGATGTTAGCTCAGGACTAATCTTCCTAAAAAAACAAAAGTGTAGGATAACATCATATTTCTTCACAGGGGTGTGTAAAATCTCTGAGATCTACTAAGAGGCAAACTACTATCATTATACTGTGTTTGAATTTTAATCAAGAACTGGTACCCATTTCAGTATCTTCCCTTTTACACAGCAGTAAAAATTCCCAGGAAGCATGTCATATGAAGTTAGAGGATCCTGAGGAAGTGAAAATGTTCCAAAATGAAAATTTCAATTTTGTAGTAATTAAAATTATTCCAGGGGCCAGCCCCATGGCCTGGTGGCTCTGCACTTCAGCAGCCTGGGTTCAGTTCCCAGGCGCAGACCTACACCACTTGTCAGCAACCATGCTGTGGCAGTGACCTATATACAAAATGGAGGAAGATTGGCACAGATGTTAGCTCAGGGCAAATCTTCCTCAGGAAAAAAAAATATTCTGAACACAAACTTAATGTTAGTAGGTTTGGTAGGCAGAATAATGCCCCATAAGGATCTCCACATCCAAATCCCCAGAACCTGTGAATATGTTAGGTTACATGAAAGGAGATTGAAGGTTGCTAATAAGTGGACTTTAAAATAGAGAAATTATCATGGATTAACCAGGTGGGCCCAATGTAATCACAGGGTCCTTAGAAGGGGAAGGGGGGAGGGGAGATAGAAGAGTGAAAACCAGTGAGATGGCAGCATGAGGACTCGGCCTGAGGTTCCTGGCTTTGAAGATAGAAAGGCAGCCACAAGCCAAGGAAAACAGGCAGCCCCTAGAAGCTGGAAAAGGCAAGGAAGTGGATTCTCTCCTACAGCCTCCAGAAGAAACACAACTTCACCAACTCCTCAATTTAGCCCAGTGAGATGCATTTCAGACTTCCGACGTCCAGAAAGGGAAAATAATAAATCCGTGTTGTTTTAAGCCAGTAAGTTTGTGGTAATCTGTTATAGCAGCAATAGGAAGCTAATACAGTTGGTCTCTGGAAGATACAGTGGAAAAGTCAGAATCCCCATTATCTAAGACTTTCTTTGGAAACTCACCGATCTTGCATGCTTTGAAGGTGGAGGGGGAGTGGATAGGTTTCCTGAGGTTGTGCTGGCCAGGTCCTCTTCTCGGCCTCTCTCATCAGGAATCTTCTCCTTCTAGAGAGAATTCGTGGGGAGAGTAGAGCTGGGTTGGGAGTGGAAGTCTGAACCCTGACTTCATAATTTGTAAATGAGGAGATTAGATCAGATCATCTCAAGAGAAAACCAAGTCCATCTCTGAAATGCCTTAATTCCATCAATGAGGATACAGGGATATGTACAAGATGTGTAAAACTCAACTATGTTCATCACTTCAAGTATTAAAAAGCCTCAAAACTTAAATCTATATGTTGCTTGGTTCTAAAGAGTGAGGATTTTGGATATTTGCTAAGTTCGAAAGGCCTATATTTTCTATATTAGAAACCACCTTCTGAGCTTGATTTGTAATTCCTCACACTTGGGGTTAAACTATAACAAAGTGAAGCTCGGCAGGATGGGACTGTATGACTGGCAATGATTTGCCAGGGATGGGATCCCTTTGCACAAATGGAGTATTGGTCTCTAGCCCAAGTATTGGCGAAGTGCATCTGCAAATTTCCCAATGTCCCAGCTACTGTACTTATTGAAGATGAATGAATGAATATATATGCTGGCTTCCTATTGCTTGTCTTCATTTACCCCTCTCTCTACACAACCCAGCTGGGAAGTGGGAAAATCCAGTGGCTGCCTTTGGCCCAAGACACACCCAATTTGTATTCCTCCATCCATGCTTTTCCTATTATATAGAGAGGATAAAGTTGTCTTTTTGGAAATACTTAAATATTGCTTTGAAAAAATATCATTCTCATAGCAATGAGATGAAGTAGAAAGAATGTGTTCCTTCAGAGTCTTACATCTAAAATACATTACCAATTCTAAGAAATAATAAGCACTGAAAAAAATCAACCAAAACAAAAAAGAATTTCTGCCTCAGACTGAGTGGTAACAGCATGAAAAACTGACTCAAATGATCTGCATGGCTCACGCTTGCATTCTCTCTCTCCTCTCACTAACTCATTTTCCACTTAATCTTCTATTCGTACAATTATCCACGTTCTGGGTATTGACTCATATGTCATGAGTTTTTCATAGTTGTCTTTTGTTTGAATGAATTGAGATTGGCTGTCTAAAATGCATTGACTAATGCCATAAAGCATGAGTTAATTAATCTCTTTAATTTTATTTTTCCCTGACCGTGTGAAACTAATATTATATCAGAGGTTGACCTTGATGGATAATCAGAAATAATAATGACAGAAGAAAGCAGAGAACTGGTTTTCAGATATTAACTATTAGAGTATTCATTTTTTTCCAACAGACTGTGGAATTTTAAATTTTCATGTAAAACAATTGTTGAGTGTAAATTATTCACAGAATATGCCTAACAATATATAGTATAAAGATAATACCTCCTAGATCAGTTTAAGATCCCTCGACTATCTTACCAAAGTAGAACACAGTCTTAGGAAGAAGTCATTCTTTTTTTTCTATTCTGAATGTTATAGCCAAGTTCAGTGAAATCATACATTTCCTACTTTCCATTTCCCATGATGCTGGAATATAACCCAGGAAATAAACATGATTGAGTCTGTTTGTTTCCTAAAACCATGAGAAAAATGTGAACTGCTTGGAAAGTTACACCCAAGGGAAAAGGCTCACGCTGAGATCATTGACGTTGTGAACGTGTTTGGTTACTTTTCTCAAGAGTCCACTTCTCATCGCTGGTTAGGAAGCCAGCAGCCCATGGAGAAACAGCTTCCTGTCCAAGGTCAACAGAGTTAGGGAAAAGGACTAAGCTTAATAGATCTCTTCAATGTCCAATGATGTTGACTGTGGCAGAAATATTGCACTCAACCTTCCACCTCTGTCAGCTCCTTTACAGAGCATGAATTTGCTATTTTGAATAGAATGTACTAGATGCCTTCAAACCTGATTAAAGATTTGAATTAAATTTCTTCTGCTCCCCAAGCTGCCTTTGTTTACAGCTGTGGCCTCAGCTCTTACAGAGTTAATTCTTTGTTTAGCTTGCTTGCAGTCAAATATATAAATACAGTGGCAGGCCATAAAGGAGCTTTTGGACAACTGCCATCGTGAGAATAGGGAGCTGACAAAGAGAAAGAGAGGAGTAAGCGGTTCTGCTGCATAGTCGGCAGAACAGGAGAATAATGAGAGGAGAGAAAAGAAATAGGAGAGCTCAGTATCTGAGAAGTGTCATGAGAGAGCACAAGGGCATGGAAAGCACGAGATGGATAAAGGAAAGCAACAACCAAAACAGTCAGGATGTAGGACTCTTGCAAAGCACAGCCAAAGAGGCCTGGAATCTAGTTTGATTATTTTACAAAAATAGCTCCCATGACCAAAAGGTCGGGAAAATGGCTGCGAAGTTAACTGGCTGAGAAGGCAGAACCTATGGTGGATAACGACAGTTCAAATGAGACCTCTGCATTAAATTTCAGTATAGATGCTACAAACCTTGAAATAAAAAATTAGTGGCAATAAAGAAGGGTTAAAAAGAATACTTTTAATGTTGTCTCAAAAAAACCTCTTGAATCCTTTTCCTTCTCTTAAGAAGCTGTTCTAGCTCTGATGAATAAATGAAAAGCAATAGGATCTCTTGGAGGATATGAGGAAGCCATTTGGCTTAAAACTAATTCGGCCTGACCTTGTTTTTTCAGAAATGCCTGATATGGCCTGTTGAGCACGCATGGTACATCTGCTTTAAACATTTACAATGTCCCAAAGCCTAGAATGATGCCCTTAAAGATGGGGATGTAATTTCCCCCCATATCAGCATTTCTTTAAGGATAAGCATCTCTTCCTAGAAAAGAAGGATTAATTACTGACCTGCTGTGTTCACCTTGTGACCACTGATCTGCTGAGCCAGCAAAGCAATATCGTGACCGTTGTAAAAGGGATATTCCTGTCATATGTAATGGATGCTCTTTGTTCCCAGATGGTATATAACCACCCTGTCTACCCCACTTCTTTGGTATGCTTCCTTCCTTGGGGAAAGAAGGCCCTAGGCTATAGTCCTGAGACCTGGTTCATAATAAACTCACCCCAATTTTGATTTATAGATTGATTATGGATTATTTGTGTCAACAGCTCCTTGGCTGCAGTTTTCTTGCTCCTCATGACACACTGCTTTCTGAGCTGGCTTCGCATATTAGAGCTTTCCAGCTTGTAGCTGAGACTGCTTTTGCTCTCTGGGGCCCATATCTCTTTCTCTTGGATATTTAATCTCTCTTATCTCCTGTCTTCTTGATCAGGTATCCTGTGCCGGCTACTGGCTTTTTCATCCATAGAAAATCCCATAGAATAAAGGCAGAATCATGGCAAGTCATATTCACTTAGCCACTCATAATGTTGCAATAGTTCTAGAACGCAGTTCAGGGATCATCTCATAACTAGTTAATTCCCCATAATAACCGTTGAAAATGCTAAAGCTCCTCAATCTCATCTCCCTTCTTATCACTATCC
The DNA here is from genome assembly GCF_037783145.1 of Equus przewalskii. Taxonomy (NCBI): domain Eukaryota; kingdom Metazoa; phylum Chordata; class Mammalia; order Perissodactyla; family Equidae; genus Equus; species Equus przewalskii. The sequence goes on along the minus strand of NC_091832.1, from coordinate 105,923,872 downwards.
AGAGTTCTTTTAAAAAATTTTTATCTCAGTAAAATGCAGATGAAGGAGTCTAGAATATGCCACTGTGGCATAAGAATTATTCTGTGCTGAAGGCATTTGAGAATAGGCTTTTTTCTGAACTCCCTTATCTGCCTAAAAGCAGAGCCTCCTGAAAGAATTCAATTGTCTTAAATCCTCTCCCTGGGAATTTCCCAACCTGGGAAGATTGACTCTTTTCACTGGAGAGAAGTCACATACCACACCTAAACAGATATTGTCTTAAAACTATCATTATCTCCCATCTATTTTCCTAAGGGCCCTATTTATCTTTCCTGAAGGTTATTTTTTTTCTCTTCTCCCTTCCCTTTCCTCTGTTAAGATGACATGTAAGGCCCAAATTCTAACCACCTCCTTGAGTCACATTTTTCTGTGAACTCCAATACTTAGGTAACTAACTTTTGTCTTTTCTCTCACTAGTCTGTCTTTTTTCAGTTTAATTTGCAGGCCCCCAAATATGAATCTAAGAAGTTAGAGGAAAAGTTTTTCCTCCCTGATGCAGGCCATTCAGTATGAGCCTTTTTGATGTCCTATAGCCACGTCCTCAGGTGTGTTTGCCCACCCACCTCTCCATTCTGCACGGGTTCTTGCCATCCTCCTTTCCCTGTCTGATGCACCTCTCTGTCTGCTTGTCAATCTCTATTTAAGGAATTTCTAAGATTCTTTCTCTTCCTTTATGGAAGTAGCAAACTCTAACAGTGTGAATAGCTACTATCTTATTGACCACTTACCATGAGCCAGGCAGTGTTCCTAGGACCTTCTTGTAGACGTTAAATAACTTGCTGGAGGTCCCACTGCTCCCAGGTGGCTGGGTAGACATTCCAGTGCAGGCCATCTGGGCCCGAGCTCACTCTCTTAACTGCTACACTGGGTTATACTTCCTCCCTTGCTTTCAGGGGACAATGTTTTAATAGAACCAGGCATAAGACAATAGGAAGTTATGTGGCCTGGGACTTACTAGAAAGGGCACACCCTACAAAAAGCATTCAAAGTTTAAAAACACTGTTTTTGCCAAACAAAACCATTGGCCTCTGAATTAGGAATACTAAGCAGGCTGCTAGTTTGTGGCTTCTGCCCCCCCAGTCAACTACCACCTGAAAAAATACCAAATCTACAGCTTTGTACTCTGCTTCTCTCCAGAGGCCCAAAGCCAAAGAATGGATGGACATTCCACTGGCATTTCACGTTCGTAATGGTTAAAATTAAACTGAACTCCTGCACCACCTCATAATGAGTTGTCTTTTTGGTGTTTCTTTTTCCATTATTCTGTAGTTGATCTGTGTTCAAATCGTTAACCAATTTTGACTCCTTTCTTTCTGTCGTATCCCAAATCCCATCACTGGTGAAATCAAATTTCTTTTGAGCGTATCAAATCCTTTCCTCTCCTTAAATTTGTAATAGGCAAAGACCTAGTCCCAGTCTTATTCTTCACACCTAAACTAAACTTTTAAATGGCATCTCTGCTTCCAAGCTCGCTCCCTCTCTAGAATCCAACCCATTCATTTGGCATTAGATTAGCCTTCCACAAGCAATTCTTTGTACCACTCCTCTGCTTTGAACCTTCAGTTGTTCCTCTGCCAAATCCTGTACTAGAAAGTGCTCTTCTGGTAGCAATTAATAGAGCCTGAAAGGAAATATATGTGTATAATCCGGAAAAGACTACACAAGCAAGTACCATTAGACATGAGTGAAGGCGGCTCTCAGACCGAGCTGCTCTCTCCTGTCTCTTTCTGCCCTGATCTCTCTGCTTTTCTCCATGCATCAGCCACATTGTTGCCCCTCTCCTACAGCTGGTTTCCATCACTTATTCATAGTGTGAATCTGTACCAGGACCAACACCATCTGACGTCCCAGGTTCAGGGACCACCACCCCTTGCAACAGAATCTCACTTCCACAGTTTCAAAGTCCCTGAAAAACGAAATGACTCACTTGTTCATCATTTCTCATTCAGCTTTTAGGAGGAAATCTGTATTTCCCCTTCTTATGTTGCTTTTGCGTAGGTCACTATCTGTCTCCTGAGGTGAGAGAGCATAGAGCGAGTACTTCCAGTTTTTCTCTATCATTTGACTGTCCCTTGTCATGGGGCAGGGAGTCCAACGTCTCATCTCATTTGTGAGACTCTAAAGAACCTGGCTTCTTTGGGCCATCTTATCAATGGGAAGGATCATTTGCTCCCCAGGCTGCCCCCGGGCTCTTTCTCTTCCCTCATCTTCCTCTCTACTCATCTGCTCTTCTTTTCTGCTTCTCTCTTTTCTCTTCCCTCCCCTTCTTTTTCCTCTTCTCTCTTGCCTTCTTCTCCCTTTCTCCCTCCCCTTCTTTCTAGCTTCTCTTCCTGTCTTCCCTCTCAGCTGCACTTAAAGAGGTAGGTTCACCTTGTATATAACTTCCATGAAGTAGATGTAGAGAAGGAAAAATATATTTTTTAAGTTCTCAGCTGTGACTCCAGTAACAAAAGACAGATTCACAAGAGAAAAGTATACGAATTTATTTAATGTCAGTTTTGCGTGAGACAGGAGCCTTCATGAAGGAATGAAAACCCAAAGACGTGGTTAAACCTGAGTGTGTTTGTGCTAGGTTTGATGAAGGGTGGAAAGATGTGATAGGACGAAGGGTATGAGGCTAGTGTAGCGAACTGAGGGACACTTAGCAAGGCCTGTTCATTCACATTCTTCTCGATGTCCCCCATCTTCGGAGATAAGGATGTTCCTTTCTCCCAGGTATAGTGAGGGTACCTCTCACATGAGGGTTTGATGACTTTCAGGGTAAGCTCAGAAAGGTCTTTCTGCACATGTTGTTCCTCAAACTCCTTCAGCTTAAAATATTCAATGTGCCAAGATGCCATATTTTGGGGTAGTATGTCCTGAACCCTGTCATAGGCAAAACAATGTGCCTAGCTAGACTTCTACTTTTTCTTTCCAGTTTTCTGCCTGTCTCCAAGTCAGTCAGACCTACCCTTCCTAAAGAGTTGATAATCTTCAACCCAGGGAAACGCTCCATTTTGGCTTCAGATCCAAGGGGTTCTCTAATCCAACCTTATCAGGGAAACTTATATTTTGAGAGTTACTGGATCTCCACAGTAATACTTGACCTCCATTGTACATATTCTTAGTTTGTTAGAATCCAGAGCAAAAAAATATATATATATAACTTTCTTCCCTGGCCTCCAACGGAGACCTCAAACCAGCTTATGCTTGGGATGGCCCTGAGTCAGGTATAGACAGGGGGCTAAGTCAAGTAGCCTTATTCCTTGAGTAACCCTACCTCCCAGATGGCCGGGGACAGGCTCAGTTTACAACTCATGACCCTACAGACTTATTACTATGGCCCCCTTTCTCCTAAAACAGTGTGCCAGGAAGGACAAGTGATATGGTCACCCTATCTGTTGTCCACCTAATGGGCTACTCAGCTGCAGATTCCTTCAGAAGGGGGCATACAGACAGCTATCACTGTAAAATATGTCTTGTACAAGCTACAGATTTCTTGGTTTGGTATTTGAGGACCTCCACAATCCGTCCTCTGACTACAGGCTTCTGTGCTTCTTACATGTCAGCTAAACCAATCTGCCTGCTATTCGTTATGATCGCACTATTTCATGTCCTACCTCTAGTCTACTTTTCTTGTTTTACTCTGAAGTTGTCTATTTCTTCTCTCTTATGTTTTTTATTCTGTTTCTTACAAAACCCTACCCTTCTTTCCAAATTAAGCCTAAGTGCTATCTTCACCATGAAACCTTTCATAAGAATTCAGGTAGAAATGACTGTTTTGAATACCGATAGACAAGAATTTGAACTTCTGATCCATGACTTATTAACTGAGTTAGCTAGTTTAGTTTCTTAGTTTCTCCATATATATAATGGGGATAACACCTACCTAATAGAGTTGTATAAGAGTTAAATGAGGTAATTGCTTATGTAAAAACACCCAGCATATAGTAGTTGGTAAATAAACAGAGGTTAATTTCCTTTTATTCCTCTGAATTCACATAGTACTTTTCGTATACTACCTTATATTATAGATATTTACGTAAGGATTTTACCGTTTAACTAAAGTTTTATCTTAAAGTCAAGGTTTATGATGTGTGCATGTGTGTGTGCATACATACATAAATACAACAATGGACTGCATATACAATGTTGGTCCCATAAGATTAGTACCACATAGCCTAGGTATGTAGTAGGCTATACCAGCTAGGTTTGTGTAAGTACACTCTATAATGTTCACACAATGACAAAATCACATAATGATGCATTTCTCAGAACATGTCCCTGTCATTAAGTAATATATGACTATATATACATGTGTATTATATGTGTATTTTTATGTGTGTATATATATGTGTGTATATATACATACACATGTATATATGTGTGTACATATAAAGTATTTTTATACATATTTGTTCAATAAATATCCAAACTGAGACCCAGAGAGCTTGTAGCTTGCACCCAGCCAATTAGTTGTTTGAAGTTGCTCCCTTTCCTTTCACCCAAGTAGAGTTGCTATAGAAGGCAAGTATGTGTCCATCTATAAACCTATACCCTAAAGATATATGTGTGTGTGTATGTGTGTGTGTAATGTGTTGATTGATCACCAAGACCTAGAGGTTGGCACCAGCTTGCACAAATACTTGCTTCACGTATGTGGGCACACTGTCAAGCATACACTGTGATCTGCCCATTGACTGCAGCTGGGTTGGTTCCGTGCCTCTGTTGACCTGAGGCCAGTTCAATGATATGAACCGTGGGGCAGAATAGAGCATCCAGGTGAACCTGGGAAACCTTGGTAGGGGTAAACTTTGTTCTCCTATTTCCCAGGTTAGGACTTCAACAACATTACTTAACTTCTCTGTGCTTCGGTTTTGTCATCTGAAGATTGAGTAATAACAGAACTGACTTCATGGTGTTATTGTGGGTGTTAAATGAACCAGCGCTTTAAAGAACTTAACCTGGCATATAATAAACACTTAACATTAGCTATTATCATCATCATCGTCATCTAATAGGTGATTCTACTTCACGATTTGAAAGTTTACTCAAAGGTAAGGTTTTAATGTATTATCTTCTACGGAGACATTCTTAATTTATTTGATGAATTTATTTCAATCATCATCTGTCGTTTCATCCAAGATATGGTAACTCTAATGGCATGAGAGTTGGCATTTTCTCTCACAGAGCAAATTTCATTTCATCACTTTGACTAACCAAATCTCAATTCATTTTTATATTAAAAGTATTTTCCCCAAAACCTCTTTTATTTAGGACATAACCTCTGAAAGCAATGCTATGAATCTTTGACCTCATTCTATACATATTTTTGTGTATTGCATAGAGCCATAGCTCTATGTATTTTTTACTCTAAGCAAAAGTAAAGATGTGACTTGATGATAAGGAAAATACCCTTGATGGAAATACAGAGTCCTGTTAACATCTTATATAGTGTTTAAGTGGTTTTAAATGGACTCTTGATACAATTTCTCATTTGATCATCATGTGAAGTAAGAGAAAAATGTATTGTAATTTCTATTTACAGATGAGGACACTGAAGTTCTAAGACAGTGGTCAGCAATTTCAGACTCCTCCTGTTTTTGTGCAGCCTGTGAGCTAAGAATGGTTTTCACATTTTTTAATGGTTGTGGAAAAAAAAATCAAAAGAAGAATTGGGGCCAGCCCAGTGGCGCAGCTGTTAAGTTCGCACGTTCCACTTCTTGGCGTCCCGTGGTTCACCTGTTCGAATCCTGGGTGCGGACATGGCACCGCTTGGCAAAAGCCATGCTGTGGTAGGCATCCCACATATAAAATAGAGGAAGATGGGCACGGATGTTAGCTCAGGGCCAGTCTTCCTCAGCAAAAAAGAGGAGGATTGGCAGCAGCTAGCTCAGGGCTAATCTTCCTCAAAAAAAAAAAAAAAGAAAAAGAACAAGAACAAGAATATTTCATGATATGAAATTCAAGTTTTAGTGTTCATTAGTAAAGTTTTATTGGAAGACAACTATGCTCATTTATTAAATATTGTCCATGGCTGCTTTCACACCACAACAGCATAGTTGAGTAGTTGCAACAGAGACTCTATGTCCTGCAAAGCTGAAAAGATTTACCACTGGCCACTTACAGAAAGAGTTTGGTGACCCCTCTGCTAAGAGGTTGAATGTCTTGCCCAAAATTACACAGCTTGTAGGGTAATGTTTTACAGCTTGAATCCAGATCCTTTGACTATCTTGAAAAATAGGCTCACTGACTAGATGTCTCTTTGGTTTTTAGCCAAAAAAAAAAAAGAATGTTTTTATGCTTTTGAACCATTTTGGGATTGCCAGGCTTCTTAGCTCCAATTTCAGTTGTAAAAAGCTTCAATTATGGAAGCACGGTAAGTGGAAAATCTGCAGATGCAGCCTCTCAGGCTCAGCTGCCGTGAGCACCCCCGCCTCCCCGCCAATCAGACAGCGCCACTCCTCTGTCCCAAGCTGTCCTCAGAGCTGAAGTGTGTCACCTGCAGGATACTTATCTCTTCCAGAAGCACCATGGTGAGACTTATTCTTAGCCTGACCCCAGCGGTAACACTTATCAAGAGTATTACACCCCTCGGGGCTCTTGTGACTAAGGAAAATCAAAATAACATATTACCAGGCGGAGAAAAGAAATATCATCCTCATATCAGACCTCAATAGTGGCTTATCCTTAAAAAACACTTTTTTTTAAATGTTTACTACCTGTCTGCTCTGCTTATTGAATATATGCAGAGAAAGCTTGAGAAACTCAACTGCTTACCTTCTTTCCTTCAAAACAGGTTTGTAAATGTTGAGCTTACAATAACCTGGGAAAGAAACAGCTGTTCTCAACAGGAAGTAAGTTGCCCAGAGAATTTAAACAGGACCAAGATGGCCCATTTGGCCAGTTTCCCAAATATTACTGTTAGCCCTTGGTATCCATTATTTTCTTTTTCTGTATGAATTCTCAGAAGATTAATCACATCCATATCCAAATATAAATATTTAAACACATTCCAAAACCCAGTTAATTTTTGGAGCATCCTACATTTTGGAATAAGGCCCATTTTCTCTTCCTTGTATTAGTGCTGATAACCAAAAATTGATCTACTTCAATGTTAGAAAACATGGTATGTAATTTCTCTCCAAAATATTACATGGAGTACTAGGATGAATTATCCATTAGGCCTTCATATGCTATGATTTCTCATGGATATTACAGTTGTTAATAAATTTCTCAAGAAAAAGGCAAATACACATAAACTACAATAAAAAAATCTCTAAGAGATACAGTTGTAAGGTGATTTGTTTCATCATCATCATCATCATTACTAATAAAAGCCTATTGGAAATACATTGGGCTTGATTTTCTGCTAAGCTTTCAGTCGGAGAAACCTCTGCCAAGGCAGTAATTCATCAACAGTAGAGAGAATGAGAGGGCAGAAATTGATTACCTGCCTTGGTTAAAATCTGTACCAGGTCATGGAGGCCTCCTAATGTATACAAAGCATTTTGTGATTTATCTTACCACTGTAGGTTTTGTTTTTTAAGTTTTTATTTTGATTGACTTAAGACTTACAGAAAAGTTGCAAAAATACTGCAAAGACAAAAAAGTGTCCATATACTCTTTACCCAGATTCCTCAAAAGTTAACATTTTACATTTGCTTTATCATCTTTCGTATAAATAGATAGAGATAGATGGTCATGATTGGTTTTTGTACCACTTACTTGAGAATAAGTTATAGACATGATACTCCTTTATCACTCAATGCGTCTGTGCATTTCCTAAAACCAAGGGCATTCCCTTCATAACTACAGTACAGTCATCAAAATCAGGAAATTAACTTTGATACAGTTAAATTGGGAAATTAACTTTGATTTACAGATCTCATTCGAATTTTACCAATTGTCTCACAAATATTCTTTGTAGGAAAAGAAAAAGAAATCTGATTGAAGATTCAATCTAGGAACACAAATTGTTTCTTCTCTCTTTAACCACCTTACTCTGGAATGTCCAGTCTGATGACCTTGACGCTTTTGAAGGGTCCAGGCCGTTTATTCTGAGGAACATCCATTTGTAGATTCTGATATTTCCTCATGATTAGAGTCACACTATGTGTTTTGGTAAGGAATACCACAGAGTGATGTTTGGCCCTTTCTCAGTGTATTGTATCAGGAGATACGTGATATCTATTTGTCTAATTATAGATAATGTTAACATTGAACACTTAGTAAGGTAGTATCCACTGGGTTTTTCCTCTGTAAATTTTCTATATTTTCCCTTTGTCTTGTGTGGAGTTATGTTGAGACTATGTAATATCCTCTTTCTCATCAAACTTTCAACCAGCAGTTTCTTGCCTGAAACAATTATTACTTTGGAGGTTGCCACATGGTAATTTTCTAATTTCATCATTCTTTCTACATGTATTACTGAATGGAAGAGCTTTCTCCTCCTTGCACATTTATTTATCTGTTTATATTAGAGTAAACATGAACTTTTATTTTATTCAATGAATTATAAATCGTTATTATCATTGTTTATTTTGATGCATAAATTGTTCACTTTTGGCTAGTGGGAGTCCTATTGCAAATTTTCGAGGTAAGCAGTAAGGTCATCTGAACTGTGTCTATGATAATTCTGGCAGCACTGTAAATGGTGCTTTAGAAATATAAGGTAAGAGGTGGAGAAAACCATGAGAGATGAGGAGAGAGTTGGGTATAGAAAAGACAGAATGGATTTTACTGTCTCTGAAGAAGCTTAATCAATAGGATTTGGAAACTGGGTATAGAGGTAAAGGAAAAAGAAGTTTTGGTCTGGGTAACTGGGAAGGTAGTGGTGCTACAGGCAGAAGCAGAGGATATAGAAGCATACGGGTTGCAAATGAAGACAAGTTTAGCTTTAGACTTCTTGAGTTCAGATCTCTAAGGATATATCCAGGTGGAAATGTCCAGCACTTGAAAATAGAGACCTGGAGCTCAGAAGAGAAATAATAGTAAAGGAATAGTCTTGGGAATTGTCAAAGACTGAGGCTTTGGAAGTAAATGAGCTCATTTGGTAGGAACATAAAACCCAAATAGAAGTGAAGAAGAACAATTTTAGAGAATGCCTATAATTAAAATATCAGTGGCAGAGTAAAGGAGAGACCTTACAGAAAGTAAGAATATCAAAGAGAGCTTTCAGATACGTCATCAAACCCTACATAAAAGACAATTTCAAAAAGGAAGGAGTAGTAATGGAGCCAAATTCTGAGAATGAACAGAATGAAGGATGAGATGAGGTCATAAACTCGACAATTAGAAAGTCAGTGTCTTCTTTAAGAAAACTGTCTCAATAGATCAGCGTAGATAGAAACCAATTTACAGGTGAGTAAGGTGAGGTGGGGAAGTGATAACAGTGAATATAATCTACACTGTTAGAATGTTTGGCAGTGAAAGGAAGATAGAGAGAATGAGTTGGATGAAGCAGGAGCAAGAAGATTTTTCTTAGGATGGAGGACCTAACCACTGCTCTAGTCTAAAGGACATAAAGGGAAACAAGATCAAGAACGCAAGTGTTTACCCTTGGAAAGCAGAAAATCTTATGCTGCCTGGAATATGGGAGAGAATAATGGATGAAATCATAGAGAGTCTTGGAGTGAAGAGGAAAGCTGTTGAGGGAGGCTGATGTTCAAAATAAACAGCCTGATTTTTCTCAGTGTAGTCAGATTGAAGCAGAGAGAAAGGATTAGAGTTTTTTGAGGAGTGGAAATGATGTTGAACAATGGCCACAGGGAGTGAAATATGCCTAAACATAATGTGGCAGCATTATGGTATATATGAAAATCTGATTGTGTATGTACCATGTTAATGATGCTTGAGCATGTTAACACCTCAAATCCTTTATAGATCAGAATAGAGGAACATAAATGAATGGGTATATTCTGAGTGTGTTAGGCTCCTTCAAAAAGCAGATGTCAAGTCAGGATTAGATGTGCAAGAGATTTATTGGGAGGAAATGCCTGTGAAAGATAGAAGGGAGCAAGTCACAGAAGTTGGGAGAGCCTCAGACTGTGATGCAGGTCTGACCTCTGTGAAGGAGAAAGGGAAGGAAGGAGGATTAGGTAGGAAGAGTCTCAGACTTCAGTGCAGTTGTGAGAAGTTTGGCCACGCCAGTGGGAAATCCTCGAGCCAAAGTCCCTGATAAGGGAGTTTCCCATCTTGCAAGAATGAGCTGGCTTTAATACTCCTGCCACTGTCAGTCATTGGCTGGGAGCAGCCCACAGGAAGCATGGAGCAGGACGATCCACAGGGAAGGCAGCTCAATTTTGCTCTGCATCAGAGGATTTGAGTGTCACGTTTCCTTGGCTGCCAAGTGAGTGTGTGATGAATATGTATTTTGCAAGACCAATTCCCTGAGGGAGAGAAAATCACCTGAAAGAGTTCCCAGCCAAAGCTCCAAAGATGGGCCAAGCTGAAAACCTTAGCCTGGGAAGACTCATAGATCCCCAATCTGTTGTGACATAGAGTTGGAAATGGAACCTAAATGGATGGACTCAGGGGGTGTGGAAGGTAGAACTTCTGGATCAAAGTGAGAGAAGTAGAACCTGGACAATATCCAGGTAAATCACCTTATAGCAACTCTGAGGACCTTTCGTCACCAAATTTGAATAGGCTGGAAGTCAGGAAGGCAGGAAGCCATGCAAAGGTGCCTAAACAGTTGTGCTAATTTAATAGGAGTGAGAGTGGTGTTACATTAGGATGAGAGAATTTAGGGTTCAGTAAAGGTCTTTGCTGCTTCCCTGGAAAGTTTAAGATTAAAAGTCTGTCCTTTTCAAAGTCATTCCAAAGGATTTCCAATAGGGCTGAAATGAGGGTGAGGTGAGTGAGGCAAGATCGTGTAAGCGCAGGGTAGGATCCTGTCTTTATTTAACTTTTTGACACTTTGTTCATCGTGGATTCTTTGCACTAGTCTTTTTTTAATATTGCATTAAAATATTTATGTTGATTACTGAGGTTTTGGCACCTTCTTAAATATTGTACCTGAGGGGAGTGCCCCACTTGCCTTACCCTAGTCCTAGCCCTGTTTCAATTTTGTAATTGATTCTGTCTGTTTTTGATGCTGGACCATCTCATGTGATGGCAAAAGGCATTAAAGGAAGAAAACACTACTGGGGATGCAGGAACTTCGGGGAAGAAACAAGGATCTCATTCTTAATGCTTCCCTGATCAAATTTTGGATGGCTTTGTGCTCTATGTTAATAAGAGAAGCCGTTTCCTAACAGATGAATAAAAAGATTTCCTGGGACATTCAGGACCCAGCTGAGGTTGGATAAATTGAATTTTTAATAACACCAAATAGTATAATTACAGGACTCTTGGTAGAAAGTTAGGGATCAGCAAGGGCTGTGTAGAGAAATGAAGGGAGAGGTAATCGAGGATGTTGGTCACAGCCTCCATCCATCCGTTCCCCTTTGTTCTTCCATATGGCCTCTTGCTCATCCTTGATTTAGGATTAACCTCAAAAAAATTTTTCCTACTTATGTGCCCCTGAAAATTCCAGCCAACGTATATACCAGTGCCTAGAGCATTGCCTGGAACATACTAGGCATTCTAGATGTATTTGTTGAATGAAGGAAAGCAGGTTCACTAAGATTTTTTTTTAAGATTTTAAAATTTTTCCTTTTTCTCCCAAAGCCCCCAGTACATAGTTGTGTATTTTTAGTTGTGGGTCTTTCTAGTTGTGGCATGTGGGAGGCCACCTCAGCATGGCTTGATGAGTGGTGCCATGTCCACGACCAGGATTCAAACTGGCAAAACCCTGGGTCGCTGAAGCAGAGTGCGAGAACTTAACCATTTGGCCACGGGGCTGGCCCCTCACTGAGATTTTATATGAGATATCAAAGGTCATCTTGGAGGCCAAACAAGAAAACCAAGGAGTCAAAACTTTTTTCTCTTGGCTATCCAAGATAAAATAAATCATCAGGTCATCTTCATTAACTTATCACCTCTAGTATGTACCCAAGTGTCCTGTTGCTTGTATTATAGATAATACCTATTAGATGTCTCTACTTTGAAAGTTGCTGTATTAGTCTGGATTCTCCAGAGAAATAGAACTGATAGGAGATATGTAGGTAGATAGATAGGTAGGTATGTAGGAATGTAGGTAGATAAAAGAGCTTTGCTATAGGAATTGGCTCATGTGATTACGGAGACTTAGAAATCCAAGATCTACAGTCAGCAATCTGGAGACACAGGAGAGCCAATGGTGTAAGTTCCAGTCTGAGTCCAAAGGCAGGAGAAGACTGATGTTCCAGCCTGAAGACAGTCAGGCAGAGAGAAAGTTCTTTCTTACTCAGTTTTTCATTCTATTTTTGCTTTCAACAGATTGAATGAGGCCCATTCACGTTGGGGAGGCAATCTGCGTTACTCTGTCTACTGATTCAGATGTTACTCTCATCCAGAAACACTCTCACAGAAACACCCAGAAATGTCTTACCAAGTATCTGGGCACTCCACGGCCCATTCAAGCTGACACATAAAATGAACCATCACAGTTGCTAATTGAAAACCTAAGAACATAAATTTCTGTGAACAAAATGTTTAAATAAATGGCACTTCCTTAGACGATTCCTGTGAAGATAATGTCCTCTTGGGTGGCTTCAACACAGATGGAAATAAAAATTAGATTTGGCTAATTTCTAAGTTTTCGGAATTGTAATGTTGCCTAAATGAGACCATTAGTAAAGGCAAGATTGAAAAAGAGAACACTTCCATTTTCAAAAGAAGTGTTCATAATGCATGCAAAAGACAAAGAGTTCAGCGACAGGCAGCAACCTCTTGGATCAGGAGAACAATCTCAGTTCTGATGATGTGTCATCATCCTTCAAGGTATGAGCAAGAGGGCAGAGCCAAGAGACTTCCATTCCATAAGCTATATCATTTTAGAATAAATTCAATTATTGTTCTAACTCAGCATTGGACTTATAAATTTATTGCTCTGAACCCAGTTGTTCTGTTGTGCAATTTTTATGTGCTCAACAACTTTTGAGTAGTAAACAAGTAGGAACTATCGAACTGCTTCCCTCTGGCTTTGTCCAAGCTCTGTGTGGGTCCAAGACAGTCCCCCTGATCACTTCCCAGGTGTTAGATTTTTATGTTTTTAACAAGTGGGTACAAAACTCATTTGAAACTCTTCATTTGGAAAAACATTGAATCTTCATTTAGAAAATTCCGTGTTCAAGTTTTTCAAGTAGGCAGTTATAAGATTTTTTAATAGGAGACACAGTTAAGTCATTTTTGGTTATAAAGATAATACTATAACAAGGGCATCATTTCTTCCTATCTGTTTTCAAAATGTTCTCTCTTTGCAAACGGAGTTCTTTTCTCACTCTTTTTTTTCAAACATGACCTTTTCTTTGATGAATTAAAAAAAATTTTTTAAGTAAATGCTACAGTCAGGTATGATTAAATGTAGTTATTTTAACCTCTTAAAGTGGCCCAATAAAGCTTATGCTATGAGTGAAATGTTTATCTCCACCATTTTCTTTTCACTTACTTGGGGTTACTGTATTGTTTCTATCTTTGATCTGAGGTTTCATTGCAGGAATATGTTTGAGGCCACTTGTCCATTTTATGAAGACTAGTTCAAGCTAGATGATACAATCTAGAAATCCATTCTTTTAGGCACACTTAAACTGAACTCTGCACATGCTGAAAACAGTGTAAACACCAAGTTGTCACGTCCCTGTACACCCAAACAACCTTACCTTCTCCTCAAGATACATCCTGTACCAGACCTGACATGTGACCTTCTGAAGGCAGATGAAATTAGAGTGCCAGAGCCAATCTCCATATTAAATAGTATCACTTGTTGTTTTCATCTTCCCCCAGGGAACGCAGCTTTGTCGTGGAGTCATTTGTGGATCCATTCCAGGGAGGCCAAGGAAATTCCAGCTATGAATCAGTGCAGAAACATTTACGTCCTTCAGATTCTTCAGAGTGAAGCATTGTCAAGACAAACAAACCTTCCTCTTCTTAATATTGAAATACTCTCATGACAGAGCTTTGATTCATTGTTTTGCCAGTAGAGCCTCAGTCTCCTTATTCTGCCTTACCCTAAGCTCTTCCCCTATTTAGGAGTGGGTGGTAGGGAATAAGGACTCAAGGAGAAGGGAAAAGAAAATCCTGTCCTACCATCTTCTCAGGGTCTAGCATTTAGCATGTGCTCCACATTAAGTTGTCGTAGTGATGCACTATTGATCTTTTCTGTGATTTCATGGGATATTAGGTCCCACTTAGTCTATGGCACACACAGAACCAAACTTAGCCTGTGAGCTCCCCTAGTGCTGGCGTTCCTTGATTCTATGAGTCTGCGTCTTTGGTGAAAGCCGCCTCCACTGGTCGGCAGTGCTGTTCCTGGGTGATGTGCACAAGTCCGAGGCCCACTTGCCCCCATGTCTCACTCCATCTTTGGTGGCATACCATGAGAGCTTCAAAAGATGAACCTGAAAGTGGATATTCATGAGAATTAGAAACAAATCACCGCAGGGAACTAGCAACATAAAAATACTTCAAACTGTGAGGAATTGAAGCAACAGTTCCTGTTGTGATGTACACCATGGACACAGCATGTGAACAGCTATGAAAAAAACACTGGAGGAAAAAGTATGTCTATGAAAAACAACTTGAAAACCACAGAGCTCCAATGCCTCATGTGTAGAGAGTAACTACCACAGACAAGTCTCTGGGGTCAAGAGAGTGAATCTGTGGCGTAAGGTTAAAGTTTGAATCCCGAAGTAAGTTTTGCCAGGCCTTGCCCCACTTCACAGTGCCCAGAAATTCCTCTCAGTACAACCAAAGGTCGTCCTGCTTCTGTCAACCCCCAAGAACTATATGGACAGAGTTACCACATCCATTCCAAAATCATTCAATTACATAAAACGGGGTGAGGAAGAGAAGTAATCCAGATTCAGTCCTCAATCTAAAATAAGATATTTACTTCTAGACTAGTGTTTTAGCAAAACTCAAAGTAACTTGTGACTTTTTACACATATGAGTGTTTAACCATATTACATCATCACCATATTGCTTTTCAAATGTAAACCTACCCCGGTATCTCAGGGCAAGATTACTCTGACTTGACCAAAGAGTGAAAATAAAAGTATAAGCCTATAATCATCATTTAATATTCTGTATGCCAAAAAGGGATTATTTTACACAAGGATCACGTTCTTCTGGGGGG
Source organism: Equus przewalskii (assembly GCF_037783145.1). Taxonomy (NCBI): domain Eukaryota; kingdom Metazoa; phylum Chordata; class Mammalia; order Perissodactyla; family Equidae; genus Equus; species Equus przewalskii. Next base: position 105,908,634 of record NC_091832.1, on the reverse strand, counting down.
AAAAAGGCATTTAAAAAGAAATCATATTAGGTAAATCTCTCTGACAGTGACCCAGAACTCCCTTTTGATAATGAAGGAATAACTTTTCCTAATTGGGTAGCTAATGAGAAGTTTATTACACTCAATCTGTTTTGTAATCATGATCTCGAGATTGTAAAGTCCTGGAAGGCAGTGACTGCACATGTTGTTCATTGATTTAAAGACCTTCTCCAGCTGATACAGTATTAAGCAGAGAATTTTTATGTCACTTAGGAGGCTTTCAGCTGGAATTAATAGAAAACATTTCAACTTGCTCAAGCAATAGAGATGTGTGTGTGTACTCGCATAACAAGCAGTCCAGAGTTAGAGGAAGTTATCAAGAGGCTTGATCACATCACCAAAGACCCGGTTCTTCCCATTCTACTGTCCGCAGAACGTCAGCTTTTGCTTGGAGGCCAGCTCCCCTTGTGGTTGTAAGATGGCTACCAAGTGCCAAGCATTCTGTGCAGATACGTTAAAGTCTGATAGATAAGGTGGCCATCTCTTCCCATGCATCTCTTCCTAAGAGAAGGAAACATTTTGCAGGAGCCTCCTGAGTTCTTTTTCTTCAGGAACGGGGTCACATGACTACTATTAAACCAGTCACTGGCAAGGCAAATATAACCAATGGTTAATTTAGACCAATCAGGGTTTCATTCTGAGATTTATGAAGGAAAGATGGACAACTAAATCAGTTAAGAATAGGTTTTGCAAATCAAAACTACACTAAGATACCACCTTACGCCTGTTAGAATGGCTATAATCACCAAGACTAAAAACAGCAAATGTTGGAGAGGGTGTGGAGAAAAGGGAACCCTCATACTCTACTGGCGGGAATGCAAATTGGTGCAGCCACTATGGAAAACAGTATGGAGATTCCTCAAAAAACTAAAAATAGAACTACCATATGACCCAGCTAGCCCACTACTGGGTATCTACCCAAACAACCTAAAATCAAAAATCCAAAATAGCATATGCACCCCCTATGTTCATTGCAGCACTATTCACGATAGCCAAGACATGGAAACAATCCAAGTGCCCATCAACTGATGATTGCATAAAGAAGATGTGGTGTATATATATACAATGGAATACTACTCAGCCATAAAAAAGACAAATTCATCCCATTTGCAACAACTTGGAAGGACTTGGAGGGAATTATGCTAAGTGAAATAAGCCAGACTGAGAAAGACAAACATCAGATGATTTCACTCATATGTGGAACATAAACAAACACATGGACAAAGAAAACAGTTCAGTGGTTACCAGGGGAAGGGAGGTGGGGGGTTGGCACAGGGGGTGAAGGGGAGCACTTATGTGGTGACAGTCAAGAAATAATGTACAACTGAAATCTCACATTGATGTAAACTATTATGAACTCGATTAAAAAAAAAAGAAGAAGAGGGGCCGACCCTGTGGCCGAGTGGTTAAGTTCGCACACTCCGCTTCGGTGGTCCAGGGTTTTGCTGGTTTGGATCCTGGGCACAGACATGGCACTGCTCATCAGGCCACATTGAGGTGGCATCCCACGTGCTACAACAAGAAGGACCCACAATTAGAATATACAACTATGTACTGAGTAGAAAAAGCAGAAAGAAAAAAAAAAAAGAAGATTGGCAACTGTTGTTAGCTCAGGTGCCAAAAAAGAATAGGTTTGATTGTGAATAGCAGAGATCCAAAATAATTGAGGCTTAAATAAGAAAGAAAATCACCCACACAAAAATTCAGAGGTAAGCAGTTCTGGGCTATCTACAAGTTATCTACTGCCACCCAATGTCTTAAAACAATAAACATTTATTTAGCTTATGACTATGAGCATCAGCGGAGCATCTTCACTTTGGGCTTGCTTCAGCTGGACTTACTTGTACGTCTGCTGTCAGTGGGTGAGTCAGCCACAGGTCAGATTTACTGGCGGTGGATGGGTTTCCTGATATGTCTCAGACCACAACCGGGACAAGTAAGATCTGTTCCACATTGTCTGTCAACCGGAAGTAGACTAATCCAGGCTTGTTTCCACCACAGAGGCAAGGGTCTGGGAGAGTAAGCAGAAATATGCAAAGCTTCCTAGTACTGCATAACAAACCGCCTCAAAACTTAATGGTCTAAAACAACCGTTTACTTAGTTTATGAGGCTGCATGTGGCAATTTAGGCTGGTCTCACCTGGGCTCCTTCCTCTGTTTACATGCAGCTGTGTTATGGCTAGGTAACTCTGCTTCTAGAGTTTGGCAGGCTGTCAGCTGGGACCCCTCAATTCTCCTCCACATAGTCTCTCATCCTCCAGCAAGCTAGCCAGAGCTTGTGCTCGTGATGGAAGCAGGAGTCCAAGATGGAAAGTAGAAGTATGCATGGGTCTTTGAGATCTAAGCATGAAACTGGCACATGGTCACTTCTGCTGCATTCTATTGACATGAGCAAGTCACAAGGCAGCCCAGATGCAAGGGGTGAGAAAATACACTCCACCTCTTGATGAGCTGCAAAATCACACTGCAAGAATCATGGATTCAGGGAGGGGAATAGTTGGGGCCATTTTTGCAAGCCAATCTATCACAGCAGTGGCCCTGCTCCTTTCACCTCGCCTCTCTGCTATTTATAGAGTGTGACCCGTGTCCTCCTCACCCAAGATAGCAGCCACTGCCTCCACATTCCAGGCTGCAGACTGAAAAAAGGAATAAAGAAGTTAAGGTGAACGGCATGCTAGATGTCCTTTAAATGCTCAGAAGCTGCTAAATGACTCTTTGTTTACATCCAACTGGCCAGAACTTAATCATATGTCCACACAAGGGAGTCTGGGAAATGCAGTCTTCACTCTGGGTGGCCAAGGCACTGATAAATTCTATTCATATGGAAGAAGACAGCAGACAACCGTGAGTCTGCCACAATATCCAAAATATATCAATCAAGAAAGGGAAAGGGGTTAGATGTAGGTAGCCCAACCAACAGTATCTGATATAGTTTCCCATAAATCATTTCAATTTATAAAAATCCCTTCAATCCAAGGTTTGTTTTGTTGTTTTTTAACAAACTATTACCACGATTAGAAAAAGAAATCCACATTAATTTTATGACTTCCATTTTCCTTTTTCTCCAGAGGTGGGAGCTGCTTTGCACTATGCCAGGCACAATGAAGAATCCCTTTCTACTCTGTTCCCAGCTCAGCTTGCCCCTGGATGGATTACAGAATGTCCCAGACATCATTTGTAGCCCACCTTGGAGAAGAGTTTTGTTACATTACTTCTAAACCAGTGTGATAAAACTCTGGTCAAGAAATCATATAGTCAGAATCGCTTCTTGGGTTCGCTTATTCTTCCTAATTGTTGAATCAGACTACATCTTTTGGGGATTGAGAGAAGCTCTGAAATTAGATGATGTACTTCTCATGGTTTTTCATTGCATCAGAAATCAACTCCAATTAATTTAAACAGCAGAAGGGAATCGTTGAACGGTGTAAGAGGTGCTCAGAGAGTTGATGAGAAGGCTGGAAAACAAGGGCTGGACAGATCCCAGTGATAAGGTGATAAGGCAAAGCCAGGATCAGCCTCAGTCGTTCAGTCCTGGCTGCTTGGGACTTCGCCTCTGGCACTCTTACCTCTGGTCACTTTCTATCCATGACACTGGCGTCTAGACTCTACTGCAGCCACCTGAAATTCTCTTACTGACTCTCTGCCTTCAAGTCAGTTCTTTAAGATCCAAAGTTCCAGGCAGAAGCATCTAAGTGGCCTCTTTTAGGTCAGATGTCCATGCTCCAGCTGCCAGGGCAGTGAAGAGAGAAAGACCTGCCCCTCCTACAGTTTTTGTAAAAAGAAATTAGGCTGTTTCCCACCCACGTTTGGATTCCTCTCAAACATGAATGATGTTAGGAAGCTGGTCAGCCAAAACAGAAACTACCCACTACAGAGGCCGTAGTGGGTGCTACAGAGGAACAGGGGCACTTCGCCCAGTTGTCTAGAACGTTGGGATGAGGGAGTGGAGAAGCATGGAGCCAACGTGGGGTGGGGAAAATGAAATTTATTCTGCGCGTATTTGAATATATACTGATTATCAGAATACCATGGGGAATACATGAATCAGCTCAAATGATTTAAAATTTTTATCTTTCAATATTGGAAATAAACCTTCAGTTAAATGAACAATGTGAACATAATGTGTATTCTCATGGAATACAGCTTCTTTGCATTTGGAAATCTTATTATGTTAAGGTTGGGTGGGAGAAATTTCAAATTGAGGGACACTCCGCAATTGAAAACATTAAGCATGAAGTTAAAATGGAAATTTTCAGACATATAAGATCTCAAAAAATCTTCACTTTTTATACCCCTTTCATGAAACTACTAGGGCGTGTACTACGCCAAACAAGGAAATAAACCAAGAAAGAGAAAGGCACAGGAACCAGGAAACAATGTATCCAGTGTAAGAGAGGACTGTGAGGAATTCCTAGGACAAATGTCAGAGATGAGCCCAGGACATAGCTGAGCTCCCAGTGGCTAGGAGGATGGACATCTCCAGGAGTGAGGACTCTAAAAAATGGGAAATATATATATACATATGCATATAATATATATATATATGGAGATATTTGGGGGATAAATCAGTGATAGATACGTAAACAACAAAGCAAGTGAAAAATGAGTTATTAACTCCAGGTAAGATATAAAATAATACAAGAAATGAAATGTAATCGTAGTCTACTATATAGTTCAAAAGTAAGTAACACATTTATAATAATGCAAACACTGAATATTGATCTAATAAGAAATTGTGATAAAACTAGATTCTGGAATTTGCTTCAAAATGGTATGAGATGGTGGGGGAAGTGGGTGGGGTGTGGATAGGGCAGGACTAGCCATAGGTTAATGGTTCTTGGGCTTGGGTGATGGGCACGTGAGGGTTCATAATATAATATCCTTTTTGTAGGTATGTTCAAAATTCTCCATAATAAAATGGTATCACCTTTTTACAATGGTGATATAACTATATTAGAAGGATGTGGGGAGAAGAAGGGATGGGGGCAGAGATATAAGAGAACTAATCTTCATCTTCCACGATAGGAAGCTCACAGATAATGTCTAAAACTAAAAACTCAGGTAATAGCTGAATATGTATATTACTTAGAAATGTGAACATAAGCACCAGATAGTACAGCTAAGAGATGAAATTGGCTGCCCTGGGGAGAAGGAATCCAGGATGAGGAGAGTGCGTCTGCTATTGTCCAACTTGATTTTTAAAGCCATGTCTATAAATCTTTGGAAATAAAAATTAGGGGCCGGCCCGGTGGCACAGCGGTTAAGTTCTAACATTCTGCCTTGGTGGCCAGGGGTTCCCAGTTCAGATCCCAGGTGCGGACCTATGCACCACTTGTCAAGCCATGCTGTGGCAGGCATCCCACATATAAAGTAGAGGAAGATGGGCTAATCTTCCTCAAAAATAAATAAATAAATAAAAATTAAATTATTAAAGTAAAATAATGTTTTTTTTCTTGAGGAAGATTAGCCTTGAGCTAACATCTGCCGCCAATCCTCCTCTTTTTGCTGAGGAAGACTGGTCCTGAGCTAACATCCTTGCCCATCTTCCTCTACTTTATATGTGGGACACCTGTCACAGTATGGCTTGACAAGCAGTGCATAGGTCTGCACCCGGGATCCAAACTGGGAACCCTGGGCGGCTGAAGCAGAACATGCGAACTTAACCGCTGCACCACCAGGCCGGCCCCAAAATAACTTTTTAAAATAAAGAGAAAGAAAGCAGTGAAACTAGTCTGAAGAAGTTATACTTGCTGTGCACCATTGGAGAATCCTTTCTGGACTGAATAACCAGGCCTCCTGGAGGGGGTGGAGGGCAAGGATGAAATCAGGCCATGCGCTCAACTCAGCCTGTAGGTGAGCTTCCCCACCGCTGCCCGCAGTGTCCATTAAGGTTAACAAGAAGAAAGGCAATTAGGTAATTACAAATATGTCCTTGGCGTGCCAATTATCTAATGTCTCATACTGGCCAGCTACTTGTGAGCTAAATTTGTAGCTTTGAAAAGATGAGACCCACTAACTCCTGAGGCCCTCTGGACACTTTTTCTCCAGACTAGGAGAAAGTTCGCAGTGGCGCTGCCATCCTTTCAACACGTCTTTGGACTTTAGCCTGTCCTTTTCCTTGTGGCCTCCACTGGCAGATAATTTTAGGTTGAGGTGATGTGAAATAAATTTCATAACTGAGAAGGCATACATCTTCATCAGTTAGAAGAGATCTCAGCCTTAACACAGAAGCAGGGGCCTCTAACATGCCTGCCAAATCAGGTGTTAATCATTTGGTTGTTGGACTGTGGGGAGATCCTGAGAGTTCCAGGGGAGGCCCAGGCAAGGGTAGAGGGCATGCAGGCAGCTTGGGACATTAGCTACTTACTGACTTTTACCCACAAACTTCAATATTTTTAACAATCCTTCACTGTACTAGTACAAACCAGCCAACTGTCAGCACTATATCAGGATTCTCAGCACTTAGCAGCCAGGCAAAGATGGGAATAGCCATACTTGGTGCGGGTCTGAATCGCCTAAAGTTTGGATCCGCTTGAGACCAGCAGCACAGATTTTAGCACGTTTACCGGGACTTAGCCTGGGAGACAGGGATAGCGAGTACTCTTTGCTTAACAACGTAACACTGGTGTTCACTCATCTGTTGAATGGTACACTATCTTTTTTATTTTCCCTTGTTTGACATTTTTCTCCATTCTGCTACCTCCTTAATGCCTACCTTACACCTATGACCCATTATCCAGGTGTGTTTGGTCGTTCACTGCTGAATCCCCATTGCCCAGAACAGTTCCAGGCTTGTAGGAGGCGCTCAATGAATGAGTCACTATGGCTTCTAGGAAGGAGGAGAGGCATCTTGTTCAGAGAAAAGATGTGAAGGGAGATCACTGGAATTCTGATACTACCTTGAGGGAGGGCACTCCATGTATGGAAATTGAGTTCAGAGGACAGCGCCCTGGGGGTCCCATTCTCTTTTCAAATGGCAAGACTGCAAATCAAAGAGAATCTTAGACAGCCAGGTATGTTAAGGAAGGGCTGTGGGTGATTGCTCCTTTTGCATTCTCCTCAGTCCTATCTACCAACATCAGTCAGCCATTTTGGCAGAGGAAGGAAATTGCTCTGCTCTTAGATAAATCCCACTGCCTTCTTCTCATCCCTAACTGCTTCCTCAACTCAGCCCAATCTGAATGAGAACCTCTCCCCTACAACCCAAACATGCACTTCTCTTACTCCATCCTCTTAAAATGCAGTTGTCCTTGGAGTAGCAACTTACTGCATCATGTGTTGGTATAATGCCCATATTCTGCTCTCTCTATGTCCACATCCAACTGTCTTAGATTCTAAATTCCAGGAAAGCAGGGAATTAGTCTATGTAACTGTCACAATAAACAGTCATGCAAAGTACTAGGTACAATTAGGCACTTCGCAGATTTTTTCAAAAATAATAGTGGTGAGGGGCTCTGAAATGTGAAGCATAAGGTCATAATAATAATCGCTTCTACAGACTGGGATTCTTAATCTGGGGTTCATAAACTCGGGTGGAAAAAAAATTACGTCTTTTTTTATACTCTAACTGAAATTTACTAATTCCTTCTATCAATGCAGGCAGGATGCCACAGAAGTATCAACTGTATGTGTGACTTTGTTTCCAATAGAAATCACAGATACTTTCATATCATATTACATTTGCTGTAGATAGCTCAAAATAATGTGTACTCATTACTACTTCAAGATTACAGTAGAATGTATATTTTACCATAATAAAAAAATCGCAGTAGTTATTTGACCTGCCACTAAATCTTGCTATTTGATGTGTTGATAAAGAAGCATGTATTTATAATTTTATTTTTTAAAATATATTTGATTGCTATGTTTAATATAATTTATTTCCTTTGAAATTCTAGGTATTTTATGCTATGTTTTTCAAAACATATTCTGAGCAGCAGTTTACAAACTCAGACTGTCAGAGGACCCATGGCACATACACAAAAAGGTGAGGATCCCCTGCTCTGTGCAAAGCACTTTATGTAATTCTTTAATCATTAGAATAACTCTGTGGGTTAGGTATTGTCACTCACCATCGTACAGATCGTGATGCCAAGCCCTGGAGAGATTAGTAACGTGTCCAAAGTCACGAGGCTGAAAGATGGCAAAGTAAGGATTAGTCAGTCTGACTCCAAAGCCTGTGCCTTAACTACACAATACAGCACATCTTCTGGGTGTTGTGAGGATTGTGTGCAAATTAATATTTTATGCACTGTCATAGAGTTCATTTCTGATAAAATGAGAGTTTGAAAATACTTTTAGCATTAGTATCAAAAGTGATTCTAGTTATTACTAGTTGTTACTAAGACTTAAAAATGACACTTTCTGATGACAGAAGTCATATAGGGTTAAAGTAGTAGAACAAAGCTGGATCACAGAATCTCCTCTTCTGATAGCTAATGAAATGAATAAAAAATTAGTCTAAGAGCCAGGCAGCAAATATTTATCACCAGTGATGCAACAGATATCGTCCTACGTTCTGGGGCTGCAGCAGTGACACAAAACGCAGTCTGTGCTCTCATTTCATACCAGCCCCAAATTCACCCAGCAGCAAGCAAACACAGAGAAGGAAATAGCCTTCTGGAACACATTGGCTTTCCAGGAAAGAAGATCCCGATATGATGAGGCACAGTCAGATTCCAAACCCTGTCCCCACCCCCCAGGAGTAATGCTAAGCACAGAGGATGGGAGGCTGAGTCAGAGGTCTAGTAAGTCCAAGAAAAGACCTCATGAGTTTAGCCCCTACACACCACTGCCACCATTGGACCCCTGCAGAGGCCAGAACTGGTGCTAGGGCTTGCCATTTTCCAGAGCACTAAAAAGGTCTGAATTGGGGGATTTGCTGCTTCATTCATCGGACAAATAATTTTAAAACAGACCTGAATGATAAAAAGAAGCCATTCATTCTGGATCAGAGAGCAGAGGTTTTGGCCTGAGAAAACAGGGCTACAAGAACAAATCTGGAGGGTGTGCTGTTAGTTTTACGTGTCAGCTTGGCTAGGTGGTAGTACCAGTTATTTAATCACTGACTGGTCTAGGTGTTGCTGTGAAGGTATTTGGTAGATGTGATTAACATCTGCAATCACTTGACTTAAATACAGTTTACCCTGGGTAATGTGGGTGGGCCTCATCCAATCAGTTGTAAGGCCTTCATAACAAAAGCAGGTTTCCCAGAGAAGGAGAGATTCTGACCCAAGACTACAGCATTAACTCCTGCTTGAGTTTCCAGCCTCTGGAATTCAACCCTATGGATTTCAGACTTGTCAGCTCCACAATTGCATGAGCCAATTCCTTAAAACGTATATGGACTAACAGAGAGAGAGAGAGCCCTTTACATATATAAATATACATACCCACCCACTCCATTTCAGCATCTGCTTCTGAAGAACCCAGCCTGCAACACTTGCTGCCAAGATCTACCATATTGATTCTGTTTCTCTGGAGAATGCTGACTGACAGGGAGTTTGAGGAACAGAAAGAAGGCCAGTGTTAGGGAGCACAACGAAAGTGGAGTAGGGGGATGGATTGGTGGGAGGTTGATATGCAATGAGGACAGAGATAGGGAGTGGCCAGATTACCTTAGGCCTAGTAGACTCCACACACACACACACAAATCCACAAAAGAGATGACAAACAAGAGGATAAATGAACAAAGAAATCAAACTTTTTTAAATCTGAAAATTAAATTAGGTTTCTTGCCTATCAGCTTGGCAAATATTCTAAAGATTGACCCCCCATTTTGTCAGTGAGGCTGTATGAAAACAAGCACTCTCAAATGTCTCTGGGGGTAGGGTAAAGGGGAATAACCCCTATGGAGGGGATCTGATAATGTCTAACAAAACTCCATATGCATTAATCACTTGATCAAGGATTCCCAGTTTAAGGAATTTACCCTGAAGATGTACCTCCAGGAATATGAAAAACACGAAAGGTATTCTTTGCAGCATTTTTTGTAATAGTAAAATATTGGAAGCAACCTAAATGCTATTCATGGGAGATTGGTTAATAAACTCTAGTACATGCACACAGTAGAATTCTACGCAGTTACTTAAAAAAAAAGATTTCTATGTACTGATATGGAATGATTTCTAAGATATTTTGTTAAGTGAGAAGCAAGGACTAAGTGAATATAGATAGTATGCCAATTCTTAAATAAGAAGGAAAGGGAAATAAGAATGTGTGTGTATTTACTTATTTTTGCAAAAAAAAGAAAAAAAAAGCCAGGACTAAGGAAGTGGTTTCTGTGAGATAATAGAAAATATGTATCTTGGTCTCTGCCCCAGTTCCTGGCACAGGGCTCCTGAAACCCTTGTATTTCCTGGGTGATAAGAGTGTCTTTTGTTCTAATGAGGTGACTCTGGATGGGCTCCTGGATGGTTCCTGGATGGGGGCTGGTCACCAGAAAGACCAAGCCAGGATTAGAAGCTTAGAATTTTCAGCCCCATCCCCATTCTTGAGGCGGGAGAAGGGCTGAAGTTAATGATTAATCATGCCTACGTGATGAAGCCTCCACAAAATCCCACAAGTTCAGAGAACTTCCAGGTTGGTGAACACGTGGAGGTGCTGGGAGGGTGGTGTGCCTGGAGGGGGCATGGAAGCTCTGCATCCCTTCCCGCATGCCTTGACCCAGATTCTCTTCCATCTGGATGTTCATCTGTATCCTTTATCATATCCTTTTATAATTAACCAGTAAACATACATAAAATGTTTCTCTGAATTCTGTGAGCCAATCTAGCAGGTTAATCAAACTCAAGGAGGGGGTTATGGGAACTCTGATTTGCAGCCAGTTGGTCAGAAGTACAGATGACAACCTGGACTTGCGATTGGCATCTGAAGTTGGGGGGCAATCTTGTGGGACTGAGCCCTTGTGAAATCTGATACCACCTCTAGATAGATAGTGTCAGACTTTAGTTGAATGGTAGGACACCCAGCTGGTGTCACAGAGAATTGCTTGGTGTGGGGTAAAACCGCCACTATTTGGTGACAAGAATTGTCAGCAGTGAAATGTCCTGTGTGAGTAGTAAAGGAGAGACACAGGGAAGAGAAACACAGTAGGGAAGAACTGGATTTTTCCCTACATGAGAAGGAAAAAAATCTGAGTTTTTCCACGAAACAGTTTCCTATGGAGTGGAAGGGATCAAGATGGGAATGAGGCTTCCTTGAGTATAGCTTTTTACATGGTTTTCACTTTTAAACTATGTAAATATTTTAAATAATCCCAAACATAAAATTAAAACAATGCGGTAGATACTGAAATGTGCCACCCAGATCCTCTGTAAGGGAGCCTGGGTTACCTGGCTGTGGGGAGTGCAGACAGCAGAGAGCCTCCAGCTGTCAGTTCCTTCAGGGTCTGCCACAACTGCAAAAGAACTGCCTGATGCAAAGTCACACCCTTCCTGGGGCAAGCACATCCTGTGACTGCACAAGGCGGAGACATAAAGGCCCATGCTGGACAACTCTGCCAGCCAGCGTTGCAGAGCTCCCCACCAGGTTGGCTGAGGCTTCGCTAGGCCTGCATCAAGTTCATCTTCTCCCTTTTCCTAAATCCTGTTTCCGTTCCCTTGTCTTCACAGGCATCGCTCTCTAATAAACACCTTACAGCGAACTCCATCTCAGCGTCTGTTTCTGCAGAACCCAGCCTGCAGTAGTGGCCGCCAAGAGCTGGATTACTCACCACCTGGCTGGTAATGAGGACCCCTTCACTGGTGGCAGGTGGAGCACAGCAGCCCCTGGCACAAGATGGTGGTCCAATTGTTCACTGGTGATGAGCTGGAAGAGGGTACCAGGGAAAGGAAATGCACTAACGGGTACTCTGTGTCTCCTGTCTGAGAAGCACGGAGGAAATGGTAGCTCTACGGATGACAGAGTGGGTGGTATTGTCAAGCTTCACTGATGCCCTGCAGATAAATAGTGAAGAGCTGAGGGCCCGTTAACAGACAGTTAAAAAGGTTTCTGGAAGCCAAAAGGCCTCTTTGTTTACACACAAATAAACTCATCTCCTTTAGTCAGAGAGCAGAGAAAGTTGGGGATCAAGTTCAAATAGTCTGAGTGGCTGAATTTCGAAGAAAGTTAATGTCCAACCATGGTTGGTTATGCTAAGGATAGGACTCTGGTGGAGAAAATCTGGGCATTTGACTCTAGGCTGGAGACATCTTCTGAAGATTTTGACTCCCCAGATGCCCCTGAACCTTCTGAGCCTGTAGCAATGTCCCATCCCTCCCTATTAAAATCTAGCCCCCCAGCCATGCTGGGAAGATGATCACAGACACCTCTTTTCCATAAAGCAATGAAGTACTCCCTCAGAATCTGCCCCCACCTCCCCTTCTAGCCTGTAGACCTATAATTAGGGTTGAATCATAAAATAACACATCTATGAATGGGCTGGGCCTGGTAAGGGAGGAAAGGAAACATATCCTAAAGGGGCTGCAAGACCATGCTAGCAGGTATTGGGAGCGCGGAGAACATGCATTGATTGGATTCTGAGGGTGCTGATCAAGGGAAGAGTTTACCGACTTGGGAACACTCTACCAAGGTACAGTATTTCATATTCTTACAGGGACCCCAGGAGAGGGTGTGAACTTTCTCCTAAAACGCTCCTAGAGGCATAGAAAAAACCTGCCCACATAATGCCCACATCATGGCCCACGCTGAGCAAAACTGAAATACCAGAGTTGCTGTGGTAGATGGTAGAAGAAGGATTAAAAAGCTCAGGGAAGTGAGCAGGCTTATGTGGATATACTGTGATGATGAGAGTACTCAGTAGATGACTATGTTCCACAGGGAGGCTCAGAGGACATGCCATTTACCAAGGCTGTGAGAATGCGCTGGTGAGAGGGGCATGAGCGTCATTAAAAATTTTAAGGAGAGATCCTCCTCTATCAGTTAGGGCTGATGGAGGAGAGGCTGTTAGAAAACTTGTCTCGCTGATAGAAATGAGGATGATAAGACCTCAAAATAATAGAAGTCAGGAGATGGCACTTAAGAGCCAGAAGCCAGGGGATAGCAATTATTGTAATGACCAGAAAGAGTGGACACCAAGGGGGTCTGACACAAAAAAAGTTTCAGAGATTATTAATATTATACAGCATCCCCTGGGATAAAGTAGCTGGGCAGCTAACATGGGAACTATTTAGCTTACACCAGCAGAAGCCATGAATGATAGATGACCAAGAGGGTGAGTGGTATGATTCTTTGCCCAGTTCTGCACCCAAGCCAGCTTTCAGATGCCAAACTCATTGACTAATGAGGTGGCTGGGATCCTGGGTGGAAGGACCTTGCAACATCATGGCAAGCAAACATGGTGATAATTTCCCCAGGCCTTCCCTAAAGACACTTATGGCCATTTGTATGAGTAACCATGCACTGAGGAAAAGGAAATATGCAGACATTCAAGAACTGATAGATCCAGTGTCTAGGTGACATTGGCATCTGGAGTGCTAAAGCATCATGGTCCCCTGTTAGAATGGGAAATATTACAGCCAGGTAATAGAATCCTGGTCAACACCAGGCTTACATTGGGTTCTCTAAATCCATGTTCACACTCACTGGTCATTTCCCCAGTCCCTGAATTGAGGTTAATGTACTTGGCAGTTGGCATAACACTCACACTGGCTTCTTGGTCTGTGGATAAGAGTGGAGAAGACTAAGTGGAAGCCTCTAGACTACTACTCCTCTGCCAAGATAATAGACAGAAAACACAGTATTGCTTCTCAAGGGCAGCAGAAACTAGTACTGCTCTTAGGATTCTAAAGGATGCAGCAGTGGTGGTCCCTATCCATTTAATTCACCAGTCTGGCCCCTGAAGAAACTGGATAAATCCTGGAGAATAACCACAAACTACCAAACCCTCAACCAACTGATCACAGCCGTTATGCCAGATGTGATATCTTTGCTAGAGAAGATTCCGTGGTCATGGTTGTGTTGGTATATCCCCTTGAAAGTAAAACACAAATTGTTGCCTCTTATACCTTCTTCTGTGCAAAAGGAAGTACATTATCTGATTGGCTTTGGGTTCTGGAGGCAATACTCCTCTAGCCCATATAAAGGGTGATGAATGGCTGCCAGCTTTGAACGAAGACCAGAGCAAGAAAGGACTCTGCAGCAGGTCCAAGTTGCTATGCAAGCAGTTCTGCCACTGGGTCCATATGACCTGCAAGAACCTATGGTGTGAGGATATCAGTGGTAGAAAAGGATGCTGTGTGGTGTTTGTAGCAAGATCCAGGAAGAAAATCACAAACCAGGGCCCGTAGGATTCTAGAGCAAGGCCATGGCATCTGTAGCACAAAATTTTGTGCCTGACATTCTACTTGGGCCTGATAGAGACGGAATACCTGACTATGGGAAACCAAGTGACCATACATCTGGAATTTCCTCCCATGAGAACTCACAAATTCATAAGACTAAGCATGCCAGCAACAATTTCTCATAAGATAGAAGTGGCACATTCAGGATTGAACACAATCAGGGCCAGAGAGCACAAAGCAAGCTGCATGTGCTGGTAACCCAGACTTCCATGACACCCACCACCCACCAGTGGCCCTTTCTCAGATGAAGGAGGAGGAAAAAGTCTGATTTTGATTTATGGATGGGTTAGCTCCATATGTGGATGCAAGCTGAGATGGAAGGCTGCTGCACTATAGCCTCATTCAGAGGTGGCCTCCACAGTAATGAAGGAAACTTGTCTCAACAGGTAGAAGCCTCATGGGCAATGGCTTTGCCAAGAAGATCAGTGGCAAGGAGATCTGGGATAGAGGCATGCAGATGGACCTGTGGATGTGAACACAAGATATGAAGATTCTTATATCACATCTTAATGCTCACCAGAGAGCACCCACCATGAGAGACACCCAAGTAAACAAAATGATTTGGCCAGTCGATGTCAGCCAGTCTTTTTCATTGCCCACCCAAGTACTGGTATGGTGGGCACAAGTATCAGTGTGATATGTTTATTTCTTATTACTAACCACTGAAATGACCTAGAAGCAATAAAACTCCAGTAGCAATGAGCACATCTAGTTCCCAGATCTTGGTGTTTAAAATACCAATCTCCATTAAAAGGAAGCAGGGCTCCTTGGGGAAATGGTTGATTCCAGATCTGGGGCAGAAAAAGTACAAGGTGAGCCTGGAACGTATTTTCGTACCAAAAAAGCAAACAAGTGCTCAAAAGGTCACAGGAGCCAGCTTGAAGGAGTTCCCACTGACCAAACTTGAAACAAGTTGAACAAATTGAATAATCATGTTAATGAATTACAACACATTGAAGAAAAAGACAATTGCAAGTTAATAGTCTTCTTTTTAAAAAATAGGAGATAGGGGGGCTGGCCCCGTGGCCGAGTGGTTAAGTTCGCGCACTCCGCTGCAGGCGGCCCAGTGTTTCGTTGGTTCGAATCCTGGGCGCGGACATGGCACTGCTCATCAGACCACGCTGAGGCAGCGTCCCACATGCCACAACTAGAAGAACCCACAACGAAGAATATACAACTATGTACTGGGGGGGCTTTGGGGAGAAAAAGGAAATAATAAAAAAAAAAAAATCTTTATAAAAATAAAAAAAAAAATAGGAGATAGGGAGAGAATAAAGAGAAAGCCCTTGTCTACAAAGGAATACAAGATAATAGATACAATGGAAATGATAAGTAGGCAAATCACCATTTTGCAACTACTGATTAATATGTGTGGGAATCATTAATGGATGCTAAAACCAACAGGTAGGAAATTATTGGGGAACAGGATATTCACAGTTTTCAAATACCACACCACAGATTATTTATTCATTACAAAAAGGGAAAAAGAGATGTAATTTTATAATGGAGTGATCTGGTAGACACTAGCATAACCGAGTGATTGAATTTTACCTCTTCATTAATGGAATAGTTGATATTTTTTGCCTCTTGTTGTGTTGTACTGAGAAAGACACAACTTTACTTATGCTACGCTCTTGCCAGAATGTTTAACCTGACTCTAACTATGAGGAAACAATCATATAAATCCAGATTATGTGATAACCTACAATGAAACAAACTTTCCCAAATGTCAATTATTAAAAACAAAATAAAAGGTGTGGGAACTCTTCTATATTGAAGAAGATTAAAAAGTTATGATACCCAAATACAATATGTGAACTTTGGGTTCTGGATCAAAAACAAAAGCAAAAACATAACAAAACCAAAAATAAGTAGAAGGCCCAATTGGGGGACAATTGGAGAAAATTGAGTGTTGGAAGGTATATTAGATAAAAATATTATTAATGTTAAATTTCTTGGGTGTAATAATGCCATTGTGATTATGTAACAGAATGTACGTATGCATAGGAGATATTTACTGAAGAATTTAGGTATGAAGTGTCCTGAGAGATAAATGGAATGTGGCAAAATGTTAACAATTGGTAAATCAGGTTGAAGGATAAATGAGTGTTCATTTTACTATTTGTTCAATTTTTCTATGGATGTGAAATTTTTTCAAAATAAACATTTGGGGGTTGTGGGGGATCAGAACTCTCTTTGGCTTGATTATCTTTAAGAACAAAAGACTCTGAAAGACATTCTGACCTTCTCCCTAACTGCCTAAAAGAATTTAAGATAGAAGACCTGCTCCAGGAAGGAGATAATACCATAACTGTAGTATAATATAAACTATGTATGATAGACAGGGTGGAACCTTTTAAACAAAGTCCTCTCCATCTCTCACTGTCTCTGCAAGGCATGGTCAACATTTGTTTATCAAATATTTGCTTTTCCTTCTCCACGTAAATTGCCTTCCTCTTCTTTGAAGTCCCAAACCACCACCCTCAACATCCTCCTTTGTCCTTAGCTGAAGATGGTATTTAAGGTAGTAGTGAATTCTGCCATTTTTGCCAGTTACTCAGTTTTCCCAGGTTTCTCTCATGTAAACATGTTATTAAATTTGTTTGATTTTCTCCTGTGTTAATGCAAAATAACCAATAACCATTCTATGGATAAGAGAATAAGGTGAGTTTTATTTGAGCCAGAGTGAGGATTATAACCTGGGAAGGCATTAGACAGCTCTCGAGAGAAGCATTGTTTTCAATATAGTCATATATATTCTTATCCTAAGAGAGTGCATTCTCTACTTTAATGGATAAAGCAGATGTACAATGTTAGTTTGATAGACCATGAGTCAGCCTTCTTTAGTTCAAGCCGAATTAGTTTTGAAAGTGAACAGTTACCCCATATACCTCAATAGGCGAAAATCTCTTGTCACCTGTTATTCTGTTTCACATCAATTTAATTCCTAGATCAGCAACAAGAACCTAAACGGGAGGGGAAGAGTTCTTCCTCCCCTACAGGGAGACAAAGTTTTCAAAAGTGATGTGATGCCTTCAAATACATTGCAAAAAATTAAAAAATAAAGCAATTTTAAAAGGTAAAAAACAAAGTAGGAACTGCAGCACACAGTAGAGACAAGGCTGAAAAACAAATGATTGATATGGAGGAAAAGCTTCCAACAGTCCCAGTAAATGCAGGGGAGGCAGGCAAAGAGATAGAGAGGGAGAAGTGGCATATGTGGTGCAGTGACCTTTCTGCAGCTAGAAGGAAAGCGGTGCACAGAAACGATTTTAACAGGACTCACTGTAAAACTTAAATTGTCTTCCCAGGCAGAGTGGGAAGTTTATGGCAAGAGGGTAGGGTAATGGAGGGTAAAGGGAAGGAGAAGGCAGAGTGAAGAAGTTTTATGTCATTATTACTGTCAGTGTTCTCTGCTCCCCCTACTAGTTTGTGTGATTACAGAGAAATGATACACACATTACCACCCAAGGAGGATTGTCTGCCCACCAGAAGACATGCCAATAGTTGAGAGACAAGGTGGTAGGAGAGAAAGGGTTTTATCACAGCTTGCTAACCAGGGGGAAGATGGCTGACAAATGTCCAAAAGAACCATCTTACAGAACAAACTCTACAGGGCAGTTATAGAGTGGGTTGGTCTCCAAGTCGGGGAGGCATCTGGTTTTAGTTCCCGATAATCTTTTGTTTTACTGGATATGCATCAAAGACTGAAGCAATGACCTATATATACCCTGATTTAGCTTAAAGATAATAAGAACAAGATCTTTAATATGTATAGTAAAGATTACTGTTTATGTGAGTGGCACCAACACACAGACACTCTCAAACATATAAACCTTCTGTACATTCCTGGGAAAGAGGCCTGATTGTGAGGTCGTCTTGGCACCTCAGTTTGTATCTTGGCTTTTTTCTAAGTAACTCACAGGTCCAAGGATGTTGCCACCAGAAGATCTAGGATCATCCTTTTTGGTTAAAGTTGTAGCAAGGTCCTTCTTTCCAGAGCTCCACAGATAAGCTCTGAGACATGGACAGTGTGTGAATTGGATACTGGAGATAAATTATTGAAAAGCCACTATTTCCTAAACCATTATAACTATGGAATTGAGTTTTGGAAACATGTAGAGTTTCTCCAGGCAGGAAAGAAAGTATGATACATTTAGTATTTATATCACTTTCTTCCTGTTGCATAAACATTTCCTCATTATCAACATTTATTTCTCAGAAAATCAAAATGGAGTCAACAATGTAAATCTCTGTTTACCTGCTTCAAGGATAGTCATGTACTCTACTATTGGTATTCCACACTGAGGACACTGACTTATTTTGGAAAATGAAAAACTCTTTCAACCCAGCAACTCATTAGTTTTCTGTGCTTTTCCTTGGGTGGAATATTTTTACATATTTACACACTGCCTCTGATAAATCCAATTGATAATTTAATGTTGCTGTGCATAATAGCATTCTCCACCACTGCAGAAAAAAAGGGATTTATTGATGAAGTCTTTGGAATCCACATGGCAAATACCAATAGCTCAGTGTTCCTTGTCCTTGATGAATTTCACCTCAAGTTTTAGCTGGGCCCATGTCTTCAGATACTTCCCCTAATGTTTCTATTTATGCTGGGATGACAAACATATTGGACTTACTGAAAAGAGAAAATAGATCTATAGGTCTTTCATGTGCTGTTTGCGGGATTGTAACATCACATGCTCTTCCTCTTTTAATGTTTAATGTTTAATGCTTTAATGTTTTAATGATTCTTTCTACTTCCTCTCCGTTCACCTCTCCATCACCTCATTTCTTTGTTTTTTTAATTTGAATACCACCTCTACCTTTTTTTATGGAATTTTATTTTTTATTGAGGTAACATTGGTTTATAATATTATATAAATTTCAGGTGTACATCATCATATTTCAGTTTCTGTGAAGACTATATCATCTTCATCACTCAAAGTCTAATTGCCATCCATAAGCATAAACATGTGCTCTTTTACCACTTTCGCCCTCCCTCCTCCCCCCTTCCCCTCTGGTAACCACCTATCTGTTCTCTGTGTCTATGCATTTGTTTGTTGTTATTGTTGTTTTATATTCCACGTATGAGTGAAGTCATACAGTATTTGGCTTTTTTCATCTGACTTATTTCGCTTAGCATAACACCCTCAAGGTCCATCCATGTTATTGCAAATGGCAAGATTTCTTTTTTTATGGCTGGGTAGTATTCCATTGTATATATATATATATATATACCACATCTTTTTTATCCATTCATCTCTTCATGGGCACTTAGGTTGTTTCCAAGTCTTGGCTATTGGGAATAATGCTGCAATGAGCATAGGAGTGCACATATCTTTTTGAATTAATGTTTTCATCTTCTTTGGATAAATACTCAGAAGTGGTATAGCTGGATAATATGGTAGTTCTATTCTTAAGTTTTTGAGGAATCTCTGTACTGTTTTCCACAGTGGCTGCACCAATTTACATTCCCACCAGCAGTATACGAGGATTCCCTTTTCTCCACATCCTCTCCAACACTTGTTTTTACTTCTATTTTTAATAATAGCTGTGGGGTGATATCTCATTGTAGTTTTGAATTGCATTTCCCTAATGATTAGTGATGTTGAACATCTTTTCATGTGCCTGTTCGCCACCTGTATATCTTCTTTGGAAAAACATCTGTTTAGATCATCTGCACATTTTTTAATTGGGGTGTTTGGGGTTTTTTTGTTGAGTTGTATGAGATCTTTATAAATTTCAGAAATTAATCTTTTGTTGGATACATGATTTGCAAATATTTTCTCCCAGTTGGTGGTTTGTCTTTTCACTAATGGAAGGAATTTATCCATTTCTTCTAGGTTAGCCAATTTGTTGGCAGATAGTTTTTCATAGTATTCTCTTATAATCCTCTGTATTTCTGTGGTATCTGTTGTAATTTCTCCTCTTTCATTTTTAATTTTATTTATTTGAGCCTTCTCTCTTTTTTCTTAATGAGTCTGGCTAAGTGTTTGTCAATTTTGTTTGTCTTCTGAAAGAACCAACTCTTAGTTTTATTGATCCTTTCTGTTGTTTTTTTTTTTCGCCTCTCTCTCATTTATTTTCTGCTCTAATTTTTATTAGTTCCATCCTTCAGCTTACTTTGGGTTTTGTTTGTTCTTCTTTTTCTAGTTCTGTTAGGTGTAGTTTAAGATTACTTATTTGAGATTTTTGTTTGTTCACGTGGGCCAGTATTGCTATAAATTTCACTCTTAGAACTGCTTTTGCTGCATCCCGTAAGAGTTGGTATGATGTATTTTCATTGTCGTTTGTCTCCAGGTATTTTTTTATTTCTCCTTTTGTTTCTTCATTGATCTAATGGCTGTTTAGTAGCATGTTGTTTAGACTCCACATATTTGTGTCTTTCCAAGCTTTTTTCTTGTAGTTGATTTCTAGTTTCATAGCTTTGAGGTTAGAAAAGATGCTTGATGCAATTTCAATCTTCTTAAATTTATTGAGGCTTGCCTTGTTTCTCAGCATATGGTCTGTCTTTGAGAATGTTCCATGTGCACTTGAGAAGAATGTGTGTTCTGCTGTTTTTGGATGGAATGGCCTATATATGTCTGTTAAGTCCATCTTGTCTAGTGTTTCATTTAAAGCCAGTATTTCCTTGTTGACTTTCTGCCTGGATGATCTACCTACTGATGTAAGTGGGGTGTTGAGATCACTTACTATTATTGTGTTGCTATCAATTTCTCCCTTTAGGTATGTTAACAGTTGCTTTATATACTTTGGTGCTCCTGTGTAAGGTGCATATATATTCCTAAGTGTTATTTCCTCTTGATGGAATGTCTCTTTTATCATTATATACTGCCCTTCTTTGTGTCTATTTTCTTTGTTATCTTGAAGTCTGCTTTGTCTGATGTAAGTATGGCAACACCTGCTTTTTTTTGCTTGCCATTTGCTCAGAGTATTGTCTTCCATCCTTTCACTCTAAGCCTATGTTTGTCTTGAGAGCTGAGATGTCTTTCTTGGAGGCAGCATACTCTTGTGTCTTGTTTTTTAATTCATGCAGCCACTCTGCATCTTTTGATTGGAGAATTCAATCCATTTACATTTAGAGTGATTATTGATATATGAGTACTTAATACTATCCTTTTATCTCATGTTTTCCAGTTAGTCTATATTTCCATTGTTTCTTTTCCCTTGTATTTCAGTCTGCCATTTCAGTTTGGTGGTTTTCTATGATGGTTTTCTCAGTTTTCTCTTTATTTACAATCTGTGGCTCTGCTCTGATTTTTTTGTTTAGTGGTTACCCTGAGGTTTGTATAAAAGATCTCATAGGTGAGATAGTCCATTTTCTGATACCCTCTTATCTCCATCAGTCTAAGTAGGTTCCCACCCTTTCCTCTTCCCCCTCTGAGTTATGGTTGTCACAAATTCTTTTATGTGTTGTGAGTTTTTGACTAAATTGAAGTGCTTATAGTTATTTTTGATGCTTTCCTTCCCTTTATCTTTTACGTTATAATTAAGTGTTTGCTAACCAGTTCTGATAGAGAGCTGCAATTTTCTGCTTTTGTCTGTCTATTTATCTCCTTGCTCAAAGCTTTGTAAACTTTTGCCTTTTTGTTTCAGGTATGAAAGTTTCTTTCATCATTTCTTGTAAGTGAGGTCTAGTGGTGATGAACTCCCTCAGCTTTTTTTAATCTGGGAAAGCTTTTATTTCTCTGTTGTATCTCCAGGATAGTTTCACTGGATAGAGTATTCTTGACTGGAAGTTTTTATCTTTCAGTATTTTGAATATATCATTCCAGTCTCTCCTAGCCTGTAAGATTTCTGCTGAGAAATTCACTGAAAGCCCGATAGGGGTTCCTTTGTAGGTTACTGTCTCCTGCCTTGCTGCCCTTAATATTTTTGCTTTGTCATTGACTTCTGTCAGTTTTAATATTATATGCCTTGGAGAAGGTCTTTTTGCACTGATGTAATTAGGAGTTCTATTGAACTTATGTACTTGTAAGTCCAGTTTTTCACCCAGGTTTGGGAAGTTCTCAGTTATTATTTCTTTGAAGAAGGTCTCTGTTCTTTTCTCCCTCCCTTCTTCAGGAATACCTATAATCCTTATGTTGCTTTTCCTAATTGAGTCAGATATTCCTTGAAGAATTTCTTCATTTTTTAAAATCTTACTTCTCTCTCCTCCTCTACCTGAAGCATTTTTATATTTCTGTCTTCTAATTCACTAATTCTGTCCTCCATTATCAGCTCTATTTTTCTTGGTTTCTAGACTATTTTTTTTCTCATTAATTGTGTTCTTCATCTCTAGAATTTCTGTTTGCTTTTTTATTAGAGTTTCAATATCTTTGGTAGAGTATTCCTTCTGCTCATTAATTGTATTCCTGACCTCATTGAACTGTCTCTCTGAGTTTTCTTGTAACTCACTGATTTTCTTTATGACAACTATTTTGAATTCTCTGTCATTTAGATTGTTAATTTCTGTGACTTCAGGATTGGTTTCTGGAGATTTGTCATATTCCTTCTTCTCTGAAGTGTTACTGTAGTTCTTCATGTTGTTTGATGAATTGATCTTTTGCTGGCACATTTGTGGTAGTATCAGGTCACAGATTCCACCTGCTACTGCTGGTGGGAGGAGTAGGAGCTGTGTTTTCTGATCACACCCTATCTACTGGAAGTTGTGTAGGTAGGGCTACTTTGTGTTTGCCTAGGCTGGCTGCAGCTGCTCTGCAGGTTTCACTTATGTGGGCAGTGCCTCTGTGTTGGATGAGAGGGTCAGGCACCATAGACAGGATCTCTATGCTTGTCAGGGAACCGTCTAAGTTGCTGCACACTAATTGGGAGGGACCCCTATGCTGGGGCTGAGCTGCTACTCAATGGGTCTCATGGGCTGCTGTGCTCTGCAGGCAGGATGCCTTCTGAGTGGGCAGGGCACCTGCTTACCTGCACTGCACTAGGGGTGAGGGGCACCCATGTGGGGGCTGAGCAACCATTGAGTGGATCCCATGGGGTGCTGTGCTCTGTGGGCGGGGGTGCCTTCTGAGTAGGCAGGGCACCTTCTCACCTGCACTGTGCTTAGTGGGCAGGTGCCTTCATGGGGGCAGAGCTGCCACCACTCACTTTACAGCATTCCCACTGGCAGGACTGCCATGGCATGGTGGGTGCTCCTGGGGACCAGGCTACAACTCTGAAAGCATTCGTGCAGGCTGGGCTTTCCCTGCCTCCTTTTATGGTTATGCCAGCCACTGTGTGAGGATTCAAGGCCTGACTTGCTGCCACCAGGGAGTGGGAAGTGCTCACCTAGTTCCACTGCCTCATGGGGATCCCGTCTACCTACCTTCAGATGTATAACTGCATGGATCTCCCAGATGTCCTGTTGTGCTGTGCAGGGAGTCCTCTGCTGGTAATGAATGTCCATTTAGTTGTAAATGAATGGGGGTTGACTAAGGAAACAACTCACTCTGCCATGATGCTGCCATCACTCTCCTTGAGTTATTCTTTTTAAATTTATTTTTCTCAGTGGAGCATACAACAATACCATGCAGGCTGAAACTCAGAGGAGGAAAAGCTAGAACATAGGATGTTAGAGTTACAATGAGCCCTGGAGACCAGAGAAATCCTTATCTGATTCATGAAACCTGTACACAATATCCTCAACTGGGTAAGAACTGGGTTTAAAATCCACCCAAAAAAGATGGTACTAGAGCTACTTGTTTTTCAGAAGTCCTGAGCAGAAACTTTCAATTCTGTTTTGAAAACTATGAAACTGAGTCTGAGAAGAATCACCTAGGGTGATATTTACAAAAATAGTGCTGGAAGCCAAATTTCTTGTTTAAAACAATTTTCTTGCTTGGTTATTGTAACAGGTCTGCCAGACCTCACAAAAAAGCCTGAAAATATTTTTATTAGATGAGTAATGCCACTCTTATGTATAAGAATGCAATATTCCTATGTCTACTTTTGCATTTTTAGTATTTATTTATTTTTCAAGTGCCTAGGGGGCAGAGAGTTGAGCTAATCTTACGCTTAAGTTCTTAGCACATTATCAATATCTGTCCATATCCTTACTCTTATTCTTCTTTTACCTTAGGCCCCAATTCCAATTAAAGACAAACACAAGGATAAATGTTCTTCACTGTAAATTCATCCTTGTAAAGTCTGTGGTACTAGATGCAGTGCTATTCATTGTGCTTAAATCTCATTCTTTCCTTAACTCTTTTTATTATTTTTGATACCTATCAAGTTGCTATACATAAATATAACTTCTATCTGATGTGTATTAGTCCATGGCATGCATCTACCACATTTTACATACCCATTCCTCTATCCTCCAGCTCCCTGCTATCACTAGGAATGCCACTATGAATATCCTCAAAAATAGCCCATCAGGGACTTGTAAAAAGATTTCTTTGGTATACACACCAGGATGGGATCACTTGTCACAGGGTGTACCCTAACCTAATTACTTTAAGCATGATCATATAGTTTCCAGAATAGGACTCCCACCAGCAGTGCACCATTACTCACCAAACTTTGGATTCATTCATCTTTATAATTTAAATAACATGGCATGCCATTAAAAATTTCCATTTCTCTGGTTACTAGTGAGTTTAGGAATCTATTAGTATGCTTGTTGGACATTGGGCTTCCTCTTCTGTGAATGCTTATTCATGTCCTGTGCCCATTTTTCAGTTATACTCCCACTTCAATGATACCTTCACTTTGTTTTCACATTCCTTTGTTTTGTTGTTGATATTGATGATTCATTGGTTTTAAATACTGCAAATATCTTTTTGTAGTCAGTCACATCTCTACTAGTCTTTCCTGTGGTATCTTACAGTGAACAGAAATCATTAATTTTTTTAAAATTTTGATGTAGTCAATATCTATTTTTCATCTTATTGTTTGCTGTTAGAGTCTTCTTTAGGAAGCTTGTCCCCAACCATATATCACAAATATATTCTCCTATATTTTCTTCTCCTATTGTTTACCTATAGTCTACCTATTTATATGGATAAGGTAGGGGTGTAGTTGTATATTTCTTTATACAATGAACCAGTTATTCCAACACCCCTGGCAATAGGTGCTTTCATTTCTATATTGCTTTGGGGTGTGAATTTCACATATCAGTTTCCATATGTACACACACACACTATCTATTCCATTTCACTGGCTTATTTATTTGTTCCTGCTCCAGTATCCTATGTTTTTATTAATAAAGCTTAGATTTAGTCTTAACATCTAATAAGACATGCCCCTGCTCTTTCATCTTGTTATTAAAATTGATTTAGGCATTTGTGTGCTTCTATTCATCAATATAAAATTTATAATGTTCCTCATACTGTCAGCTGCATTTATTGGAGGGATTGCATTGAATTTGCAAATAAATATAATTCATACTATGCTAAACTTAAACATTATAAGCATAGCTATCTCTCCATTTACTCAGATCTTTTACATCCTTTAAAATTTTGTTCATAAAGGCTTATACATTTTTTGGTTGATTCCTAGTTTTTATTGGTTTTGTTAATGGAGTCCTATTTTCTGTTATATTTCTAGTTGAAATTGGTTAATGAATGTATATTATAGTATTTATACACTGTAAAAAACCAATATCGCTGCTTTTGAAAGGAACTAATTTTTATAGTAGATTCATGTTTGTAAAATGAAGACACTTTGAAACCACTATGTGTGTGTCTGTTTTCTTTCAGGGGAAGTCCCATACCCAATTCTATTTTTAATTTCCTCTCTGTCAGGATTACCATTCCAGCTTTCTTTTCCCCAGTATTAAAAACATGCCCTTTAAAGAAATTAAAATGATATGAAGTCTTATACAACCTCCATATTTGCTTTTAAAATTTTTCTTTCATTCAGATTCTTCTCAAGTCTGACTCATTTCTTAACTCAAAAGAGAGGGATTTTCAAGGTATTTTTGGACATGAAAGCACACAACTTGATTTCAGTATCTACCAACATTTATGTCAACTTTGAAAGAGACGATTGGTTTATATAAACTGAGATGAATCATGTTATAATTTGCTTCTTTTTGTAAGAATTACCACTATAGTTCAGGGAAAAAGTGGCAGTGGACTGCTTATGATAGCTGTATAAATGGGGCAATATTTCAATTATATGTTATTGAAGTGGGAATTTATGGAAGACAGAATATGATTAGAGTTTAATAAAAGTGTACATTAAAGAATTATATCTTTGATGCATGGTAACAAGTAAACAAAATTTTGTTCTAATGAAAATGCTGACACTTTGATTTGTGACCTTGACATTATTTAGTATGTGCCATAAAAATTACCAGTGAGAATTGTATCTATTCCCCAGAAATTTTAGTAGTGTGGAATAATATTTCAATGGTAGAATGTCCAACATTTAAACTTGATTGGAACAGAGAAAAAAGTTTAATTCCAAGGGCCAGACCCATGGCCGAGTGGTTATGTTCGTGCACTCCACTTCAGTGGCCCAGGGCTTCACTGGTTCGGATCCTGGGCACAGACATGGTACCGCTCCTCAGGCCATGCTGAGGTGTCATCCCACATAGAACAATCAGAAGGACCTGCAACTAGAATATACAACTATGTACTGGGGGGCCTTGGGGAGAAGAAGAGAAAAAAAAGATAGAGAGAACATTGGCAACAGATGTTAGCTCAGGTGCTAATCTTAAAAAAAAAATTAATTCCAGAATAATAAAATTAGATATATGTGCACTAACTGAAATATATTTTTCCTGTGTCATTTAAGTGAAGAAGGCTGGGCACGTTTTGCTCTTATTTATAATTTTGATTCTGGCTTTTTAAACTATCTCAATTGTTCTTTTCTGTTTGTAATTTCAAAATTTCTCAAAGTATACAAAGAATTTCATAACTTTGTTTTCAATGAACTGCTCTTTTTGCCATGGTAGATCATTGAACACAGCACTTACTCTTATAAATGAAAATTTCTGATCATCTAAAACATTGACTCATTTCAATTTGCAGTGTCTTTTTTTGACTGACTATATTAACGTTCCTCTGAGTGGTATTGATAAATGGCTCAGAAAAGAAACTCAATGAAATAAAAGAGCAAGATTTAAAAAACATTTTCGATTCTCCTAAGGAGAAATAACAGGAAACTTTAGCCAAATTTAGAGAATTCATAATTTTAGTTTGCATTTATTAACTCATCAAAAATAGAATCAATATTATAGGTGTTCTGTCTAGACAAGCTCTCTCCTAAGTTCTCTGTCTCTAAAATGTCTATCTTCCCAAAAACTTACACTTTCCTGCCAACAAATCATACTCATATTCCCCCCACCTCATTTTGTTACAGATCAAAAAGTTCATCTTTCAGTTGCCATGGCATTTTTTCACTCTATGGAACGTATCTCCATTTTACAACATTAATCTCTCTTGCCTTCCTTTCCATCATCCTTTTGTGGTTTCCTTCCCACCTGCTTAGCCACTTTGTCCCATTTTGGCCAACTCTTCTTTTTCTATTCCAATGCCAGAGGGTGGGACACCTCAATCCCGAGCTACCCTTTTATCTCATGCCTCACTTCCTGCCTTCTTGATCTAATGTACTTTCTTGTCTTGAGTTACTAATTATATGCATATGACTACCAAATGTATATCCCTGGTTAGGTGTAGAAGGTCACCCTAAAAACGGAAACACATCAAATAAACTAAAAAGTCATATTTTTATTTAAAGACACAAAGAAGTATGAATGAACTAAATTCAGAGAGGGACAAGCCCTTATGAGTGAGCAGAAACCCCAGGCTGCTTGCGTCCCGAGAGATGTTCGTGAGTCCTAAGGTGCAGGAGGGCAGAGAAAATTGCCATAGCCAGAACTTTGCTGAGACAGAGAGAAACCAGTCAATTTTTAATTTTATTTTTTTTAAAACTGCTTTACTGAGATATAATACACACCACTTGCCCAATCAAAATGTACAATGCATTGTTTTTTAGTGTACTCGAAAGGTTGTCACATTCTGATTTTGGGACAAACATGTTCTAAAATGTGACAACCCTCAAAAGAAACCCCATACACATCAGCAGTGACTTCCCATCCCCCTTCTCTAGCCTAAGCAGTCACAAATATACTTTCTATAGCTGTGAATTTACCTATTCTAGATATTTCACATAAAAGGAATTAGACCATATATGGCTTTTTGTGACTGGTTTCTTTCACTCAGCATAATTTTTCAAGGTGAATCCATGCCGTAGCAAGTATCAGTACTTTGTCCCTTTTTACTGCTGAATAATATTCCATTGCATCGATATAGTACATTTTGTTTATCCATTCATCCAGTTGATGACATTTGCATTTCCCTTTTTGGCTACTATGAATAATGCTGCTATGAACATCCATGTATAAGTTTTTATGTGAACGTATGTTTTCAAATTTCTTAGATATATACCGAGGAAGGAAATTACTGAGTCATATGGTAACTCTATGTTTAACTTTTTTGAGGAATTACCAAACTGTTTTCCAAAGTGGCTGTATCATTTTGCATTCATGCCAGAGATGTATGAGGGTTCCAGTTTTTCCAGATCCTCTTTAATACATTGCCTGTTGTTTTGATTATAGCCATTCTAGTGGTATCTTCTCATTGTGGGTTTTCTTCTTCTTTTTTTTTTTTTGAGGAAGATTAGCCCTGAGCTAACATCTGCTGCCAATTCACCTCTTTTTGCTGAGGAAGACTGGCCCTGAGCTAACGACCATGCACATCTTCCTCTATTTCATGTGGGACACCTTCCACAGCATGGCTTGACAAGTGGTGTGTATGTCCGCACCCGGGTTCCAAACCAGGGAACCCCGGGCCACGGAAACAGAGCATGGGATCTTAACCGCTGCATCACTGGGCCAGCCCTCTCATTGTGGTTTTGACTTGCATTTTCCTAATGACTAATGACGTTGAGCATCTAATGTTTTTATTAGCCATTTGTATGTCCTTTTGGAGAAATATATGTTCAAATGGTTTGTCCATTTTTAAATTGAGATATTTGTATTTTTATTGTTGAGTAGAAATAATTCTTTTTAAATTCTGGATACAAATTCCTTATCAGATACATGATTGCAAAAATTTTCTCCCATCTGTAGGTTATCTTTTCACTTCTTGATGGTATCATTTGTAAAATAGAAGTTTTTAATTTCGATGCAATTTATCTATATTTTCTTTTGTTGCTTATGCTTTTGATGTCATATCTAAGAAACCATTGCCTAACTCAAGGTTATGAAGATTTACTCCTGTGTTTTCTTCCAGAAGTTTTATAGATTTGCATTTTACATTCTATATAAATTTGCATTCTCCGTTGAATTGCCTTTGCTCCATTGTCAAAGATCAGTTTCCTACTTTTGTAGAGTCTATTTTTGGGCTCTCTTTTTTGTTTTATTGATTTATGTGTCTATTCTTTCACTAATACCACACTGTCTTGATTACGGTAGCTTTATGGTAAATCTTGAAATTGGGTAGTATGGGTCTTTCAACTTCGTTCTTCTTCAATGTTATGTTGGCTGTTCCAGATCTCTTGACTTTTCATATAAACTCTAGAATAAGTTTGTTTATATCTGCAAAATAGCTTTCTAAGATTGCATTGACAATCTATAGATGAAGTTGGGAAGAACTGACAACTTAACTATGTGGAGTTTTCCAATCCATAAATAAAGAATATCTCAGTTTATGTAGATCTTTGATTTCTTTCATCAGTATTTTGTAGTTTTCTGAGTATAGATCTCATACATATTTTGTTAGATTTATACCTAAGTATTTGATTTTTTGGGTGCTACTGCAAATGGCATTTTTTAAAATTACAAATTGCAATTATTTGGTATTAGCATATAGAAAATGCAATTGATTTTTGTATATTATTCTTGTATTCCATTTCCCTCTATTCCTAGTTTGCTGAGAATTTTTATCATGAATGGATACTGGATTTTGGAGAATGATTTCAAGTCAGCCCCGTGTCTTGCTCTGATTGCTCCTAAGCAGGTGCAGCCTAGCATACATACACACCTTCCTGACCCCAGAGTTGTCTGTGGTCTCAAGAAGGGTCTTGTCTGCTTCTCTCCCTGGCTCTTTCTGTTAAACTTCTGGCTGCTGTGCTATTTTGCTAGTATGAGAATGACCAGCCTTCTCTTAATTGTTCTCCACCAAGATCTCAGCTGTTTTCAAGCACAGCCTTAGGCATGGAGTTCCCCACTTTCTAGTTCAAAGTCAGTCAGTCCCTTCAGGCAGAACTGCAGAGCTCTTTGTCTTTGTGGCCTGCCTTTCCCCCTGCACCACTGCAGCAAAGTTCTGGGCTTTTAATTTTTTTTCTTTCTCTCCTAAAGCCCCGGAGTACATAGTTGTATATTCTAGTTGTAGGTCCTTCTAGTAGTGGCATGTGGGACGCCACCACAGCATGGCTTGATGAGTGGTGCTGGGTCCGTGCCAGGATCCGAACCAGCGAAACCATGGGCGGGTGAAGCGGAGTACACAAACTTAACTGCTGGGCCACGGGTCCAGCCCCCAGTACGTGCTCTTAAGCCTCCGCCTTTGGTTCTACTTTCTGGGGGACACAGGATAAAACATATGCTTTTTTTTTTAATCATATTCCCTGCTTTACAAATAATATAGTTTTGGCTAACCATTGCCTTGCATTATTATAAGTTAAATAATGAAAACTTGCATAACATTTATTCTTTTGCTTATAGTTTATT
This sequence comes from Equus przewalskii, assembly GCF_037783145.1. Lineage (NCBI taxonomy): Eukaryota > Metazoa > Chordata > Mammalia > Perissodactyla > Equidae > Equus > Equus przewalskii. The sequence goes on along the minus strand of NC_091832.1, from coordinate 105,877,584 downwards.
ATGAAAATGAAAAAAATTATGTTAGGTGACATGATTTTAATCTTGATAGCTTTACTTTTAGTACTCTATCTTATAGCTTATTTTTCAGTGGTGTTATCCCTCAAAATGCGTATAAACACATTCACTTGAATTAAAAATTAATGTCAGACTTTTAATTTTTTAATAGAAAGTCAGTCTGGTTTGGCTAACTGGGGTAACAATGAAACTTGACTTTGCTAATTAGGTTCAAAGTAGACACTTTCTATAAACAAGCTTAATCTGCAGCTCTAACCTTTTGGAAAATGTATTTAAAGCACGTGACATGATAAAATATTCTATCAAACATATTGTATACAAAGTGGCTCTATGTGAAAAAAAGTAGATATAGTTAATATCATTTGAGAAGTTTTGGTAAATTCTTTTTGGAATAAACAAACAACTAGGTAAGAAATCATTTTGCAACTCAAAGTTTCGAATTGGTTCCTAATTCTTAGTATTATACAGACTTAAAGAATAACTTCTGATAATAGATCATAAAGTGATTTTTGGCACAGAATTCTGAGGGAGTTCAAAGTATTAAGTGATATTGATGTAATAAACCTCCTTTCATCCCTATCTCCTAGTTTACGTCAACAAGTTTTTCAGAGCCTACAGCAATACATCTGAAAACATAGGAGTAATCAGGTCTTCTTCAAGCGATCAGTAGGCTTCATCCACAGACACATCAACTAATTGGGAAAAAAACACATTTTTCACAATGTGCGATACATTTCCAGTACATTTTAACTTCTTGTGTAATAATTTTTATTGAAGTTTATAAAATAATTATTTTGGTTACTTGACTTTTGTTAAAAATGGTAATTATAATTCAATCTGGGGGGAAATTTAACTATGCTTTATGGTCACATGAAATTTTAGAAATTAAATTTATATTTATTTGCATGTTTTGTTGCAGATAAGAAAGACAAGTACTCAATAAAAGACCTTTAAGCATTAAATATATGTTATATTAGGTAACATTCTGTGGGGGAAGTATGATAAAAATTACAAGTTCAGCAAAAAAAAGGAAATGATGAGAAATTTGCAACTATTAAAGAAAAATATACCCCTTATTATTTTTCAGTGAATGATAGTGGGTATAAATGACTATAGTATTTAGATCCCATTGAATATATTTAAAAGAGTGATATTAAAATTTTATTTTAAACTTTCAGTGTTTATAATAGCCTGGAAAATTGTATTCTTTGCAATGAGTTAAGTTTCTGATGAATAATTAAAGATGTTAATGCGTGAAGGGATATATTGCTTCCGAAATCTTTTAGTAACACAAGAGCAAGAGAATTGGAAGACCACTGACCGGACCTAGTTCACCACCTGGAGCTGAACCCCAAAGAGAATGCATAGAAAAGTCCCAGTACCTGGAAGGTGAGTTGGAACCTTGAAACAGATGTCCTTTTCAATTTAGCATAAGTTCCAAACCCCTTCCCACAGACCATAACCTCGATACTCAAGTCTGGTGCATGAGACAGCAGCAGCAACATCACCAGGGAGTTCGTTGAAAATGCAGAATCTCAGGCCCCACTCCAGACCTTGAATCAGAGTCTGTATTTTAAAAAGATCATCATGTGATTTGTATGTATATTAATGTATGAGGGGCACTGGTATGCACGATCATAAATGAATAATTTTGACAATATAGTGATAGTCAAGGTATTTATTGTAGCTTAGAAAAAGCCACCATACGCTAGATTTGAGGCTTAAAATGAAAGAGCAAAATCCAGCCAGTACAGATTCATCAGAAACAACCAAGTGCTTTTCCGACCTCATCAACCTTATCCTACTGTCCCAAGCTCTCCCTTGGTTGCTGTGCCCCCAGCCAAATAAGTCTTCTATCAATTCCTTTCGCATGCCAACTTTTTCCTGTCTTAGGGCCTCCACACATGCTGTGGGAATTCTGCTTCGTGTGCTGCTTCTCTCCTGCGCACAACAGATTTATTCTGATCTGTCTAATCTCTGCCCAGAAGTCACCTCCACAGAGCTACCTTTCCTGATTACCCTCCATAAAGTCTCCAATTCTCTCACTGTCCCATCTTCCCTTCCTTCATAGGCTTTAGCACAATGTGTAAGTTACTTATTAATTTTAAACTTTTTATATTGAAATAATTTGACTCACAAGAAGTTGCAAAGAGAGATCCTTGTACCTCTTACCCAGCTTTCTCCACTGACAACATCTTACATGATCACATTACATTACTAAAACCAGGAAGTTGACATTGGTACAATAACCAGAGAGTTTTTGTTTGCTTACTTATTCTCTCTGATGCCCACATTTAAAGTTAAACCCAGTCATTCTCTACCACATTGCCTTTTTTTATTTCCTCCTTTGTACTCATATCTTCTACTCACTATCCAAACTACCTAATTTATTTGTTTACTTGGATGTTGTCTATCTGCATTCCTAGGATATAAGTTCCCTGAAGGAAAGCAATTTGTTCAGCATTGTATAACCAGCACCTCCTACAGTACTATAATTGATAAGCAGAAACACAGCAATTGCTTAATAAATATTGATTCAATAATTGAATGGATGTAAGCAGAGATCCAATTCCAAATATCACAGTTGATTTGTATATTAGTAGTCAAGGAACATGTTACAGCGATTAATTGTATGCAACTAGTAGTTAAATAGGTTCTGGAGATCTAATGCACAGCATGGTGATTAAAGTCAACAATACTGTATTATATACTTCCAAATTGCTAAAATACTAGATCTTAAATGTTCTCACTGTTACTGAACCTCTTAATCTCAAGTTCTTGTGCCCGATGTGCAATAAGCCAACTACTGAGACACTTGGAAATGGAGAAAGGTTTATTTGATTTGGACAAAACAGAAAGACGGAGGATAGGTTCTCTCAAACCCACCTTAACAAGAGAAGAAAGCAGGGCGTCTTTTAGAGCTAAGGGGCTTGGGAAGTGGAGTTTCAGAAAAACAAAGGGGAAGTCTGAGTTTCTCTCACTCCAGGCAAGCTCTTGGGCAACCAGCCTGTTTGGCCAGCAGCATCTGGGGCTGGCTATCTGGTGATTGTAACTTCCTTAAAGGCATTCTTTTTCTTCTACAAATCAAGCTTATAAACCCTTGTGACCCTGAGTCACCCCTCAGGTTAAACAAGAAAACAGCAAATTAACAAGATTAACTTCTTTTCATCTGTGTCTATGTTGGGAACAAGGTTGAAGGGTAATCATGTTCTTATTGAATATTTACAGTAACCCTCAGGTACCTGGCTTCATCACCACAAAAAAATGAATAGCTATATGATATGATAGAGGAGTTAGCTCATGCTATGGTGGTAATAATGTTGTGATATATAAAAGTATCAAATCAACAAGTTGTCCACCTTAAACTTACAGAATGTTATATGTCAATTGATGATACAAAAAAAATTAATTCTAGATTTCAGTGCTTCAGATGGCCACATTTTATTGCTGTCATGTGTTAAGTAGTGGGAAGGAAACATATAACATCAGTTCCCTTGTCTACAAGAAGATATTCAGGAAATGCAGTAATTCAGACTTCGGAAGCTCTTTCCTCAAGTCCATAGCATGATCCTTTGTTGGCCTATTTGATTAAATATGTGCAAAATGTCTTAAGGATGAGGATAGCATATACCATACTTCTGTAAGATAATTTTTTGGGGGCAGATAATTTTCAGTTCTGTTTCTTTTTAATTGGACACAGGTAGTTACTTTTTTGAAACTATATCAGAAATTTGCTTTGTTTAGACAAGAAGGAAATGACACTGGTAGGGAATAAAAAGCATTTCAAGAAACGTAAGTGTGGTAATTAGGTTCATTTGCAGTGAAAATAGTGTCTCCTACTGGCTTTGAGTTTTATTGCTACCAGAAGATGCCATTGTCTCTGCAAAGATGGATATTTTTGCTTCCATCTTTATTTTCATAAATCTTTTTTTTTGGTAGCTTTTTTAAAATTGAAGTATGGTTGTCATACAATAGTTTCAAGTGTATAACAGAGATTTGACATTTATACACCTTATGAAGTGAACACCACGACAAGTCTAGTAACCATCTGTCACCATACAAAATTATTACAACATTATTGACTATATTCCCTATGCTGTACATTACCTCCCTGTGACTTATTTATTTTATGACTGAAAGTTTGTACCTCTTAATCCCTTTCACCCATTTTGCCTATTCTCCCAGGCTGCTCCCTTCTGGCAACTACCAGTTTGTTCTTTGTATCTCTGAGTCTGTTTCTGGTTTGTTTTGTTTGTTTGTTTGTTTTGTTTTTTTAGATTCCACATATAAGTGCAGTCATATTGTATTGTCTTTCTCTGATTTATTTCACTTAGTATAATACCTTCTAGGTCCACCTATGTTGTCACAAAAGGCATGGTTTCATTCCTTTTTTATGGCTGAGTAATATTCCATTGTATATATGTACCACATCTTCTTTATCCATTCATCTATGGATGGACATTTAGGTTGCTTTCATATCTTAGCTGTTGTGAATAATGCTGCAATGAATTTAGAGGTGCATATATCTTTTCAAATTAGTGTCTTCGTTTTCTTCAGATACATAACCAGAAGTGGAATTACTGGATCATATGGTAGTTCTATTTTTAATTTCTTGAGGAAACCCTATCCTGTTTCCCATAGTTGCTGCACCAATGTACATTCCCACCAACAGTGTACGTGTTCCCTTTTCTCCACATCTTCGCCAAAACTTGTCTTTCGTTTTCTTTTTGATAACAGCCTTTCTGACCGGTATGAGATGATTTCTCATTGTGGCTTTGATTTGCATTTCCCTGATGATTAGTGATGTTGAGCATCTTTTCATGTCTCTGTTGATCGTCTATATGGCTTCTTTGGAAAAATGTCTGTTCAGGTCCTCTGCCCAGTTTTTAATCTGATTGTTTGTTTTGCTATTGAGTTGTACGAATTCTTTATACATTTTGGATGTTAATCCCTTATCAGATAAATCATTTGCAAATACCTTCTCCCATTCAATAGATTGCCTTTTTGTGTTGATAGTTTCCTTTACTGGGCAAAGGCTTTTTAATTTGGTGTAGTACCATTTGTTTATTTTTGCTTTTCTTGCCTTTGCCTAAGGAGATAGATTAAAAAAAATGTTGCTAAGACTGATGTCAAAGAGCTCACTGTCTGTGCTTTCTTCCAGGAGATTTACGGTTTCAGGTCTTACATTTAAGTCTTTAATCCACTGGAGTTTATTTTTGCATGTGATGTAAAAAAGCGGTCCAGTTTCATTCTTTTGCGTGTAGCTGTCCAGTTTTCCCAACACCATTTATTGAAGAGACTGTCATTTCCCTGTTGTATATTCTTGCCTCCTTTGTTGTAGATTAATTTACCATATAAGTGTGGGTTTATTTCTGGGCTCTCTATTGATCTGTGTCTGTTTTTGTGCCAGTACCATACAGTTTTGATTACAATAGCTTTGTCATATAGTTTGAAATCAGGGAGCGTGATACCTTCACCTTCAGCTTTGTTCTTTCTTAAGATGGCTTTGGCTATTTTCATAAATTTTTCTTGATACAATGTCTGCACTTTAGATTTCATAATAATTTGACTGTACCACTGTAACATTTTCTACTTAAGCCTTCATTTGTAAACCCCTTGTTCAACAGCTAAATATCAAGGCATATTTATATATTTGTTTTGCACTGCTTTTTATATTCTATCTTTCTAGATTAGGAAAGATTTAATCTGAACCAGATGAATTAATATATATTAAAAGGAAACACTGGCTCCTAGTCACATGTTTGTTTGAAAGACATCTACTTTCAACTCTATGCTATCCTGATTTTACAGTGCCATATCTTTTTATGAGAAACAAATGAATTGATATGTATAAAGTTCTTGGGGAAAATATATTGGCACACACTAAATGCTCAATATGTATTAACTATAAAAATTTTTATGATAATATCACCTGAAAATTTGAATATGTAGTGTTAGTAGAAAGTGTAAGGTCCTTAAACACAAGAGGTGTTGAATTATTGTATCATATTTCAAATTGAGAAGTATAGTCAATAAGCAAAAGCACTAGACAGTGGTAACTTTATTTTTAAAGTATTGTTCAGTAAATGGAAATTCTGATATAAAGTATGTGGTGTTTCACGTTCAAATGAAGAGTGTGACATTTATTGATTTTTAAATACTGTTTGACATGTTTGTTTTTACACAGATTTTCTGTTTCTGAAACTAATTATTCCTTCCTTTATTTATTTAATAACATTTATTGAATGTTTACCTTATGGCAGACACATGCTAGGCCTGAATACAAAACTCTGTAAGATAGTTCCTTCCCTAGAGAATTTTAAATCTAGTAGTATTTAGAAACAGAAAAATTGGAAAACATTGTGATATGTCTTTATTGATAAACTGATGGTAGGACAAAGTTGGGACTAGCTGATTCTGGGTTGTGGAGTACATGACCAGGGCCTACACTAGTCAACATTACTGCAGTCCCCATTGCTATTATGGATGAGTATGGGACCCAAGAACAGTCAATGAGACACAAGGAGACTTTGGCTGTGAAAAGACTCTTCCTCTTTCTTGCCAAATCAAAAAATGGGGAGGGTGTAGGACCTGGAGCTCTGCCATTGTCTTGTTCCCATGGGAAACATGAGCTGGAAGCCAACGAAATGAATGGCTTTGCCAAGAGACATAGCCAAGCCTGGTCCTGAAGATATATATATGGCTTAGAGCCTGTTAAAGAACAAAGCTTCAACGGAATAAATTTAAAGATATAATTGGCTTCATTCAGCAATTCGTGAATGGGGCAGCATCCCATCTAGCAAACAGATAGGAGCTCTAAGGAGCTGTATGAAATGGGAGGTTTTTATAGGCAGAAAGAGGGTGAGACAAAGAAATTAAAAGAGTGATTAATTTCAGGCAAGGTCACCTTTCCTTAGGGCAAGGCAGGGGATTTCGTCAGGCAGCTTACCTCACTAGTGTCATCAGGAAATTCCAGACTGATTGGTTTGAAATTCCACTCCTGAGAGAGGCTGAAACCTCAAGGTTTAGGCTAGGTATTAAGTGTCAGTGGGGCTTAGCCTAAGTGACTTCATTTTGGGCTTGTTTCTTTTTAACAAGCCTCATGCCTGGCCTGAAGCCAATCTACTTCTGATGTTTAAAGCTTATGAGGGTCAGTAGATTACCTTTACTTACACCAATTTACGTTAGTTTTCTATCACAATCAAAAAAATTTGAACTTAATGTGGGCTAGAGGAGGAAAAAATATCATAAACAGGAATCATTAGACTGCAATGATAGATTAGAATTTAACTTTTCGTTTATTGTCTATCTTTACTACTGACTATAAGCTCCTCAAGGGCAGGAGCCATGTCTACTTTGATTATTTCTGCATATGTAGGGCCTAGGCCAGTGTCTGGCATGCCAGAGATTTGATATTTCTTGACTTAAGTAAAGAAGAAAAATAGAGACACGAAAAATCAAAATAAAGGAGACTTTGAAATAATTTTTCATGTTGTGACCTGAGGAATGGAGATACGGTGATAGATGATTAACGAATTGCAGAAAGACTAGCTACAAAGGCAAGGGAAGGAGTTTTAGAGAGAGAACATGTTGTTGCTTAGGCCAGCATATATGCTAAGAGCAGACTTGACCAATACTAAGGGGTGAGGGAAAAATCTCCACCCTTCAGCTTCTTTTGGAACACACACAAGATCAAATGATAACTTATGAAAATTTTTTAAGCTTTATTTTAAAAAGAATGATAAGATCAATGAACAAGATAAAATACAAAAGTAGCAAGAATTTTAAAATAAGGTATGTGGAGTATATGTTTCAAAGAATTGTAGAAGAAGAAAAATGAGACTGGTTTTAGGAAAAGATCATATTTGTCAAGTGTCGTGGGCCGAATTGTGTCCCTTCAAAATACTTATGTTGAAGCTTTAACCCCTGGTACCTCAGAATGTGACAGTATTTGGAGATAGGGCCTATAAAGAGGTAATTAAGTTAAAATGAGGCTGTTAAAGTGGGCCATAAGCCAACCTGACTGGTGTCCTTGTAAGAAGAGGAGATTAGGGTACATGAAGAGACACCAGGGTCATACTTGCACAGAGAAAGGACCATGTGAGGACACAGCCAGTAGGTGGTCACATGCAAGCCAAGGACAGAGGTCTCAGGGAAACTAAATCTTCTGGCACCTTGATTTCGGACCCCTTGTCTCCAGAACTGTTAGAAAATGAATTTGTATTGGTTAAGCCACGCAGTCTGTGGCATTTTGTTATGGCAGCCTTAGCAAACTAATACAAGGGTAAATTCATCTTAGGTTTGGAGGGAGAAAGCGTAAATTGATGGGAGACCCAAAGAAAAAGATAGTTATACTTCATTAAAACATTTTATTTTACTTTAGAAGAGGTAACACGTGCACACATTACAAACCTCAGACGTTATAAAAACAATATACAGTGAAAGGGAAATTTTTCTCCAAACTCATCCTGGGCCAGGTACACCCAGTTAGTTCCCTTCCCAATGATAGTCTGTTCCAGTTCCTTTAGCATCTTTCCATAAATAACCTATCCTAAAAGCATATATATATATATATATATATATATATATATATTAAAATGAATGTGCATACACATGTTATTTTACACTATGTACCATTAACTGGAAATTTTTTTTTTAAAGATTGGCACTTGAGCTAACATCTGTTGCCAATCTTCTTTGTTGTTTTTTTTCTTCTTCTTGTCCCAAAAGCCCCCCAGGACGTAGTTGTATATTCTAGTTGAAGGTCCTTCTAGTTGAGCTATGTGGGACGCTGCCTCAGTGTGGCCTGATGAGCAGTGCCATGTCCGTGCCCAGGATCCCAACCGGTGAAACCCTGGGCCACCGAAGTGGAGCGCTCGAACTTAACCACTTGGCCACGGGGCCAGCCCCCTAACTGGAAGTTTTAACTTTGGCCCAATTCAGTCTTTTGACCAGTATGTTTTTAAAAATCAACTTATTGGTTTTGGCCTATTTACTTATTAGTTACTTTTCACACATACACATATATTTTTTGCTCTTCAACTTTTTTATAAGTTGTAGATCATCTTATATGAGTGCATTTATAGCTATCACAGTTTTTCATTGCTCTACAGATGTTCCATAATTTTTTAACTAGTCGTCCAGAACTGATCATTTTAGGTTTTAGCAATCTTTTACTTTAATGAACAATGTAGTGATACATTTTGGTCATGGTGAAGATATCTGTATAACTCATTTCTAGAAGTGGAATTGCTGAGTCAAAAGATATGAGCACTTAAAGTTTTAAAAAGATTGCTGTATTGCTTTCCACTGAAGCTAACACAATTCATGCCCATCAGCAAGGTAAGAGGGTGTCTGTTCCCCAAACCATTTTTGATACTGTTATCAATTTTTTTTTTTGAGGAAGATTAGCCCTGAGCTAACTGCTGCCAATCCTGCCAATCTTCCTCTTTTTGCTGAGGAAGACTGGCCCTGAGCTAACATCCGTGCCCATCCTCCTCTACTTTATATGTGGGACTCCTACCACAGCATGGCTTGCCAAGCGGTGCCATATCTGCACCCAAGATCCGAACCGGCAAACTCTGGGCCACTGAAGTGGAGCATGTGCGCATAACTGCTGCGCCACCAGGCTGGCCCCTATAAGTTTTTGTGTTTTGGTTTTTTTGAGGAAGATTAGCCCTGAGCTAACATCCGCCACGAATCCTCCTCTTCTTGCTGAGGAAGATTGTCCCTGAGCTAACATCTGTGCCCACTTTCCTCTATTTTGTAATGTGGGCTGCCTGCCACAGCATGACTGGATAAGCAGTGCATAGGTCTGCGACTGGGATCCAAACTGATGAACCCTGGGCCACCAAAGCGGAGCCTGCGAACTTAATCACTATGCAGCTGGGCTGGCCCCATATGTTTGTTATTTTAAAGTTCAAATCACTATTAGATAACTGGGTTTTTCTAGTATATCAAAAGATGTACAAACTTACTCACTGAAAATACAGGTTCAGCTCCTCTCACTTTTTTGTTAGCTTTAAAGTGGGTAATTGTGGCTTTCCTAAAATATATTTGACTTAAATTTCATTGGTTTATTTGTTTTAGTGTTGGGGGCTCCTGTGGCACTTGTGATATGATAGAAGCACGAATTGTGCCCTGTGTTGGCTAGGGATATGAAATGAAAGAAATAATTTCAGTTAGCAGATATATTGGGAAATAATATAGGAACCAAACAAATTTTTTTTGTTTCCATGGACTTATTGATGTTACTGATATTTTTGGTGTAAGAATTGACTTCAGACTTGGTATCTTGGTGTTATTAAAAGTGTATTAAAACTTGAGGAATACTCAAGTTTGCACATAAAGAAATTGTGATTTTAAGAAGTCGTGATAGTAAAATAAAACAAACTAAGCATTCAAAGTAATTTTAACCTGTTGAATTTGGTGGCATTAAATTTCTTTATACATTAAAATACAGAAAATATACTGCTGTAATGTCATTGTCTTTTTGTTTGTTTGTTTTGTTTTTTAAATTTTTATTTGAGGAAGATTAGCCCTGAGCTAACATCCTCCGCTCTCCAGTTTGGCAAGTTATTTAACCTTCTGTACCTTAGTTTTTAATTTGTGAAACGGAAATAAATGGGGATAGTAAGAGTATTTACCTCACAGGGTTTTGGGAGGCTTAAATGAATCAATAAATATAAAGTGCTTAGAACAGTGCCTGGCCCATGCTTAACACGGTTTGTTACCGCTAGTATATTACTGTTTGCACTGCTAGTTAGTTGTCTTATGGGCATATCCCACATCTGCCCCAAGTAATCAGAAAGCTTCCACAGAGCTAAGACTGTTTCCCACTTTTCTCTGTTACGATTTGCACATAACAAGTGCAAAATACTTGTGATAAGTCTCTAATTTCAGAAAGTCGTTTGCTTGGGTTCACCTGCTAAATAATATGAAGAGCCTCTCTCTAAAAATGGTGAGCATGGGGGCAGCCCGGTTGCTGAGTGGTTAAGTTGGAGCAGAGCTCCGCTTTAGCACCCCAGGGTTTCCTTGCTCCGGATCCTAGGCGCAGACATGGCACCACTCATCAGGCCACGCTGAGGCGGCAATCCACCTGCCACAACTAGAAGGATCCACAACTAAAATATATACAACTATGTACTCGGGGGATTTGGGGACAAAAAGCAGAAAGACAAAAAAAATGGTGAGCATCAAAGCACTTTTCACTAATATAGCAATAACACTTTGAGAGATTCAGCGCTGCAGCATTTCACACAATCAAGTCCCCTTTATTGACAGGGTCATAAAACTACTGCTCTCTATTCCGAGCAGATTCATTTCACATCATAGCACCAGTCTGATTCTCCTTTCTGTTAGTGGTCTATTCCTACCTCTGCTTATCTCTCTCTCGGCCTCCGGAAGACCATTCGTTAACATTCCTTTTGGGTGGAGAGCAAGGTGATTTCTTCAACTCCGCCCCTGACCGCCGCCTCACGGCCCAGGCTCCGCCCCCTAGCCCGGGAGGGCGGGGCGCCGCCGACTCCTGGGCGGGGCTCGCGTGGCGTGCCTAGAGGCGCCGGCGCCGTGACGTGTGACGTTACCAGTTGACGCAGCCGCAGTGCCGCCCCACCCCAGTTCGGACCCCTGTTATAGTCCTCCACTCCTCTGGGTGTCAGTGGCCGGGTCTGGGAGGTTCAGACCTCGGGCGGCGGGCCGGGGCGGCGGGGCGAGAGGGTGTGGGCCCGGGCAGAGGCCTGCAGGCAGTGTCCGGCTCGGCGCTGCTGCTGCTGCTGCTGCCGCCGCCGCCGCCGCCGCCGCCGCCCAAGGCCCTCGGCGTCCAGTGGAGAGAGGCGTGAGTGGTTCCGGGCAGCAGTGGTGCTCGTTCGGGTAAGCGGACGTGTCGGAGTGGGCAGCACTTTGTCCAGCATCTCTGGACCTCAGCGGGGTCGGAGTCGGGGAGGTTTGACTTCGTCACAGCTGCCTGCTGCGCCGTCGACTCATCTCTTATCCTTTTGCCATCCTTACCTGCAGCCCGGGGACCAGTAGAGCGGGTGTCGGAGGTCAGTGGGAAGGTCTGGAAGGGCCCTGACAGATAGCTGGGGCTCGGGTGCAGGAGCGGGCCCCGCCGTAGTGTTAAGGCGAGTGGGCGGCGCCTACTTGCTAGTGTGTGGACTCCGCGGGAAGGATAGTGCACCTGCAAGCTCAGGCTTCAGCCTTGCTAGCAGCACCCGCCTGCGGGAGACCCAATACCGCTTGGCACAGGGTCGATTGACCAAGGGCGGTCGAGCCTTAGAACCCCCGTTTCCTCCCCAGGCGTGGTGTGTTTTGTATTCTGTATTGGTATTTGCTGAGTCCACACTATGGAAGTGTACATTTCAGCGGAAACATCTTTTGGCTAAAAGAAGGTGAAGGGAAGTTGATTTTCCTTCTGCAGAATTTTCGTCGTCACCCCCCTTCTCGTCGCCCTTTTGGCCTTAGTTTTGACAGTAGAAAGTTAGGGACGCTTGTTAAAGGGAAAGAGTTCTTGTAACTTTCCTCTGTAAGGAAATCAAGGTTTTGTAACTGTCCAAGCGTGTAAGTTACAACTGGTTTCATGTTGCTGCTTTCACTCTGTGCATAGCAATGAGGCTGATTTATTCTAAGTCAGCTAGATATATGAAGTGTAAAAATAGATTAATTAACCAGAATATTTGTCTTATATAACTATTGAGTGGTACAGACTTTGTGTGATTATATTATCTCATTTAATCATCGTAGCAATCCTATCATGTAAGGTCTATTATTATTTGTCATTTTATAGATGAGAACTAAAGCCCACAGTCCTAAAAAACAACTTATCCAAAGTCAGAGCTGTGATTTAAACCAGGTAATCTGACTTCAGTGTACAGTCCCTTAATCAGCATGCCTTACCATCTCCTAAGCATCCTAAGAGTTTGCAAGGTGATTTTCATTTATAAACAGTGTGCCAGGTGCTGGGAATAGAAAGGAAACTGAGGCACCATTCTTGCCAGCAAGGATCTAACAGTTTGAGAGAGCAATTTTTTAAAGGCTACCTTTCTAATATGTTTTAAAGGTGGGATTTGATCTCTAGAACTCTTTGACTACCTAAATCATGATCTTTCCATAAGTACAGTGGTTTTGAAACCTTTGGAAGGCTGTAGTTTGGAAATTGTGCTCTTAGTCTAGATTTAGGAGTATTTCTTTTTTGGAAACTTCAAAGAAGGAAATGTAATATTGGACTAACATTGAAGACTTTCTTTGTGTGTGTGTCCCTGCGTGTGAGAGCTTGTGTAATCAAATCGTTTAATCTGAAATGGTGAAACTGCTGATAAAACCAGAATGTCTTGTATAATTGGTTACAATGATATTCTTTTCAGGTTTGTTAAGATGAAACACTGCAGATGGGCCTTCTGAAGATAAAGAGAAGGAAAAACAGAACGTTGCAGACTCTGGGAAAAAAACTTGGGTAAATATTTTGGCTAAGTTTTTAAAAAATCTAATTTCCAGTTAAAGCTCAGATAGAGGAAATCTGACTTTTTGCTTCAGTTGTGGTTTAGTCTGCTTAAATGGTGAAGGAATGGGGGTGGGGGTGGTAGTGGTTTATAATGTGACTTGCCAATCTTCCCTAACTTTTGAACTATTGATATCTGACTGACAGGTGGGTCATGTGCATAGCTTGTGTGTTGGCAGGAGAAGGCTAGTGGAGGGTTTGGTTTGATTCTCTATCAAGTGTCAACTTGTCTTTTCTCTGTTTTGCTTGCTCATTAATCTGCCTGTGTTATACAGGGTTTTGAAAGGAAATGAAGAAAATTAGTTGACTTTTGGTTTGTTCGTCATACAATACTGTGTATGATTGAACTCTATGAATGAGTATAAATGAGAACGAAAAGTATATATTTTTTACTGAGTTCTATGGAGAATAGAAGACATGATTAAGAAACATTTAATTCATTTCATAAATATTGATTGAGTACCATATGTCAGACATTATTTCAGGCTTCTAGTGGTAGAGTAGTGGTCATCATGTCCCTGGAAGTACTAGAGTAGTGAATTTTCTGTATAGAAGGCAATATTGTTGCGAACCCATACATTTTCTTGATTTTATATGCAAGGATATTTTTGGTTTATAAGACTAGGGAAACAGCACTACCCATAAATGAATATTAGTATTTATAATAAATTTTTCATATTATTTTAGTTAATAAAGGGAAGTACTCTTCTAGTGTTACTTTAAGATACAGTGGGAAGCTAGGATTCTTAAAGATTTCACTTTAGCACACTGCTTTTCATGTTAAAAATAGTTAATGCCAGAATTTCATGGGAATTTAAGAAAGTTGACTCTTTAATTTGAGAAAATTTCAAGGAACTTATATATGACAAATAGAAGTGACATAGTCAGATAGGCAGCAGTCTGGATGATGAATTGGAGAGAGATGATATTGGAAGCCTGGTGATCAGTTAGAGGCTATTGTAATAATCCAGGTGGCAAATGAGAACCAGACGTAAAGCAGTGCAAATGGGAATTAAGAGATGGAGATGAATTAGATAGAGGCAAAGGAGATAGAATAGATAGGATTTAGTGGGCTTGAGGGAAAGTGGAGTCAGAATAATTTCTAGCCACTATCATGTTTACGCACATAATTAATGTTTGTTAATATTGGCAGGATAAAGAAAATGAATTATCTGCTATCTGGCTTGAGAAACTGAGTGGATTCTGGGGCCATTTACTGAGAGAGTATAGGAAGAGCAGTAGATTGAGAAACGTGGTTGGAAATGAATTCAGTTTGGGGCTTTTATATACGAAGCATCTGTGACTTCTAAGAAATATTGTTAGGCTCTGGTATGTGTGGATCTGAGTTAAGAAGACCCAGCTTGAGATGTACATTTTGGAGTCTCAGTTTATAGATGTTAGTTAAAAGCAACAGGAATGGATGAGATCAGTCAGGGAGAAAATGTAAGTTATAGAAGAAAAATGAGGATGGAGAGCCCTAACATTTAAGGGTAAGGTGGAAGAAAAACACACATCAAAGAAGATGAAGAAGTGGGCAGGAAAGTAGGAGAAAATCAAGAGAATCACAGAAGTCGGTGGAAGAACTGAGTTTGGAGAAAAGGAATGAGTATTAAGCATCTTTGAGACATCAAATAAAATTAAGACAACAAAAGTATCCACTGGACGTCAATTAAGAAATTGTTGCCCTGAGCAACAGCAATTATAAAGGTGGATCCAGTTCACGCTGGCTAAGAGATAAGGAAATTGAAATAGCCAATGTCATTTACTCTTTCACAAAGTTTGGTTTTAAATGAAATAGAGAAGGGATGGCTAGAGATAGGAGTTTGAGAGAGAATTTTTGTTTTTTAAAGGTGTGAGTGATATGACTGCATTTACACTCTTTATTTCTTGAAGATAAAGATGAATGAGAGAGAATAGTTGGTGAAGCAAGGTCGCTGACCAAGCTGGAAGGGATGGAATACAAGGATGCAGGTTAAGGGGACTTTAGATAGACCTCTATTGAGACAGGAGTGAAGGAGGTGGTGATGATTATGGCTACAGATAAATTTGTCAGAGGCAGGGTGGAGGTTGCTTCACAGAGTCCTTGCTAGACACTCCCACTTATGATAGAAAGAGGAAATGGTTCACTCATGTGATTTCTGACTCCTGAGCAGTGTGGTGTTGCTGACTTCTGATCTTTTGGAAGGGAGGAGGAGAGTGGAGCAAGGGTTTAGCTTAAGATGACAAGTGTGAACCATTAGGGTAGAGATACCTTGCAGATGTCTCACAAAATTTCCTTTCTCATACTTTGTATTAGTTATCTACTGCTGAGTCACAAATTATCCAAAAACTTAATAGCTTAAGATGTTTATTATCTCAGAGTTTCTGTGGGTCGGGTGTTTGGGAAGGACTAGACTGGTTGCTTCTGGCTTAGGGTCTCTCATGAGGTTGCAGCCAAGATCTTAGCTGGGACTTCAGTCATCTGGAGACTCAACTGGGGCCTGGGAGATTTGCTTTCATGCTGGCTCATGTACATGGCTGTTGGCTGGAGGCCTCAAATCCTTGCCACATGGACCTCTCTAGGGCTTCTAAGTGTCCTAACAAGGCAGCTGGCTTCCTCTGGATCAGATGAGCCAAATGAGAGAATAAGGAGGAAGCTGTGATGCCATTTTTGACCTAATCACATGCCACTGTTTCTGCCATATTCATTTAGAACTGAATCACTAAGTCCAGCCCACACTTGGGAGGAGAATTAATTAAACTCCACCTCTTGAAGAGAGGAATACAAAGAAATTTTGGACCTATTTTAAAACTACCACACATCTTCTATCAGTTGTCAGTTTCTTTAGGGGCAAATAAACTTTTTGAAAATATGTAGACGTAGGCCTTATGACCAGGTGAGAGAGAAGTGCAAACAAGTGCAGAGGTGATTCAGTCAGATTTAGCTCACTTTACAGTTTGGCCGTCTTTGCTGCTAATTAAGCTCAATATCTTGATCTGTTACCTCTTGTGGTTATTTAAAAAAAGTGATTACTGACCTTTGCCTTAGGGAGGATCATTTTAGGAGAAAATGCCATAGTGGGCAAAATATGAATTTTTTAATACCAAAATTCTAACATTCATATTAGCTCCTAAACTAGAATTTAGAGCTGGGAGGAAGGAACTCATTTTTTGTAGTAAGGAAACAGGACTAAGAGATAATTACTGACTGATTTCTGTCAACACAAATGCTGTGAGAGGCACTGTAACACAGACTCTAAAGCCTAGGTTCAAATCCCAGGTCAGCCTTGTCTTAGCGGTGTTTGTGCTCAGCTTCTCACTGCCACAGTTTTCTCATCTGTAAAATGGGGAATTGTAAATAGTTGTTATTTCTTTTTTTTTTTTTTAAGATTTTATTTTTTCCCTTTTTCTCCCCAAAGCCCCCCGGTACATAGTTGTATATTCTTCATTGCGGGTCCTTCTAGTTGTGGCATGTGGGACGCTGCCTCAGCATGGTCTGACGAGCAGTGCCATGTCCGCGCCCAGGATTCGAACCAACGAAACACTGGGCCGCCTGCAGCAGAGCGCGGGAACTTAACCACTCGGCCACGGGGCCAGCCCCCAATAGTTGTTATTTCTGATGATACATTTAAAGTGTTTAGAGCAGTGCCTGACACATGGCAAGCAGTGAATAAATGTTAGCCATTGTTGTGGTAGCTATGTTTTATCTTTTTAATGATACCGTTTATCATTTAATCATTTTAATGAGTTAATACCATGGAATGAACATTTCAAAAGTCAGGTAACACTGACCAAAGTGTTTAGAGTCTAAACATTAGAGTATTGACCTTATTGTACTTTGTCACTTTTTATGTATATGTAAAGTTTGTTTCTATTCAGCTCAGTATCCATTTAAAATATTGTGTCGGATGTCACCAGTAGTATCGTATAGGTCTTATCCCCATAAAACTCCTTGAAGTAGCCTTTTTTTGGTTACTCTTACATAAAAGTTCAATTTCTATTGTAGCAATTTTCTCAGCTCACAGGAATTGGCTATTAAATGGATCTGTTGGGCCGTCTGCATAGCAACATGCTAATAAAAAAATATTTTTTTGGACTTGATATGATGAGAATGTTGGTAAACACACGGCCAGTGTCTTTCTCCCTCTCCCCCATATCCAAAGACCCTATTTTTTTGGGTGGATAGTTTGAATATGTATTAGGTGGTGGTTTCTGAACGAAGTGACTGAAGGCAGATGATAGAGAGAAACTTAAGGGCTGGACAGGAAAATGGAAATAATTTTATTACAAAAAATCTTTATAATTTTACTTTGTTGATGCTAACTTTTTAGTGTTATGCCTCCTGGTGTATTTTTAATCAAAATGGAAGTGATATATTGAATTCTTGATTAAAAGAATTAAAAGAAACTTGTAGAGTATGTTCACCAACCAGTACAAAAAGCAAAAACCAAACAAACCCCACAGCCAATCAATTTATGGGATGTAGAAGTGGGAAGATTAAACCTTTCACTCATGGGAATTTCTGTTGCCCTCTTTGTATCGCTGACCATACTAAGGAATATGCTGAAGATAGTAATTAGTTCTGGGGGATGATTCAAGGTGGGTAATATTTAAAAATCATGGTTTCTTCTAGATTTGAAGTTAGTTTTTTTTACCCTATTAGTAGATATGTTTTCTATGGCTTTTAAGAGATTTTTTTTTTCCCACTTTCAATAAGTGTTTAGGTGAACCAGCATAAATTTCTGGCTATGAAAGTGAGCTTTGCTAAAGTGCAACATTTTTGTTGGATGATATGACTTCTTAGATGTTACAGATTCTTCCATTTATAACATGAAGAACCATTTTGGTAGCATAGATTATGATGTTGGAAAGTACTTTACATTTGTTTAGTTTGCTGATTTATACTATTTGAATCATCAGTCCCCATATCTGAATATTCCATCAGTACTAGTTGCCTGGTGACTGTGTACGTTGGTATTTGATCTGCTTCTAAGAATCCTCCTCACTGGTGTTTGTAGAACTATGTTATTTGTATTAACTTAATACATTCTTGGTTGTTATTTATGCCAACTAATTTCTTTTCGTTATAAAATTCTGATATTTAGTTATATATATATTCTCTTATATTTGTAATGAATGAGACACATTTTAGTCATTGTTTACTGCTATGCATTTTATTGTTTTTTAACTTTCTCCTTTTGTTGAAGTGATTTTTTTTAAAGAACGTTAATGATGATTTAGCTATCACTGTTAAAATGTGTTTCTTGTAAAGCACTGGAGGATAATTGTTTATTTTGTTTGTTTAAATGAACAGAATAGGACATTATATAATTTTGATTTACGCATGCAAAGCTGCTGACCATCGCCAAAATTGTTAAGGAAACTAAGTTTGCTTTTGTTGCTCACGATCTCCTCTTTAAGGTTTTCTCCATCTTCAGAAATCTTGGGCCTTTTGTTATATTCCTGGGTCCTGCTTGTTAATGAGAAAAGTAATCAAATGAATTAATTTACACTAATAACACATGGTAATAATTAATGGTAGCTGTTATTGAGATACTTTAAAGATAGCTTTAGGGGCTGGCCCTGTGGCTGAGTAGTTAAGTTCACGCACTCTGCTTCCATGGCCCAGGGTTTCACTGGTTCGGATCCTGGGTGCGGACCTACCGCCACTCATCAAGCCATGATAAGGTGGTGTCCCACGTAGCACAACTAGAAGGACCTGCAACTAGAATATATACAACTATGTACTGGGGGGCTTTGGGGAGAAGAAGAAGAAAGAAAAAAAAAAAGATTGGCAACAGATGTTAGCTCAGCTGCCAATCTTTAAAAAAAAAAAAAGATATCTTTACATTTTAAGAGAGAATATTGGTTAGTGCTCTATTTAAAGGAAGGGATGGTGGACTTTTAGGCCTTGTATCCTGATGGGTAAAATTTTTTAGGCAGAGAGGGCTCCTCAAATTACTATATGCTCAACAAGTAATACCAACCTTTTTATACATTCCAATACTATCTTAAATGTAAAAGTTTATGGTTTTCCTTTATGTGAGATGTTCAGTTGCAGTAAGTACTTCTCTATTTTGTATGTTTTATTTGAGTAGCATCATAGAGTTGGAAGGAGCATCAGAAAGTCATCTGTTTTAGGACATCTACCTTTAGATTGGTGAGTGCTCAGACTCCTTGAGCCATTGTGGAAACAGTTCAAATGAATTAAATGCTGTTGAAACTTCATTTTGGACAAAAATGTTGTTCTGATCTGTTTTCTGTTTTACTTTGTTTGGGGATGTCATTATGCCATAGGAAAGATAAGCAGTCCATCCAGGCAGTTTCTTTGTATTGATATTTACTGAGATCTTTGGATCAGTTACCTGGCATCTTAATTGTTAAGGAGAACATAAATAACTTTGGAATTGGGAACCCTACAAGCATCTCAAGATAATTTGTTACGTATGTGTAGAAACCAAACAGCTGAAAAGTTTTTGATAAGTCTCTATTCTGTAACAGTTAATGCAGATCCAAAAATTTTGGCCTATGGGTAAGCAATGCAGCACGTGTACAGAGTGCATACTTCACAGAATTTCTGGTAAACAGAATGCTGCTATGTGCTAATAGGTGTTCAGTCTTGATGATGAAGAGGATGTGAATGTTAATGAAGTTCAAGGGAAAGCTATAAAGTTGATTTATTTTCCAACTCTTTAAATCCATGTAGTTTCTGTTATAGAAAAGGAACTCTGATCGAGTCCAGAGAACTTTAATATAACGATCTGAAGACATGTGAACACCTATATACAGAGCATTGTGACTTCATTGTTGCATGAGGAATTTGAGTATGATTAAACTTTGTCTCTGATTTTTGTTGCATTTGGAATTGGGTTATTAAAATGTTGAATATCCTTTCTTAAACTCAAGCAAGTGAAAATCAAATTTTCTTGAGGGTAAAGAAGATCATTTAGGAGTCTCTTTGGCCCTGAATACATTGGAAATACTTGCTTATCTTTGGCAATAGCTCATAATTATGTACTTTTTATAATGATGCATTTATTTCATTCTTTTCTGAAACAGGTGTTTATTGAGAGACTACTGTATACTAGGAACTTTGATGGATATGACACACTCAAATGAACAGGGCAAACCCATTCTTTAAGAGCAGCTGTCTAATGGGGAGACATACTTCCAAACTGACAGTTACAATATGATGTGATAACTGCTAAGATACGGGTGGTCATTCAAACTGCGTTTATTTAGCATTATATATATATATTTTGTTTTTGTTTTTTTTTAAAGATTGGCACCTGGGCTAACAGCTGTTGCCAATCATCTTCTTTTTTTTTTCCTGCTTTTTCTCACCAAATCCCCAGTACATAGTTGCATATTTTAGTTGTGGATCCTTCTAATTGTGGCATGTGGGATGCCGCCTCAGCGTGGCCTGATGAGCGGTGCCATATCCGTACCCAGGATCCGAACCACTGAAACCCTGAGCCGCTGAAGCGGAGCGCATGAACTTAACTACTCGGCCACAGGGCGGCCCCCTATATATGTATATATATTTTTTTTTTAAAGGAGGAGATTGCTCCATCCTTTTTTTTTTTTAAATTATTTTTTATTGCTGTTGTATTTTAATGATAGAGGATGCTTTTTTTTTTTTTGAGGAAGATTAGCCCTGAGCTAACAGCTTCCACCAGTCTTCCCTCTTTTTGCTGAGGAAGACTGGCCCTGAGCTGACATCTGTGCCCATCTTCCTCTATTTCATGTGGGACGCCTGGCACAGCATGGCTTGATAAGCGGTGTGTAGGTCTGCACCTGGATCCGAACCGGCAGACCCTCGGCTGCCAAGCGGAGCATGTGAACTTAATTGCTGCTCCGCCAGGCTGGCCCCAGCATTTTCTATATTGTCAGACATTCTACTAAAGATTATTCTAAATATTCCAAATCTTACACTTAATTCTCAGAATTCCTTAGCTGTATAGTAGAATTTTTATGCTCAATACATATCTTTTGAATGAATAAACAAAAAGATAGACCTACGTTATCATGAACTGTCTTACTATGTTGCTGCAAATAATCAAAATCAAATAGATACTTTCCCATGAAAGTTCAGAGTAAGCTATGGCTCTTCATAGCTAGGCCTTCCTATGTCATAGGTAATGTTATATCGACATCTTCCAGTTTAAGCCTGATATAGGCAAACCTTATTTCTGGACTTCTGTGTCCAGTTGTGGGGTGATACCTGTTTTAGAGGAGCGATGTAGCCATGGGAGAGGATTAACAGTGCAGGGAGGTTTTCTTGCGGACCTGTGGGCAGGTGCTCAGATCTCCCAGTTCCTCCCACTCCCCTTCTCTGAGGTGGGGTGGAGGGTGGTGCGCTTTGGGGTAAGCTGTGGTGATGGAGGCCCTCTCCCCATATTTCCTTTCAGCTACCATTCTAGGGCCATCCTTCTGCCAGCTGTTATAAACACTAATTAAAAATTAAGAAAAACAGAAGAGGAAAAGGAACTGTAGAAGGTAATGAGATTAGAAACAAGAAACTGTGAGGAATAAGAAAAAAAAGGAGTGAAATAGAAGAGATTTTAAATGAATATGAACTTGACACATATTTTAAAAATATGTGGAAGCCCTGGGATTCTCTCATTTTTCCACCACCAAAGCTCCCTGTCACTAGGTCCATCCTTTCCTCTGTTCTTCCTGTTCAGGTAAAGGAAATATTCCTGTTTCTGTCAAAACCCAGTTCCCACACATGTATATGCTCTGAATTAAAGCAAGATTTAAAAAAAATCTTAAATATTTTACTAAATACTTTGTGCTTTAAATTATATCATTTCACGTTCTCTTTTAAAGCACAGGATCATTTTTCTTGTGAAAGAAAACTGTCCTCAGATTCGATAGGGCTAGTAACAAATAATTGACATTACTCTCTGGCACTTCTGGCTTTCCCCGAGTACAAGCTGAGCGTGTATCCTGCAGTCACAAAGTGGCCCTCAGTGTGGTGTCACAGGTGTTCAAAATGAGCAGTCTTCATGTGTAGAGGTGAATGCCAGCAGTAATGGGCAAAACATTGGTTGCCAGTAGTAAACATTTATACAGTATATTATCTACAGTGTGCCAGGCGCTATTCTAAATGCTTTATACATATGAACTCATCAACTTTCACTATACAACTCTATGAGGTGTTAGTGTCCTCATTTTACAGATGAAGAAATAGAGCACAGAGAGGATAGGTAACTTGCCCATGGTCACCCAGCTGTAACACTATAGTGTCAGAATGGGTGTTTGAGCCCAGGTGATCCAGTACAAAGTCCTTGCCCTTAATCCATATAATGTTTTACTTCTGGAACAGTACAGTTGGAAGCAGGACTTTTTGATTCTACCGTTGGTTGGTTTTTCTTTTTTTGATAAGTGACTCCTCTTTCTCCCTTCCCCCAGTCTCTTTCCTTTTCGTGTTCTTACCTCCTTCCTTGTTTGTAGCTTACCTACCTCCCATTTCTAGAACAGAAGAGCGGTTCCTCCTTCCATTCTTACACTCAGGGCTGTCAAATAATTCTTGCCGAGATGTTAACTGATCTTTCTGATGTTGAGATGAAAGCTTTGAGTTTGATATTGTTTGGTGTTTGCATTTTAATTTTTTTTTTTTTTTGGAGGAAGATTAGCCCTGAGCTAACTACTGCCAATCCTCCTCTTTTTGCTGAGGAAGACTGGCCCTAAGCTACCATCCATTCCCATCTTCCTCTACTTTATACGTGGGGCGCCTACCACACCATGACTTTTGCCAAGCGGTGCCATATCCGAACTGGCGAACCCCAGGCCGCTGAGAAGCGGAGCCTGCGAACTTAACCGCTGCGGCACCGGGCCAGCCCCTGCATTTTAATTTTTAAAAAAGACAAGCATTTAAGAATGTAGGAAGGAAGATTTGATAGAATGACAGATGACCAGGTTGGTATTTTTGGTTTGGGAAACACCTGTTCCTTGACCATAATTATGAGAGGCCAAGAGATGTGTGCTTGGGCAAGAAAAGCTCCTTTCCCACCCGTAATATCCTGTCTTCTAGCCAACCACTCCCCCTTTTTCTTTTTAAATTATGGAAGTATTAATATCACATGCCAATTGTGAAACATTTAAACAGTGCCTAAGTATCAAGAGTACAAGTGAAAGTCCCGCTTCACTGCTGCTTCTCCTTCCCCTCAAGTGTCTTCTCACTGCTCTCCCTAGAGGTGACCACTCATGGCTTTGCTGTTTTTGCAGCTTAAAAAAAGTATATACATATATACACACGTACCATATATGTACGTGTCTGTGTCTATGTCCATATATGGTGTGTGTGTATATGGTGTATATATGTAATATACATAACGGATAGTCTTTTTTTAAAACATAAGTGAAATACTGTACATCTTGTTTCTCAACTTGCTTTTTCCCTGCTAACATTACATATGTCCTGGACCTTTCTCTATATCATCCCTAGAGAGCTATCTCATTCTCTTAAGAAGGCTGCATATTATTTCATAGTAAGAGTGCACCATAATTTATTTAACTATTTTCCTATTAACGTTTTTTTCCAATTTCCGAGTATGACATATAATACTGCAGTGATTGTCCTTGAAAAAACCTCTGTGCCTGAGTATTTCTGAGAAATAGACTCCTAGAACTGAAACGTCTAAGTCAGAGCATGTGCGGTTTTATACTATCTGGTAAATTGTTCTTCTCAGAGGCACTTTACTCCCATGAACTGTGTAAGAGTGTCCATTTTTGCATACTTTTGCCAGTGTAGTTGTTTGCAATCTTTCTATTTTTCACTTATGTGGCTAGTGGGTGGTAATTGGTGATTGTCCTCAATTGATAGTGATATTGATTATCTTTCTCTGTGAATTGTTGGTTTATATATTTTACTCATTTTTCTATCAGATTATTTGTATTTTTTGTATTGATTTGCAGGGTGGCCTTCATTTTTGAAGGACCAAATAAAGATTTGGAATTCTATCTAAAAGTCTGTAGATAGAAGTATTCGATGTTAGATAGTTTTATTTCCTTTATGCCAATGGGAGAAAAATATACTAGTTTAAATGAAGTATTTGTAAAGATTTTAGGAAGAACAAAAGACCCCAGATAGCTAAAGCAATTCTGAGAAAAAAGAACAAAGCTGGAAGTGTCACACTCCCTGATTTCAAAATATACTACAAAGCTATGGTAACCAAAACAGCATGGTACTGGCACAAAAACAGACACGCAGATCAATGGAACAGAATCAAGAGCCTAGCAATAAACCCACACATCTATGGACAGCTAGTTTTTGACAAGGGAGCCAAGAACATACAATGGAGAAAGGAAAGTCACTTCAATAAATTGTGTTTGGAAAACTGGACAGCCACATGCAAAAGAATGAAAGTAGACCATTATCTTACACCATACACAAAAATTAACTCAGAATGGATTACAGACTTGAAAGTAAGACCTGAAACCATAAAATTCCTAGAAGAAAACATAGGCGGTATGCTCTTTGACATCTGTCTTAGCAGTATCTTTTTGAATACCATGTCTCACCAGGCAAGGGAAACAAAAAATAAACAAAAGGGACTACATCAAACTAAAAAGTTACTGCACAGCAAAAGAAACCATCCACAAGACAAAAAGACTACCTACCAACTGGGAGAAGATAACTGCAAACCATATATCTGATAAGGGGTTAATATTCAAAATATGTAAAGAGCTCATACAACTCAACAACAACAGAACAAAGAACTCAATTAAAAAATGGGCAGAGGATCTGAACAGACATTTTTCCAAGGAAGATATACAGATAGCCAACAAGCACATGAAAAGATGTTCAACGTTATTAATTATTAGGGAAATGCAAATCAAAACTGCAATGAGATATCACCTAACACCCATCAGAATGGCTATAATTAACAAGACAAAAAATAGCAAGTGTTGGAGAGGATGTGGAGGAAAGGGAAACTTATACACTGCTGTTGGGAATGTAAACTGATGCAGACACTGTGGAAAACAGTATGGAGATTCCTCAAAAAATTAAGAATAGAACTACCATATGATCCAGCTACTCCATTTCTGGGTATTTATCCAAAGAACATGAAAGCATGAATGTGAAAAGATATTTGTAGCCTTATGTTCATTGCAGCATTATTCACAATAGCCAAGACTTGGAAACAACCTAAATGCCCATCAATGGATGAATACATAAAGAGGGTATATATATACACGATGGAATACTCCTCAACCATACAAGAAGATGAAATCTTGCCATTTGTGACACTATGGATGGAGCTTGAGGGTATTATGCTAAGTGAAATAAGTCAGATAGAGAAGGTCACATACGATATGATTTCACTTATAAGTAGAAGATAAAGATAACAACAAACACACACATAGATACAGAGATTAGATGGGTGGTTACCAGAGGGAAAAGGGGAGGGAGAAGGAGAAAGGGGTGATAGGGCACATGTGTAAGGTGATGGATGGTAGCTAGTCTTTGGGTGGTGAATGTGATGTAGTCTACATGGAAATTGAGATATAATTATGTACATCTGAAATTTGTGTAGTGTTATAAACCAGTTAGCTCCATAAAAAAATAAAAGATTTTACAGGTAATTCATTTTGAAAAGTAATATTTTTTGTAAAGCTGTTTCTTAAAATGGTGGTAGTGGTGATAAATTAGGAACTTTGATAAATCTCTGGTATGTGCTGTGTTTGATTAAACTGTTTCACATTTTCATGCTTTTCTTTGTATGTCACTAAAATAATAATTGCCACGATTTCTTTTCTCATGTCGACACTAGTTGGGAAATGAATACTAAGGGTTTCAGGAAGAATGAAGAGAATATAGATGAATCATGAAAATATTGAGAGAGCATGTCTTAAAACAGTAGATCAATGTTATTTTCTTATGTAATAGATAAAAATACCATTTAAAATGATACAGTACTTGAAAACAATGTCTGTGTTCAAGGCACCATCACTGGTATTGTGGATATAAAGATGAATAAAATCCCTATTGGTCATAATCCATCAGGAGAAAGAGGCAAGATAGATTAGGTTCAGGTTATGCATCTTTGGCAGGAATATCACAGAAGTGAGCTTCTCTTCTGTTAAGAGGTGCACAATTTTGATTTACCCCAGTGTTGATGGTGTTTACTTTTATCACTTATTAACTGCCAGCCTTTTGAAAGTTCCTCTTTTCCCCTTTGTCATTAATGATTATTTGGGAGGAGTTATTTTGAGATGATCTGAGCACCCTGTTGCTCATCAAAATTTAATTATTTATTTTGGTATGGACTCATAGATTCCTTTTTTTTATTTATTTATTTATTTATTTATTTATTTTTGAGGAAGATTAGCCCTGAGCTAACTGCTGCCAATCCTCCTCTTTTTGCTGAGGAAGACTGGTCCTGAGCTAACATCCATGCCCATCTTCCTCTACTTTATGTGTGGGATGCCTTCCACAGCATGGCTTTTTTGCCAAGGGGTGCCATGTCCGCACCCGGGATCCGAACCGGTGAAACCCGGGCCGCCAAGAAGCGGAACGTGTGAACTTAACCGCTGCGCCACTGGGCCGACCCCAGATTCCTTTTTATTAAATGGATTGTAATCCGTTGCTGTTATTTATTTTGATGCTTCAGTTGTCTTAGATTTTGCCAATGGGAGCCTCTTCAAGCTGATTTCTGTGACCCTTTGACATGTTCCCATTGTTCTTTGAACACTTCTTTCCTTTCTGGAAAACAAGGCTCATCTTGACTTTCCTGCTGTAGTTGTGGAATCAGCCATTTCTTCAAGGTGCCTTGTTTCCTCTTAATAGAAAATGGTTTTTAGAAGCGAAGTTCTCTGCTCATCTTTTTAGGATGTTACTACACTCAGGACCTGTTAATGAACATAAGCGTATACATACACACACATAAATGCATTTACAGCTATATTTATTTCTACATCCTTTTATATTGAAAACCACGCCTCTGGTTCTTATCCAACACCACAGGGTTGATTCTAATTTTCTTCCTTTATATGTCCTCCAACAGTGAGAAACTTGGCTCCCATTATCCTTAATATATTTACTCACTTGATGAATCCCTCCCCCGTACCCAGCGTGGGCTGTCTCCTAGGTGTTTTCCCTCCTTATCCTGCTCCCACATCAACATACTATTCCAGATTGCCATCCTGCATGCAAGCCCTGCTTATCTCTTTGGGGTCTGATGCCTGCCTTTTCGGTTCTGATGCTCTGCACCAGGCAGTCTCCCTGGGCACATGCTCTTCTCTCTCTGCTTATGCTCCCACACCTTGAGCTGGACTGCTGCTCCTGCCAGGGATGCCCTCTTCCTTCTACCAGGCTCCAGCATCCTGCGCCTGACATCTTCCCTGCAAGTATGACCTCGTCGTCACGTTATAGCTTTGATACCTTGAAATAGTGCTGCTCTTCCATAAGCCTCTTTACCTCACAGAAAGACACTTAATTTACCCTTATTGGGCTCTGACATCCCACTCTAGGCCACTGAGACTCCTTTTCTCTCTTCCCCTGTGCAGATGCCTGCCTTGCTCTACTTCACCTTATGGCTTTTAGACTAAACTGTTCAGGCAGGGAAGAGGAAACAATGAATTCCTTTTTTATTCCATCATTTCTCCATGAATATTATGCAGTAGGTTCTTATTATCAGTCTGCAGTCCTCTCCATTAAGGAATTGGCAGTGTACCACTTAAATAATGTGGCTAAGCATATAGCCCCAGTTCAGTCTGGCTTCTCTGTGTCAGCGTTGCTTTGACTCACTTCGTTCACACCAGAATGTCCACTTCTTACTTTAGGGCCTTTGTTAAGTCTTAGCCTTTATTTCTGTGCTTGCTCAAAATATGTTCTTTTAACTGTTGAGCCTTTATCTGTTGATTTCTCTTAAAGGTTTTGCATTAACTAATAATTGGAAAATGTTGGTTAAAACTGTATGATACTGCAGCTTTCTGTCTTTGCGACTTGAACACCCTCTTTTCTACATTCTTTTTGTCTATGGGTTGTTACCGTGGTGGTGCTGGTGATTTTGGATGAGGACTCCAGATCCTTTGGTGGATAGATCACTTACCCTTGGATTTAATTCAAAACAGATCCTTCCTTTATGTGGGGACCTGAATGCTGGGACACATCCCTCATGGAACACCCCCTAGGAGTCAGTGGGTGGTCTCTTCATCCTCAGTGGCGTGCTGGTGATAGATCTGTAAGGTGGTAAAAATAAGTATAGTGGAATAGGTATGGGTGTTGTTGTATAATATGTAAACCATTCTATAATATGTGAATATTTGGTTTTAGATTATAGGTCTTTTCAAAGTTTCTCCTTTTTAAAAATTTTGTTTTAAAAAACCAAAAAAGGAAGATAGAGAAAGCTCATATTGTAAAGTTGGCCCCCAAATTTTAAGTTGCTGGTTGACAGATTTTTCGAAGCTGAAAAATGTGAGAACATTTTTTTCCACTTCTATTCAGATATAATTGATATATAACATTGTGTTAGTTTAGGGTGTACAACATAATGATTTGATATATATATGTGTTGCAAAATGATAACCACAATAAGTTTAGATAACATTCATCACCTCATAGTTGCAATTTTTTTTCTTGTGGTGAGAACTTTTAAAATGGACTCTCTTGGCAACTTTCATATATAGGGTACAGTATTGTTAACTACAGTCACATGCTGTACATTACATCCCCAGGGCTTATTTTTCTTATAACTGGAAGCTTGTGTCTTTTGACCCCCTTCACTGGTTTTCTCCACCCCCTGCCTCCAGCTACCACCGATCTCTTCAGTATGAGAACATTTTTTACTCTTTCTAAACCATGGAAGGCTTATTGAACATCTTTCTAAACCGTAGAAGGGTTATTGAAAAATGAAAACATGAAAACAATTTTCTTTAGCTGTTTGCCCTTAGGTTTTCATATCACTCTTAATAATACACCTTTTGTAATTGAGCTCTTCATATTTTTAGAAGAGATGTTTAATTTGTCTATAAATCATACTTAGAATTTGCTTCTAAATTATTTAGATTTCAACAGCGTGGAAATATGAAACATTGTAATCTGTTGTAGATTGTATCTGCCAGTGTTATCTCACCCAATTTTCAAACTTGTTTTTGATCTTTGAACATAGGATTTGTGGTGAGTAAACCGAAAACATTTTTAGGAATTTGACAAGTCAGTTATACTGAATTTCAACTAGAAGGTTGTCCTCACACATTCTTCCTGTTTTATAATTTGTTTTTTTAGTTTTCTGTAAAAATCACCTATACTATTTGATCTTAAAGGATTATCAACTGTGTAGCTCTCTTTGTGATTAAATCTAGCTTTCGTCCTTTTTCCTATTTATCATAAGATAATTTTGTTGTAGGTAGATTGGGTTAGTCATGTTAATATTGTATTATCAGAGGGATAATTTTCTTTTTCTTTTTGTTGGTGAAGAAGATTGGCCCTGAGCTAACATCTGTTGTCAGTCTTCCTCTTTTTTGCTTGAGGAAGATTGTCCCTGAGCTAACATCTTTGCCAGTCTTCCTCTGTTTTGTATATGGGATGCCATCACAGCATATCTTGATGAGCGGTGTGGAAGTCCACGCCCAGGATCCAAACTGCTGAACCCCAGGCTGCTGAAGCAGGGTGTGTGAACTTAACCATTGTGCCATGGGACTGGTCCCCAGAGGGATAATTTTCTTGATTCTTAGATTATAAAATAACTTTTATTCCTCACTTTTTACTCATTCTGAGTACGTAGAATATTCATACTCATCTTGCACACGTGCACACACACACACATATACATATACATGTGTTCTTCACATGTCTGGTCACAATTTGACAGTATTTTGTAACATCCTGAGCATCTGATAGCAGGAGACCTGTGTGCTGTCCAGACTCTACCCGGAGTGAATCCAGACAGGGAGGATTGTTTCTCCGTGGAATAATGGGGAATACACAGCTGATGGAGGCTAAGAAGGATTAATATAGCTTAATATATAAATATAATATTAAGGGGCAGCTTTTGGGACAAGTCTAGATGAATATGTCTAGTGTAGATGATTAATACTTACTCCTCCTTATTGTGGAGATAAATATCTGTGATTAGATTTAAGAATAATCATGTCCCTCTTATTTTGAACCGGAGTATAGTTGCTGAACCTGAGTCTCTACTCTTACTTAGAATAGTGAAATGAGGACATTAAAAATGATACATTGTCTTATATTTTATATAGAAATGTGGACAGTTTGTGTTGGGTTTTTTTTTTTGCATTCTTATCATTGAAGGAACCAAACTGTGATTTAATAAACTTTCACATTTATTAAATTTATCTTTTTTTCCCCTTACATGATTTCCCTTCAGTTTAATAAATCTCTGATTCTAAATTTAACCTTTGAACTCTTTTAGGCCTTTAGATGCTATTTTGGAAGAACTTCAGTAATGGATCAAAGGAAGAATGAGAGTATTGTTCCTAGTATCACTCAATTAGAAGATTTTCTTACAGAACACAATTCCAATGTTGTTTGGCTCCTCGTTGGTAAGTAGAATATATTTTCTTATACTTTATTAATAGTTTTTTTTTTTTTTTGAGGAGGAGGATTAGCCCTGAGCTAACTGCTGCCAATCTTCCTCTCTTTGATGAGGAAGACTGGCCCTGAGCTAACATCTGTGCCCATCTTCCTCTACTTTATACGTGGGATGCTTACCACAGCATGGCTTTTGCCAAGTGGTGCCATGTCTGCACCCGGGATCCGAACTGGTGAACCCTGGGCTGCCGAGAAGCAGAACATGTGAACTTAACCACTGCACCACCGGGCTGGCCCTTGTACTTTATTGTTTTTTATGTATGGGTTAACAACTGCCAAATTTCAAGCCAGTAGGCTTTGCCAACAGTAGTTTTTTTGTTTAATGTTTCACAAGGTTTTTAGGTATATACAAATAATACAAAACAGTGTATAATTAAATGGCAGAGAGAGAGAGATGGAATATGAGTGAATGAATGAATATAAACAAATGAGAGGGAGAAATACAAAAATAATATGAAGGAAGGGAGATATTACTGTAGGCTATTATTGCCCAGGAAGTTTTTGTGGAAGAACAGTATTTGGTTTGAATTTGAGCATAGGTATTAGAAAGGTATAGGAAGGAAAATAGGGAGGGTAAGATGGGGTAAGAGAAGAAAGGAGGGTAATGATATTTATTGAGCATCTTCTGTGTGCCACATAGCACAGGCGTTTTGCATATGTTGTCTCACTTAATGCTCAGAGAAAACTTATGAAGGTAGGTGTTGTTTTCCTTGTAACATGTTGGGGAATTGAGGCCCATAAGGATGAAATAACTTTCACAGGTTTCACAGCTGTTGTTTTCTGAGTGTGTGCTTATGTTTCTTTCATGACACCACAAGATGTGTGGTAGGTGAAGTGTATTTAAAAGGAATTATGATGATTCATGATTTGTAGGTAGGATTGGATTATTATTTAAACTTTGTGTTCTGTTTTTTCTAGTGGATGAAAGTAAACTTGTAAATTACCATTAATGAAAAGCCCCCCCAAAAGTAAAATGAAGTGCAAAACGTTAATATGAAAGAGAACTTCATAAAAACAGCATTGAAAATTACCTTTTGGTTTAATTAAGAGCAGAATTCTTCCTTATTTCCTATCTGTCCCCTCTCCTGTCACCTAGAATTTCTGACTTTTTTCCTGTTTTATACAACTCCTTTCTTTAAGGAAAACACAACAGCAACAACCAGAAAAACACTGAGCAATTGTTTAATTTACTAGTGGTCTTATGATATTGAAAGGAGTGTGCAGGAACATGATACAATGAAAAGGCCATAGCTCTTAGGTGTTTTAATACTAGAAGCATACTTTTTCAGCAAATACCTCTTGCTGTACTGAAGGGCCCACAAGAACGTGCTGCGACACAGTGATTTACAGTAAAAGTTAATAGAAAAATG
This sequence comes from Equus przewalskii, assembly GCF_037783145.1. Lineage (NCBI taxonomy): Eukaryota > Metazoa > Chordata > Mammalia > Perissodactyla > Equidae > Equus > Equus przewalskii. The sequence goes on along the minus strand of NC_091832.1, from coordinate 105,845,159 downwards.
ACTTTAAACTTAAAACATATTGACATATCATCAAAATAACTTTCCAAAAGAATTGTTCTAGAAATAATTTTTATGGGCAAATTATAGCATTTACTGCATAAAGATACTACCATCAATCTAAGCTGCCCTGAGAAATGTTGTAGTTTGACTCTCATGACTGCTTTGTTTTACTTATATTAAATAATTTTTTTTTTTAGATTGCCACCTGAGCTAACAACTCTTGCCAATCTTTTTGTTTTTTTTCTGCTTCTTCTCCCCAAATCCCCCAAGTACATAGTTGTATATTTTAGTTGTGGGTCCTTCTAGTTGTGGCATGTGGGGCGCTGCCTCAGCATGTCCTGATGAGCAGTGCCATGTCTGCACCCAGGATCCCAGCTGGTGAAACCCTGGGCTGCCGCAGTGGAGCACGCGAACTTAACCACTCAGGCACAGGTCCGGCCCCTAAATAATTTTTTTAAAAAGTTAAGAACTTAATGTGATATTACTAAAAGGTTACACATGTTAAATTGCTTTACATTTCTTTGTCGTAATCTAGAAAAGAGTTATAGTTTTTAAATGACCTGTTTAACATAGATACGCCTTTAAGTAGGGTGAAATTTCCACTTCTTCCCATTACTTTTTTAAAAGCAGAAGCTATTGATTTAAAAAAAATAATGACTTTTCTCTAATTTAGAAAATCATCAGTTTTCTTTCTTTTTAAGTGACTGTAACCTTTAGGAAATAGCTTGGGAATGAGCTTTTAGTTTAATAAAGGTGGATGTTTCTCAGAATATTCAGAAATATAGGCTTTCTTTTTTTTTTTTTTTTGAGGAAGATTAGCCCTGAGCTAACTACTGCCAATCCTCCTCTTTTTGCTGAGGAAGACTGGCCCTGAGCTAACATCCATTCCCATCTTCCTCTACATTATACGTGGGATGCCTACCACAGGAGCTTTTGCCAAGTGGTGCCATGTCCACACCTGGGATCCGAACTGGTGCACCCCGGGCCTCCGAGAAGCAGAATGTGCACACTTAACCGCTGTGCCACCAGGCCAGCCCCAATATGGGCTTTCTTTTTCCAGAACATCTTTGTGTATGTTTAATAACTAAAATGGTACAAAGCAGTGACAAAGGAAACAGAAAAAAAGGAAACCAGATGTACTTGAAACATTGCTTTAATTGATCTAATTGGAATCTGTGTTTTTCTGGCTAATGACTGGAGAGAATGAGGAAAGTTGGACTAAGTAGAATCAACCTCTGGTTTTTAAAATTCAGGTTTTAAATTGTAAGAGGACATGTTACTATATGGAAGTAAATCCTATCATTTCTGAATGTGATAAATGATCTTTTACTAACAATTTTATTAAGATATTAAGGTGATTGAAAGGAAACATATAGTTAGATCCTTTTGCACTTTTTTCTTCCAACAGCTACCATTTTGTCCTGTGGATGGATTATTTATCTCACATATTATAATTCTCGAAATGTTGGTCTTATTTTAACACTAGTTCTTAACAGATTGTACAAGCATGGCTATATCCATATTGGTAAGTTTGAGTAACATTGAATTCTTTTCTTCTGTGTAATCTTGAGATGTATATTATTAATTTATATTTTATAAACAGATAGTAGCCTTAGAAATTCCCCTTTGTTTCATGAAGTTTAAACTAATCTAACTGGCTTCTCTCACACCACTCTGTAACTAGAGGGAAACTACTGCCTGGTTATGTCCTTTACCTCATTCTTACTAAAGTGTTTCTATAGTAACTTTTTGACTTTTTGTGCTTATAAAAGATGCTCATTAAAATAATTTGAATACTCTAGACACATATAAAATATGGGCATAGAGATTTCCCAAGAATCCACCATCCAAAGAAAATTTCTAATGCTCGATGAAGTTTTTCCTGTTTTTTTTTTTTTAAGTAACCAATACCTAAAAAGTCTATAACTGTAAGTTGGAATCATCTTGTGTATTTCATTTTTCGGCCTCTTTATTAATTTAGTTTCTGACTACTTATAAGTGGGAAGTTGCAGAGAGATAGGATGACGTCTCAGGAAGCTATGTGCTTTGGAAAGCCCTAAACCAGTGGGGAAAAGGGGTGAAGCATCCCTGAATAGAACCATTTTAACCGTCCTTAGAGTTGAGTACCTCTTAGTGGACATAAACAAAACTTCTCTCAAACATAGTAGTTTTCCATTAATGTGAGGCAATGACTGGTTCCTGGAGTCACCCAAATACTGCTTTGGGTTTATTTAATGGCTGTGCATAATTAAGGGAATTATCCACATGAAGCAGATTTTTAAACTAATGTCCTCATATGGTTGTTTAGTAGCTTAGTCCCTAGTGATGATACTTATGGTACTTGTTGTTATATTTGAGGAAAGAATGTTAGAAAATTAGTAAGGCTGTAAGGGTATCAGGACAGGAGTAGGGAGAGAACATTTAATTATTGAACAAATTGAATGCTAAGATTATTTTAAGCTTTAAGGGCTCTACTATCTGTCTAAACGATTACATTAATCACTATTGTTTTTTTCCTACAACAGGCTCCTTTTCTTTCTCTGTTCTTTCTGGAAAAGTCATGGTCCGTGAGATCTATTACATTACAGAAGACATGTCTATTAGGTAAAAAACAAAGCAAATAAAAAAAGAACCCATCTTAAACAAACTTGAAATATTGTAAAAATTTTTCTGATTATGATACTTTAATATGACTTGCTTTTTCATATAAAACTGCTTTTTCAAGTAAAATCATTAATCAAAAATTATGTTTTTCAGTAAATTGTACCTGGTGAATTGATATTTTAAAATGTTTTAGTCAGTGGATTAATTTAGCTAAGGTTTAGGTTGGCAAAAAATTTATCGAATAGCACTTTATAGAAATGAATAGTCTCATTTCCTCCTTGGAAGAAAAATTGAGACATTTTTGTTGTAGAATTCATGGTGGTCATTTGTTATATAAAGCAAGGATCAGAGATGTTGATAACTCTCATCTGTTGCCTCCTTATTATAGGTAGTAAGTTTTAGACTTGTTTAGCATGTGTTAGCAACTCTAATTTTACTTTAAGTAGGAAACATCACTCTGAAGATAATATGAAATGATAATTCTTATGTTTAATATATTCTCTCTTCTTTAAGTCTTGAAAGAAAAGCTTACTCGATACTGTGATTTTTTTCCTTAAAATTTGTTACTTAGAACTTGAAAATTTTGAATTAGTTGAGAGGTGCTGGGGTTTGGCGACATTCATACATCACTTAAAATAGTAGAGGCAGCTTCATTGTGAGTCTAAAATTGTTTCCTAATTCAAAGTAAAAAGTTAAGAGGCTGTAAGTTTATTCTTTTGGAGTATGAGGTGATATGTCATTACAGAAGTGGACTATCTTTAAAAGTTTCCCCTTAGAGTGATAAGACCCCTTTTCAAGATTTGGCTTTTTGTTTATATAATTTTAACACCATTTAAAAAATATTTAAAAAAGAAAAAGTTTTTCCTGTTAGCATTTAATTTTCCTGTTAAATGTAATCTGATATTACATTTTACCTAAATAGGAGAGACTAATTTAGAGGTATCCAAATTCTCTTTTCCTTTTTTAACTGGAAGATTATGAAACATTTAGGTATGCCAGTGTTTTGAGAGTTTTCTCTATTTCCTTATTATCAGTTGCTTGCCTTTTACAATAACAAGCTAAGAAATGAGTTAAGTAAATTCTTACTGAAGTTTTCATTTCTTGCATAGAATTCAAGATGGATTTATAATTTTTCGGTGGTGGAAAATGTATAACCCAAAGCAGAAGCAACATGGTGAGTTTTCATTTTTTCATGTGTTTGAAATCTTCAGTCTTATAATCAGAGTTTTCATTTATGGATATTGAAATGTTTCAAATTGTATAATAGATAAAAATATTTTTAAAAGCTTTGGAGTTTACAAAACTCTTATTTTGTCACTCCTTTGCTGAAAATCCTTTAGCTTTTCTCTTGCATGGCTAAATTTAGTTACTTTAGCCTATTATTGTTCAGGGTTCTCCTCATTATGACCCTTACCCACATTTCTAGCCTTCCTCCTCTAACATCAGTGGACCTAACCCCACTCTGTGGTTAAAATGGCCCTCCGAGCACTCTTTAATCATTTTTCCAAGACACTTTTCTTACTTTTCAGCCTCCATGCCTTTATTCATACTTCTATCTGACAGTACTACTAATTTTCATTTATCTACTATGGTAAGGATCAGCAGAAAAGAAAAATTTCAGGCTCTAGAGTATCTTCTGTTTCTGCTTTTTATCATCAGAATTTTATCATCTCAGAATTTTTTCCTCCGGTCTTCATTTCGTGACTATAGAGTCTCCTGTCTGTGCCCCTAACTTGCCTACTCTACATTAACCCAACCGGTGTCTTCAAGGAGAATCGACCTTGTCTTTACTTCTAGAATAGTGATTCTCGAACTTTTTGGTCTCAGAACCTTTTAAATTCTTCTAAATTGCTGAGGACCCCAACGAGCCTTTCTTTTTTTGGTGAGAAAGATTGGCCCTGAGCTAACATCTGTTGCCAATCCTCTGCTTTTTGCTTGAGGAAGATTGGCGCTGAGCTAACATCTGTGCCAGTCTTCCTCTATTTTGTATGTGGGATGCCACCACAGCATGACTTGATGAATGGTGTGTAGGTCTGCACCCAGGATCTAAACCTGCGAACCCTGGGCAGCCAAAGTGGACTGCGCCAACATAACCACTATGCCTCTGGGCCAGCCTGGCCCCCCAAAGAGCTTTTGTTTATGTTGTTATATTTATTTATTTACTGCATTCAAAATTAAGCCTGATAATTATAGAAACATTTATTTCACTAAAAGTTTGTATCATAGATCTATTACATATTAAAATAACATACTTTATAGAAAATAACTTTTCTAAAGCAAAAAAAATTAGAAGAGTACCATTGTTTTATGTTTTGCAAATATTTTAAATGTCTGGCCTAATGGAAGATGATTGGATTCTCACCTCTGCTGTGTTCGGTCTATTGTAACATACATCAGGTAGCCTTAAAATAAAACTCCACTGTCCTCTCATGGGAGAAAGAGAAAAAGTCAAACATCTTAATATAATAATACTATTAAAATAGTTTTGACCTTGTGTTCCCCCAGAGAGGGTCTTGGGATTCCCCCCAAAGGTCCCCAGACCATGCTTTGACAACTACTGTTCTAGAAGATTTTTGTTTTTTTTATTTTAAAAGATTGGCACCTGAGCTAACAACTGTTGCCACTCTTTTCTTTTTTCCTGCTTTTTTCTCCCCAAAGCCCCCAAGTACATAGTTGTGTATTTTAGTCGTGGGTCCTTCTAGTTGTGGCATGTCGGACGGCACCTCAACATGGCCTGATGAGTTGTGCCATGTCCGCGCCCAGGATCCAAACCCTGGGCCGATGAAGCGGAGCACACGAACTTAACCACTCGGCCATGGGGCCGGCCCCTGTAAAAGATTTTGGTTGGGGGCCTTTGAATGTAGAGTGGAAAGAGGATGAAGCCCTTCCACCTTTTTTTTTTAGCCATCAGGACAATCTGTGTTTCTGGCACCCTGTGTTGGATTCTGAAATGGTGTCTAGGTTCTGTATAACTTTGGAACTTTCTGGTTACATATTGCTCTTCTTTTTATGGGCTTACCTAGAAATCTTACCATGATTTATAACTTTGCTCTATGGGAAAATGGATTTAAAGTTCCAAAAGTTTTAAAACCTAGCACAAGTTTGCTCTAGCCTAAATTACTCTAGATTTCACTATTACTTCACTATTGTTTAGTCTTCTTTCTTCTTACTGTCATTCCCTTCTCCCACATAGCTTTCTCCCTCTTAAATATTACTCTACCTTGAAAAGTCTGGCGTAAATGGGTTAGAATTTGGCATCTGAAGAGTTAGTGAAATCAGAATGATTAGAAAGAATAATAGGCAGATTTCATGTCTGGAAAAAGTTTTCTAAAACTTGGAGTTGTTTCTTAGGTAATTTTGAAGAGAGGCCGAGTGACTTCACATAGTAAAAGTATTCTGTGGAAGTTGCGCATCGGCCCGTTGCATCTCATCTGCGATTTAGGATGGCTGTGTGTTGTTAACAGTCTCTGGTCTGAGATTTTAGAATATCAGTTGTTAAACCAGCCTTTTTACCTCTTTCCTCAGCAATTGCTATTAAGCATTCTCACAGGAAAAAAATGTTCTTTAGATAGTCAATATGTTAGTGCACTGGGAATCTTTTAAATTTTGACCTTTCATGAAATATGAATAAATTCAAAAATTTGAGTTACTTTTCGACACTTTTATCCATGTTAAATTTTGAGGAGACAATATTCTTAATAACTTTTTGTATTGTATTAGGCTAAAAGCCTTAAAGTTGGCATTTAAATAAGGTGTTTTACTTATGCTTCAGTGACACCTGAAGCTTATTCTTAAGCTCCATTCTTTTGAGTTCAGTCCCAGCTTTTGACACACTTGCTTAAATTTGAGCAGGCCCAGTGTTTCTGTCTCTGATTTAGTTTGTAAAGTCCATGTACTTTGTCCCTTAGAGACACATTTACTTTAGGACCGTGTTTTTTCCCTGAATGTCATACTTCTGGTAATCTGACAGTCTTTGTAATAGATGATTTGCTGTTTTCACTTAATCTTTTTTCCCACATGTTTAGTTAACATAAGCTTTATTGTTAACAAGGCTGTAGTGGAGCTGAAACAAAAGTTCTATTTGTTTAGCTGGTTTGTAATTTTAAAAAAATGCCTTTTTGTATGTTTGTATATTTATATTAGAAATGTTATTCTAAATTTTTTTTAGTGTTTTAAGATATTCTTGCATACTGATAAAGCCGTAGGGAGATGGCAGGGTGAGGAGGCCCGTTTGACCTGTCACCACTCCCATCCTGTGCTCTTTACTCCGAGATTCCAAGGAATCAAGTTCGAACCAACCAGTTTTCTCTGTTTTTATAAAAAATTGAAATTTCTTATCAATTTGGAAGCAACTAATGTTTTCAAAATCCCTCATTTTGCAGCTAGAAAAACAGAAATTCCTGTGATTATAACTGAAAAAACCAGAACTAAAACCCAGGTCTGCTTATGTAATTCTAGTCCTCCTTATATTATAAAACAGGCTTGTCAAATGTGGCTGAAATGGATTCTTGGAAATTCTTATCTGTAAACATTGATCGCAGCTTATGGGAGAAATGAAGACATTCGTAGTATCCAGAGGCAACTGCAAGTTTTAAAGCTCAGCCTAATGAGATTGCCCAGTTCAGAATGTTCTTAGACATGAGGAATACCATCCTAAGTTGTTTATAGCTTTTTTTTGAAGAAAATAATTATTATGAAATATCACTCTCCTTAAAGTAGATTGCTTTTCACCAAAATATGTGAATGATGAGGTCAAGAGTAACTGACTCAGGTGCTTCATGAAATAGGTAGCTTTTGATAAAAATCATTACCTTATTTAACAGGTACTTATTTTGCATTCACTTTACTGATCATTGTGTTAAACTGAAGAGGGGATTAAAAAAAAAAAGACAGAGTAAGTGGGTGTTACTTGAATCTATTTGGGGAAGTATGTGAATATAAACAATTATAATTAAAGGAGAGAGGGAGCAGTGTGTGTGTTGAGGAAAAATAGTGAGAACCATCCTCAAAATTACCAACTTTGGTATGGACCACTTGGTGTGGTCCCAGGCAGGATCGTGGTTTGATGATGTTTAAAGTTCTGCCCATTTGTCAGGAGGCAAAATGGTAGACAGAGGGCTGTTGTGAAAGTCCCATGTCTTAAGCAGGATGCATGATGGGGGCAGTGAGTAGGATTATGTCAGGCAGAGGTGGAGTGGAAGGGAGGGTAGCTCAGATGGAATAATACGTTTGACCAATGGCATTGAGGTGGGAAAACAGAGTGATGTTTAGAAATTAACAAATAATTCAATTTGGTGGTAAGTGTAAGATGAAGGAAGAATAGGGGATAATTTGGAAGCTGTGTTACGGAGAATATTGAACACCTGGCAGCCACCACCATTCAAGGGTTTTTGGGCAGGGGAGTGACATGAACTAAGCTCATTTCAAAGGATATAGCAAAATGTAATCACTACTTCAGATTCATACACCCCAGATTAATTAAATAGCTCAAATATTGGCCTTTCCTTGACTGGCTCTCCCATCATTTCTTTGTGTCTTGAATTCTTTTTGTCACTCTTAATGTATTTCTATGTCTCTGCTCTCTCTCTCTAATTTTCCATAATGTAGAACGTAAATATTATCATAATTTTTGGCTGTCTTTTGTTCTTCTTAATATTTAAGGATATTATTTTGTCTTGATTGTTCTTTTCCATTTTTTGTGTGCCAGTAGTTTGCAATAGGAAAAATCTTCTACACCCCCCATTTTACAGTGACATTAAAAGTTGATGGACTTTATCAGTTGTCACTTTTGCAATTCTAATTATTTGCTCAATGTTTTACCTACATTTTAACATTTAAATCTATGTGCTCATCAAGAAGAGCACAGCTTTGGTGAATGTTCAAAGAAGTTTCTCTTTCAGATGCTTTTAAAAGAAATTCTCTGTTATAAGGGATAACATTCTTAACAACATGCTCACAGTCACACCCTTCAAAGGTAGAGACACAAGGCCAGGTTGCAATGCAGGAATACGTGGTTTGGTCTAAATGTATTATTAGTCTAGCATGATTCAGGGACAGAATTTAGAATGTAGCACCTAGAGGAATGAACAGTGTGCAAACTAAGCTTTTGATTAAAAAGTTGGACAGTATTATGGAATGTATATTAAAATAGTGGATTATATTCACTAGCAAGACCTTACAGTCTAGAAATTATTTCTTGCTGATTAAGGGCAGATTCATGTGCTTTGACAGTTAAACAGGAAGTAGCAATGGTTGACATTTCTTGGTGGAAAATTTGGAAGCCTAACTGGGGCGTGTGCCTTAAGAGAGAGATGACCGGTAGCCTTCCAAGGAGGTGGGCTAAGGGCTGTCTGTGGGTAAGGCCAAGATTTCATTATGAAGTTTAGAACTGCTCTGTTAGGAGAAAAGAACTATGTTCAGTGCTGAAAATTCTATACCATAGAATTTGGTTGGGATGTTTAAGCCAGGAGCAGATTTAAAATTGTCAGTTGTCAGTTTAAACCTTAAAAAAAAGGAAGCAGAACACGTTTAATTTGTTTACCATGGAATTTGTTATAAAGTATTCCCCGAGGTCATGAATTAGTGATCTCTTATAGATGGCTATTGGCTAAAGGCCAATTAATGAGGCTAAAGTTCAGACATCTTTATTTTGTTTCTAGGAGAGTTGATTTTAAGCTATCCTTTGGAAAATAAATAGGACCAGTTCCCTCTTAATAGATGAAGATATAGTATTTAAATGAATACTGGTCTTAGTAACTAGGCATGCATCCTTCTTATCCAGAGGAATTATTACATTGTTAAGAAGTGAAAGGAAGATGGTAAAGTATATCCCTTTCTGTTATTTTGTTGCTTAGAAGTTTTAGCCTAATATAATCTAGTATTTTTAAATTTGTAGCATCTGAATCTTATTTGGTTGTTAAATAAAGGAAATAAAAATCCCTGAAAAATTTTTAAAAGGTCAGTTGACTATCTTGTCTTTGTGCTAGGTGTTGATTCTAAGTATTACGAGGCCTTGGCAGCACTTCTGCACTTTAGGTTTTTTACTACAAATATTATGCGTCCCAATTACATATTAAATAAGTGCCTTTTTCCTAATTTCCTTTTGGAAAACAAGACGTCTTAATTAGTTCTTTGCTCAGGAGAATTAAGTGACTCTACAACATTCACTTATTTCCTTTCTCCATAAATTAAACACTTGTTAATTGCCTTTTATGTCTATGGTTATGTTATTATATGTTATTATGTCTATTAACATTTTTTCTGAAGTAGTCATTATATTTAATATAATTGATAAATAGTTTTATTTTGTGGTTAAGAGCCAATATTTAGAACCTGGATTCCAGTCTACTTCCTAGTGGTGTAATCTTGGGCTCCTACTGCAAAGGTGGTGGATTGAATGAGATTGTGGGTAGAGGGTCTAGAACAGTACCTGGAACATGGCAACTGTTCGGTAGAGGTTAGCAGCGTTTATTATTATGAACATTATATCACAGTATGAAAAAGAAAGAAGACAGTTCAGTGTAATTCAAAAGTGAATACACAATTTATATGACTAGTAAGAATTTGATCTACGAATCTACGAAGACAAGGAAACTCACTTTTTATGTATAATAATCCTACAGGTAGATAGGGAAATTCTCACTTTATAGATGAGAAAAATGAGGCTCAGAGTGCTTTAGGTACTTTCCCACAGTGTTAGTAAGTGGTGTTACTGGGATCCAATCTTATATCCTTTCTGCTGTTTATTTACTGCCTTTCTCCAGTTCCTGGAGAATCCAGTGCAGAAACCCCCAACTTATTTTATTTTTTAAAGAAATTGTGTGAGTGTGCATGTGCACACATGTATGTCTATATGTGGGAGATATATGCCTTAGGAACCTGTCTTTTGGGAAGGTGCTCTTCTGTCTGTTAGGGGAGATCTTTATTTATGAGGATGTGTCCTGTTGATTTGGGAAGATTTTCCTGCCTATGTGTGTGGTACCTCTGCATGTGGGCTCTGTATGTACTTACCTCTGTGAGGATGATACTGTGAGTGTGCTAGTACTTGTATGCATGAGAGTATGTGCATGTGTGTGCTTGTCTTTGTGAGTGGTTCTGTGTTTGTGTTCATGAGTGTACCTGTGTGTGAATGCCTGCCTCTGTGTCTGTGCTTTTTCCTGTGTCTCTGCCTCTTTGGGTGTGCTTTGGGCAACCTGCCTCTTTGCATGTCTGTGTGCATTGGGATGGGTGTGGGGGGATGGAGGGGATAGTGCCACGTACAGTAGTCCTGAGGATGACAGAAAGCTGGGATTATTGACAGGGGAGATCCTGGGCAAAGGCTCTGGAGAGAATACCATGTAAGCTTGGCAATCAGCCAGGCTTGGAGATCTGATTTACTGTTTAATCACGTAGCTTGCTGGCTGGAATATTGCTAATGCAGGTGAAACAAATAGAAACGATAGAAGAGATTTAAAAAGTGAGATGTGAACTCAGCTAAATCTTTCTCTTTTAACAGATGAAACCAAAAGTTGCTTTTAAAATGCTTATAGCCTCACTATTTCTTCAATATTTTTCTTTTTTTTTTAAGATTGGCACCAGAGCTAACAATTGTTGCCAGTCTTTTTTTTTTTTTTTCTGTTCTTTCTCCCCAGATCCCTGCAGTACATAGTTGTATATTTTAGTTGTGGGTCCTTCTAGTTGTGGCATGTGGGACACCGCCTCAGCATGGCCTGACAAGTGGTGCCATGTCAGCGCCCAAGATCTGAACCAGTGAAACCCTGGGCTGCCGAAGCAGAGCATGTGAACTTAACCACTCAGCCACAGGGCCGGCCCCTGATATTTTTCTAAAGTGATTTTTGGAAGGAAAAGAGTGGTCTAGGCATTTTGTTCAATCTTACTTAAAAT